>NC_039363.1:169805294-170142080 GCF_003573695.1 Papaver somniferum | reverse complement strand
CATTCAGTGTATTCATTGTTGAACATTCTTTTTTTGATAGATCCATTTTTGAACATGAATATTAGATGTAACACTAACTTCATCATATAGCTTGACCGGCTCTCCAAATTCTCGGTTTTATAGCAATCATATGTAAATTTTGTTGAGGTTAGTAAGATTAATAGCTTGTCACTTGAGAAATTACTTATTTTTTTGACTCAAAAGACAATGTATTAAGAAAAAGTAACTATACCACCAAGATGGTGGCAAGCTACAAGAAACAAGGAGTTCTCAAGAGTGAGAAACAGAGAACCAAAGCTTGAACATAAATTTTGTTAACGAGGAAACTGCAACTGCAGAAAACCCCCGGGACCTAGTCCAGATTGAACACCAAACTTTATTAAGCCACTAAACACTCTAGCCTACTATCAAAACTTCGTACTGGAGTGTAGTTGAGACCGAATTTACCGTCAAAACGATTCATTTACAGTTGCGCTCCTTACGCCTTTTGAATATTGTAAGACTCTACGCAAATTATTCCCTTAGCTGACATCCTTTACAGCCTAAGAGTTGCTTCAACTCAATTGAAGACTTTAAACCAATCTTCCTCCCACAAATAATCCTATATATAATTTTCGTTTTGATCAAACATCAAGGTGAGATAGGAAATCGATTGCACTAAGCAAAGTCTAGCAAACCTAAAAATCCGGTACTTACGACTCCGTAAGAGCAGCCTAGATTATTATCCACCTCACAGGTAATTCCTACTCCGATGTCAACAAAGAATCGTTATGAAGGAATATACCCGTGGAATCACAAAATCTGAGACGAATAACTTTGCGTTTTCTATCTATCTTGCCTGTTGGAGCTAAAGGCTCAACAATCAGTACCAAGATCAGAATACACGAGCTATCAAAATAAAGATAGTTGGACCTGGCTTCACGAATCCCTAGGTGAAGTCTTTTTAGTCTAAACCTAAAAAGGTTTAAAGGAGATGACGACTCTAGTTTACAACTAGGACACACAAGAATAGTGTTAGAGATTTAAAAATCCCAATTGTTTGAGGTTCTCCTTATATGGACTTTTAAGATCAAGGTTCCTTTATATTTAAGCTAAGGTAGATTTGGAATCAAGCAATCAATAATCATCGTTAGACGAAAACTTGAATTGAGATTAACATAACAGAATATACACAGGTTAGGATGAACCGTAACCGAACCGTGTACGATAACTTGTGCATGAAAGGTTAGCCTATCCAAACGAACTGTAAGATTAACCTTTTTCATATAACACTTTAAGACTTTAATCTTGAGTCACAACCATAGGTTATCATGTGATCAAATATGTCTAGATAGTCTTTTTAGAGAGTTGTTCAAATACCGATTATCTCATAGAAATAATTCAGATGCATCTGAAAATATTAAACATGGTAAGTATGTTTACTTGGTACATGTACCGTATTCCTGTCTGTGAGTATTTTTTTCATAGTACGTGTACCAGGTTTGTATACCCTTAAGACAAAAATGGGTTCAGGAGTCAACAAATCTTTTCTGGTTTGCATACTGGGTATGTGTACCATCCTGGTTAAGGAATCAACAGACCGGTTTGCATACCATCCTGGTTCACGAATCAACCGACTTTTTAAGGTGTGCATACCGGGTATGCATACCAAAAGTCATTGTAGAACTATAGCTACGTCGGTACGTGTACTGGGTGCATCTACTGTGGCTCCGGACCTATAACAGTTGTGCCAGTAAGTGAACTGGTATGCATAATGTCATATATCCAGATTTACAGTAGTTCTATATCTTTATAATAATTAATCAATTTGAAATATTCCCGAATAACATCAATGAAACATATCACTGTTCCAGGCTATTTTTCAAATGATTAAATCTTGAATCATGATTTAGGTCATAAACAATAAATTGTTCTTAACCAAATTCATCAAGTATGAATAAATGTTCTTAAGCTTATTCAACATATTTCGAGAATGATTAACAAGATATACTTGACTCAAAATTTCTGTTATGCATGTAATGTCATAAAGGTGAAAACTTGAGTAATAGGTGGTTCAAGTCTTCACTTACCTTTTGTTGATGAAGTTCTCCAAAAGCTTCCGTTGTTCTTCTCCTTCAAACGGTAGAACATAGTGATGTCTGGTACTCAACTACGTACTTCTATCATAATCCGGGACTTGACTAAATGTAGATTAGAAATCAAGATATAGTTTTGATCAACTAAATTTGACAACAATCTTGAAATAACAACACTTATGAGTTCGACCGAGCAGTGCTCTAACATGACCTACTTGTGATTATATTAATTAGGTTTTGTTCATACAGGTTGCCGAATGAAAAAGTTGGTGGTGTTTTTAGTACCCTCTCATTTTCAATGTCCGAGAACCCAAACCTATATATTTCGCTCTCACAAGTTTTGGAATGTTATGATTGTTTTCAAATTTAGTTGATCAAAACTATATCTTGATTTATAGTCTACCAAAGTAAGTCTCAGACTAGGAATAAAGCGTGGTAGTTGAATATTAGAATGAACTGATTGACCTTTAAGATTGAAGATTGAAAAATGAATGAAGACATATACGAGGATTTCATCAACAGTTTGGTCAGGAAACTAATTTGGTCAGTACGTGAACTGGTCTATTTTAAGTGGTTTCTGGACGCTTTTTATAATTCAAGTACACGAACTGATATGGACAGTTCACGAAATCTTAGATATAAAAATTTCCTGTTCCGAGAAGACATTTTGTTCACAAACTGTTTTGGCAAGTTTACGAAATGATTTTGTCTTTGAGAGTTATATAATAACTTCATTATTGGATGGTTCACGTACAACTTAACAATTGCTCTTAGGCTAACGTTTTGGTGCATAAAGCTTATATCGATAAATAAACGAGTTCACATTCTTCTTTGTAATTCAAGGAAAACTCCTTACATCCTTACACGAAACAAACTATACTTAGAAATTGAGATTACTTGGTACCAAAGTAATTCGTAAAACAAGAAAACTAGTTCACGAACCTAGCTTTGATTGTAAGCTACATATTCTTGTTCATTATTATAAATACAGGACTCTGATCTGCATACTGGAATCTCAATTCTAGCACTTATATGTCCTAGTTGCGGCTAAAGTGTTCCTCTAAATACCTAGGTTTCCTCGAGAAACTGTTAGGTTAAGACTTTTGAAGTCTTCGTTAAGGGATTCGTGAATCCCGGTCAGACTATCTTTTACCTGATAGTACTTGGCATCCGAGATCTTATCTTTTATCGTAGTTTTTATCTACTCTAAGGTCTATTTATTTTGTTATATTATCATTCGAGAATTATCGATCAGGGAATAAGATTGGTAGAAATTACGAAGTTCTCTCAGTCTCATACTCTGTAATAATCTCACAATTTTTATATCTTTCCTTATATTGATCTTGTGAGGTATAATCGATTAGGCATCTCTATAACCTTTTGAAGAAAGTAAGTTATCATAATTGTTGAGGTTTGCTTGATATCCCATTTATCCTTGAAGATTCCTCATAAGCACACATATTACGATTACCTTGATTGTACATCTTTTTGAGATTGTCTGTTAGTAGCAGAATAATTAAAAGTTTTCATTGCGATTGAAGCAACTCATAGGCCGGTAGGTAAATGATGTTAGGTATGAGAATCAAGTGTCTAGGATCTTGCGGGATCCAAGAGACGTAAGGAGGAGGACTAGAGCTGAGTTGCTCGGTTTAGTCTCAACTATATTCCAGTCTGAAATCTGATAGTAGGTTAGTGTTTTTGGCGGTATAATACAGTGCGGTGTTCAAACTAGACGGGGTCCCGCAATTTTCCTACAAAAATTATAGTTTCCTCGTTAACAAAATTTCTGGTATCTTGTTTTATTTGTTTTCGACATTATATTTTCTATATTTATAAGGATACTCGCACTACATAAAACCTACAATACTCATGAATTCGTGTCTCGAAATATAAATTATAATACTTGCCTTATTGAAATTCGGTTCATAAATAATTCAAGTACATACTTGGTTGACTTTGTTTTATAACAGGGTATAAGAATCTTTTTTATTGAACGAATTTCCCAACGGACGAAAAAGCTGATGATGTATTATGTTCTCTCTCATTTAAAGTATTTCCACTATAATTAATGAGTGACTGCTAGACTATAGGGAATGCCATTTGCCACTCCATAAGAATTGCCTTAACGGGCTTTAAAATGGCAAGCTTTGGAAACCCATAAAGTTTAGCTGACCCCTTAACTAACACAGGTTCCTGACTTTAACAGAATCTTAGGTAACCCCTTAACAGATACAGGTTCCTGTCTTTAACAGAATCCACCCTCATCATCTGCTTCCAGATTTCCTCTCTGAATTCACTTTGAGATTTTCTTTAAGCAGTATGGCTGCCACTGTATCTTTTTCTGCTGCTGCAGTTTTAGCCAGAAATGGGAAACCCTTATGCCGTTCTTTCAACACTTTCTGTTTCCGTCGCACCATTTCCAACTACTTTTCTTCTTCTAGCATCAGAAATGTTAAACCTTTATCAGCAATTGTACATTCTTCTTCCTCCTCCTCTTCGATTTCCTCCTTATTGGAATCTACACAAAGAAGATTCTGTCGTTCTGCATCATCTGAAACAGCAGCAGGTATCAATACAGCTGCTGAAGATGTAACCCTAGATTCTACTGTGTCATCTCCTTCTGAAGTGGAGGAAGAAAAGGAAGAGGAGGACCCAATTAGGAAATCAGCAGCAGCATTGGATATTAGGGTTGGAAAAATTCTTAAAGCTTGGGTACATCCTGAGGCAGATTCTCTTTATATCGAAGAAGTTGATTGTGGGGAACCAGAACCAAGAACTATTTGCAGTGGACTTGTTAAATATGTCCCTTTAGATCAACTTCAGGTAATAATCAAATCATCTCAATTTTTATTTTATTTTTGGTCTGATACTACCATTACAAGTACTTAGAAATTGAAATTTGTTAATTTCACTGGGTGCCAAATGCATATGTTTTTATGCAACATCATTGGTGCAAAAACTCTTGAATTATGAAATTGAACTTGATTATATGTTTTGCTATGGAGAGAAAGTTGTATCAACTGCAATTTCATTAAAAGAATGAAATCGACTGAAATTACAAGAAAACGAGGTATTATCATTGGTACTTGAGATGAATAATCCTTTTGATATCGGCTTTTAGCAGTTTGACATAATGCATTTTCAGTTTATAAGTAGGCATGCATTTGATTTTAGAGTGGCAAAGATTTAGAATTCTATTTGTCATGAAGTCTTGTAATCTATTACAACTGATGATTCTACAGGGTTTGTGTTCACGGAATCACGGCTTTCTTATAGTCATAGATCCATAAAAGTTTCACTTATAGCTATAGACGACTCTGATGAGGAACTCTGGTTTCAAGTTTACTGCAATGTTTGCTTCTCGCTTATGGTATCTCTCGTACTCTATTAGAGTTGAAAGTACTAATGGTTTCAAGTGGCCGACTCATGTGTCTGCAGGATGCACAAGTAATTGTCCTTGCTAATCTTAAGCCTCGGAACATGTGTGGTGTCAAGTCAAATGGAATGCTTTTGTGTGCCTCTGATGCTTCTCACGAGAATGTCGAGCTTCTTCAGGCTCCAGAAGGTTCAATTCCTGGTGAGAGGATATGGTTCGGCGCAGAAGATGAAAAAAATAGTTCTGAACCTGCCTCTCCTAATCAGGTATTGCAACCAACATTTCAAAGTTCTATCTTTTTTTTTTTCCTTTCTGTTCAATTGGAATCCACAAGTTTTTACTTTTATTTTTCCCTAGACTAATATAAGTTGTTTATAGACTTTTTTGCTCATTAATGCAATATGACCCTTGGACCTTCTAAGTACTGCGCATGAATTATTAGTATTTTGTTGGCAAAGGCCAAAAGTCAGTGGTTGAGTGGGTTTTCTCTGTTAAGCTAATCATTAGATACCCTAAGCACAGCTACATAGTCTGCAGAGAAGTATTTATGTTCGCAGTTAGCTTAGGACTATCTGTGATATCGGGAGTACATGTATTCGAAATTTATCCATGATAACATTCTTGATTGTAGTTGTCTATTTATTTTTGCTGTTGCTCAACTTACTCTTGTATTTTGTTAGTAATTCTTCTCTTTTATAACCCGCAGATTCAAAAGAAAAAGATTTGGGAAGCGGTGAAGCCTCATATGAAGACTGATAGTAATTGTGTTGCTGCCGTTGGGGTGCATCCTATGAGAACATCTGCTGGCTTAGTTGTATGCAAATCTTTGCGCGACGGGAATGTATCTTGATAAACTAAGATTGGACTCCAAAATGCACGGTTTCTTTATTTGACGCTATCGAGGTGTTTTATATGTGGCACCATGGTGGTAAGTGTTCTACATTGTGAAAGGTTAATAATGTTTTCAAACATTTTACGACAGGTTGTACCTATTTTTGCTTTCGGGTAGTCTATTGCTTACTTGTTGCATGTGGTGCAAGTGCCCAGAGTTGTTCAACCCGGCACTTGCATCTCATACTGAATGCGAAGGTGACTTGTGTTCATGTCAGATTGGAGACAGTTTCATATACATTTGATTCAGATTATTAAGCTGGATTTTCTAGCATGTCATTCGCTGAATCTATGTTACCTGCACATCAATTGAATTATAAACGGAAGATCATTATATATTGTTTAACCATTTGAACTTTCTTCCTCAAAAAACAGACAAAAAAAACTAGTCATGACATGTTCCACTACAACATTTGCAAAATCTGAAAGCAATCCCCAGAATAGGAATCGCTGTTCAATTCTCTGTTAGCTTGCTTGATGGTTCAAATGATAAAAGAAAGATTGTTTTTCTAAAATAACTTAATTCCCCCGCGAACACGAATAGTCTTTCCTGATGCAGAAGATGAGGAGGAGGACTTGTCATTTGCACGTTGTTTTGGTTCAATCTCCATTCTCTGAATCCAACTAAGAATTTGGTGATTCTTCATCAGAGACATCATACCATGAAACCACATCTGAATGAACAATAGAACGGAAGAAAAGAAAAGATGAAATAAAAGATTTCTTCGCTTTCGCTGCGTGTCTGAAGAATGAGCGTCGCAGGTGTTGTCTGATCCTTCTTCGAAGATCGTCTCGAGCTTTGATGATAAAGTTGAAGGCTTTTGTGGAGAAATGAGCAATGCTGGTGCAACTTCAATCCAAGGACTCACCCTCCTTTCCATTTCTATAAACAAACGACAAGAAGATTACTTCTGAGAATTGGATTTGCGATCTTAACGTAAGGTTAGAGAAGGACAGTTCAAACTCCTCCTCTTGCTTACCTTAATCAAGGCTTTTAAAAATTGTGAAATGCAGAGAACGGGAAATGATTATGATATTTTGTTAATGTTTTGCTGATGGGTTTTAATGGAAAGAAATGAATGAAATTTAAAGTGTTTATATAGGAATTAGGAAGTGGGAAGGGAGGGAAAGAGGGAAATTCGAACCTAAGAAAAGCAAATGAGAGGTTACAAATTTAAGGGTGTCAATTGGAACACGCTGTCAAAATGAAAATTAGCTGATTCTGCAATGAGATTTTTATGGTTGACCTAACAATTTTGTTCTATGGTGTGTTGGTTGGGGGGCTGTCCACGCAGACCGGAGGAATAATGAGCGCACAAATGTGGGGAGGAGCTGAGGGTTGAAAATTGGACTGCTAATGTTGACTTACACTAAGAGCATCTCCAACCGAGGGTAAATCTAGTTTTTTAAGTGACACGTAGGATTTTAGGGAAAAGATTTTGCTCTAGCGGTGCTAGATCATATTTGATCTAGCAGCACCGTAGTTGGGCATGTGGCATTTTGTGATGTCATCTGACCCAATATCTAACTATAGTTATATGTTTGGTTGGATCGAAAAAAAAATTTATACCTCTTTTTCATTCTCTCTTTTGTAGTGCTCAACAAGATATGAATTTTTCATTGGCAATAGTTGTCAATTGTTTGTTATATTTCAAAATTTTATTTTGTATCCAATAGTTCTGCAAGGGTATGTCAAGACTTGTACAACTGTGATCACGTTCCTTGTAGTTTTCTGAAATTCAGAAGTACAAATACAGAGCTGTCCATATGATAAAACAGCTGTGGGAACTTAGTAATGATATGTAGTCAAGGTTGAACTTGTCATAGGCATGATAATGAAGGAGAGTGGATGCACTTAAACCAATGAAACATTCATCTTGATTAAGGAACTCTAGGTCAATAAAAGAAAAGTAAAATGAGCAAGATGGGTTGTGCCAATAAAACAGAAACCAAAGACAGTATGCGTCAGTTAAACTTAAAATTCAGGAACTTATTAGAAATACGGCTAAACCTGTTTACATATATATCTGTGGTTAAACAGTGGTTAAATAATGGATTAAGTGACATCATAAAATGACACACGTACAATTATTGTGCTGCTAGAGCGATTTTTTTTTCCGGATTTTAACCCCGATTCGTATAAATCCATCTTCAATGGTAAGGTCCTATAAATTATGAGAGACTAATTACTAAATATGAAGGTGTTCAAGAAAGTGTTATTTACACCTTTGGCTCCATCTCCACGTCATATTTTTCACTATATTTCTTTAAAAAATCTTTACTGTTGGAGATAGTTTTCTAAATGTGAGGTCATATATTTACTCTATGTGTATACCCCATAAATAACCTCGTTTAATTGGGGGTCCAAAAAAATAATTAGGGACCCCTGACCAACTTATACCCACACCATAAATCATAGGAGGTTTCCAAAATTCAATAAAAGGTGTATTTTTCCCTTCCCTAATAATAAAAACAAAAAACCTATTAATCCTTAACTTTAAGCCCCAATTCATTTTCATTTCTAAACCAAAAAAAAATCAGTTATATCTTCTTTTTCGCCTCTCCATCACGACTCCATTAATGACTCCAAGATTATTTTTTTCTTTACCCGATTAGAATTTTTTTCTTCACCCAATTAGAAAGTAAGTGAACTAAAACTTACTAATCTACTTCCTATTTGCGTTTAATTTGAAGTTTTGTTTGTAAAATTCGGTTTCTAACTGAAAAATAACAGTTACCGAATAAGGGTCGTCAACCTCGATAGTTATATACCCTAACGATTTTTCATCTGCATGTTACTTGTATGAAAAATCGTTGATGTCTAAGGTGTAGGAGATAACGACCTTTTTTCTGGGTTTTAAGATTTTTTTCCCTAGAATAGAGTCGTCAATGTATTATAGAACCAATTGACGATCCTACTCTGACGACCCTTTTTATACACTAACGACTCTATATGACCAAAAACTACCTTTCTGTCTAAAAAAAATGGAAGGATTGTTATCTTAATTTAGTAGAATCGTCATTGTGTATTTAAGAATCGTCATTTCATATTACTACATATATGACGACCCTAAGTGTTATATTTTACAGAGAGTTTTGGTTTTAGAGTCGTTCTTGTGTAAACAAAACAACATAACGACTCTAAATATTGAGTATTCGACAAAGGGTAAAATTGTAAAAGTATACTCCGGATCCGACAATCAGATGAGTATTGAGACCCACGTCTCTCATTAAAGCGTGAAATCTCATAAAATCTATGACTGAGAAGGCTGACTCTCATAGTACGTGTGGATGTGTAGTCTCTCAGCTGAGACCAGGCACATCTCATGAATACTGAGCAATTTCAGTAATTATTTATACTCCGGATCCGGCAATCGGATGAGTATTGAGACTCATGTCTCTCATTAAAGCATGAAAGCTCATGCCATAAATCTCTGACTGAGAAGGATGTCTCTCAGAGTACATGTAGATGTGTAGCCTCTCAGCTGAGGCTACGACACATCTCATGAATACTGAGCAATTTCAGTAATTACTCCGGATCCGGCAATCGGATGAGTATCAAGACTCATGTCTCTATGCATGAAAGCTCATTCCACCTCTGATGGAGAAAATCTCTCAAAGAAGATGTAGATGTGTAGTCTCTCAGCTGAGACCACGACACATCTCCTAATGTATAGTATCGAAAGATTGGGCGGCTCCTAGAAAAGATGCCTGCTAGTATAGAGCGACAACGTCTTCGGGATGTAACCCGGTTTTCCACGACTATGCAAGAGGAATATGACACTCCAGCAAGTTCATATTGCTCAACCCTCAGATAATTAATGCTCCTAGACAGGAAGCCCTTCTAGTATAGAGCCGACAATTAATCGTCTTAAATCCTCTGAATATCCAGCAATATTCTACGAGCCATCGCCTGAATATCCAGCAATATTTTACGAATCGTTAATTAATCGCCTGAATATCCAGCAATATTCTACGATTCTTCGTTATATTTTGTCACTTCAATTCGTGGTTCTTCCCAACAGAATTCTACGGGTTAAGTGATAAATACTCAACGAGACAGGCATCTGAGCATCGAATAAGCCTTGAAAAAAATGGTGCAAGTGTACTTAACAAATAATGCACATACCAGCATTTTGAATGCACGAACGAGCATTTCAAAAAATATGAATGAACGAGGAACCTATGCAAAATAGGAAGAAAAATAATAATAATAAAATATTAGCAAAGGCGCCAGAGGACTGAGCTCACCAGCTGGCCGGTCATGCCGTGACCAGTCCCTCGTCTAATTTTATATTTTATCATATTTTATTATTTTTCACTAATCTCACGAAAATTCTCTCGTTTGAGCAAATCTCCTTTATTTCAAAGAAATTAACTAAATCACATGATTTTATCAAAAATAATAAAATTAGGGAAAGGTGTCGCGGGGCCGAGCATCAGCCGGCCATGCCTTGGCCGTGGCCGGTCCCACACCTCACGTCCCATTATTTTATTATTTCCTCTCAAATTATGAAAATTCCTTGATTTCATGAATTTTCTCTAAAATTACCTAATTTCATGTATTTTCTCTAAAATCATAGAAAATATCAAAAAAATTAGGGAAAAATTTGTGGGACTGGGCTCTAACCGACCGACCATGCCCTAGCCGGTCCCACACGCTATTATTTTATTATTTAATGTTTTGTTTCCTGATTTCATGAAAACTCCCTGATTTCAACAAAATATCTTGGTTTTCAACAAATCCCTTTGATTTTATGAAAATTATCTAAAATCATCAAAATTACATAAAATTGGGAAGAGTGCCTTGGGATCCGTGCCTATTGGCCGGCCGGCCATGCGGCCATTGCCGGTCCCACACTCACATTCCCTATTTTATATTTAATTTATATCTCTCATCTCATGGAAGTTCCCTAATTTCACCAAACTCTCAAGTTTCATGAAATTTTCCTCAAATCAGAGAAAATACATAAAATCACATAAAACTGGGAAAAGCACGTGGGATCGCGTATGTCAGTCGGCCGGCCATGCTCTAGCCGTGGTCGGTCCCACACCTTGTAATTCCCTGTGTTATTTATTATTTCCATCATCTCATGTATTTTTGCCGGTTTCAGCAAAACCATGAATTTCGTATATTTTCTCCAAATGTTGCTCAAACGTGCACCGGAAAATATCAAAATTCTCAGGACTGAAGAGCGAAGACTATGGTGACATGGGCACATCCCCTTGACCGACCAAGGGTGACCCTGAGGCTTGCAAACAGCTAGTCCCGCGTTCTTTAATGATTTTAACCTAATTTGCTCAGTTGCTCATATTAGGTTCAAATTCTTTCCAAACAATTGGAAGTTTGCTCAAACGACCATCTATTGGTCCCACGACCACCAAGAGCCGGTCCCATGACCTCTTGGCCGGTCCCACATCAAGTTTTATTATTTGTCGCTCACACGAGCGTTATTTTAATAAATGATTAAATCAGCATTTAATCAGTATTTTACCAACTGGTCCTCAAGAGACTTTGGTATTTTTTGCTCATTTGAGCATCTGGGCATTATATGGTGAACCTGTCATCCCATGTAGCTGGTCCCGCGTTGATTTTCAATAAATCATCATTCCAGTAAAATTAGGGTTTTGAATCCAGAGTTCTGCAGAAATGTGATTCTGAGCAGATTCGAACACTCTGATAATTTCATGTTGATTCCATGATTAACAATCATATTTATTTTTCTCGACCCAGCAGTCAGTAACTTAAATTAATATTTTATTTGGTCCAGCTACCCACAATTCATCAAAAGATCAATATTTGGTCGAACTAGCAATATTTGCTCGAACTAGCAATATTCGCTCGAACCGGCAATATTTACCAAATTAGCAATATTCACTCAGACTACCAATATTTGCTCAAACCAAAGAATATTGGTTCAACTATCAATATTCAACAATTTAGCAACACAGTTTTGCTCGTCTTAGGTTATAATGATACCTCATCTCAGCAGACACGTTAAATTCATGAGTTTCAGAACATTTTATAATCATGTTCAACTCAGCGCTTGATGAGTGCTAAAAAGTGCATATTTATATATATATTTTCTTGGCATTTAACTCATCCTTTGTGCTCTAATTCTCCATTTTAACCCATATTCTGTATTTTCATTGTTTTCAAGAATAAATATTTTTATTAATTAATTTTGCATTTTTAGGTACCAAATAAAGTTTGGATGAATAGCGGAGCGGAAAAGAGCAGAAAAGTAGTGAAAAGCCGGGAGGAATTACGCAAGGAAGCCGCGAAGAATGTTGTGCACAAGATCAAAAGGCTAGAAATGGGCTTGAAGAGGAAGAATTGTTCTTAAAGAAGATATGGGCTTGGCATACCCAAGGCCCAAAACCCTCACCCAAATCCATTTCCTATATCCATACCCGTTTCCCTTTCTAGCCGTCAGATTGGATCATCTCAGCATCCTACGGTCGCAACATCGTCAGTACATCAAAGTCTGAAGATCCTGTCTAACACTACAACACCTAACTCCATCTTGCACCGTTAGTTTCGTTGTTTTTTTGCATCCAACGGTCGCTCGTAATCTGTCTCCATTTGGACGTTAGATCCGTCTCAGAAGATATCATCCCACGACTCGTCTTTGCGAAACATCAAAAATCCTTATCCTCGCTCAACACCCTAGCACCTAGGTCTATTACACCCAAACAAACCCTAAGCTATCTTCCCATCGACCAACTCCATCTTCTTCCCCCTCTTCTTCACTGCAACAACCTCTCCATCGCCTGCTCCACCACTGCCCCGCTCAACCACCACCTCAACCACCACCATCTCCTCTCAAATAAACCAAACACCATAACCCATCTCCACTACCATCATTACCACCTATCTAGCCACCTAATTTCCCATTTTTATACACGTTTTTCTTCCAAAACCCTAACGTGTGAAAATTGGTAAATTAGGTTGAGTTAGATGGACAATTGGACGTAGCTAGAGCATCAGGAGAAGAATTGGAGGCATGGGTCGACATCTACCACTGTCATCAGTGATTAGGTAAATTTTAATAGAAATTTTTATAAGAACCCTAATTCCATAAATTGGGGATTTTTGGGGGAAATTGATTGTACGTCTAATTAGAAGCATGGGTCACGTATTAGGGTTGTTATCAGTGTGTTAGGTGAGTGAATTTTGGATTTTTGGGAAAACCCTAATTTCACTGATTTGAGGGATTTTAGGGATTTTGCTTATATGTATAAATAGATGCTGTGGGATGTTTGTATTGCATGCCTGGATTAGCCAGAGCACCACCAAGAGGCCTGGAATAGCCAGGACCTCAATTGTTAATGTTGTTTCAATTTCAGTTCAAGTTCAGTTCAATGTTTTAAACAATTTCAATTCCATTGTCATTTAATTTCATTATGTTCTAACTCCATTTGCTAGGGGTTAGATGATACTCTTGAATTGTAAGCTAGGATAGTCCTTGTTCATGTCACTATTCTTGTAGTGCTGAAACTAAGTAGGATTGATAATTGGCTAGTTGAGTGAATGCACCTGTGATCAGCTGTGCTGTAAGAAGACAGCTGATTCTAGGGGTGTAAGAGTGAGAGTAGATAAGGATTCAGTCCATTTGAAGGACTGTGCTTAATTGAAGTAGGGAAGTTAGTAAACTTAGTGATCAAATGCACCTGTGATTGAGTGTGCTGTAAGAAAACACTCAATGCTAGGGGTGAACTAGAGAACTTAGGGGATTAACCTTCCACTAATGCGGATTGCTAGATAACTGGTTGAGCAAACAAGCCTGTGATCAGCTGTACTGTGAGAAGACAGTTGATGCTAGGGGTAAGTTAGTAAGATTAGTTAAATCATCCATAATCTTCCCTGAGATGAAACAAGAACATGATTTGATTAGGATCTGCCTTAGTTTAGGATCAAGATGTGGATTCAAAAGACCTACCATGTTCCTGTTTACTTGCTTTACATGCTATTGTTTTTCAGTTCTGTCACTGCCCTTGCCTAACAACCTTGGTTTGTTTGTCTTTGTTTAACTGTTTCTTATTCACTACCACTGATTTTTCTTGTTAACTGTCACTTGCTTCATCACTTCAATTCACACCCAAGTCTCTGTGGTTCGACCCTGCCTTGTACACTCACTACAACAGACCCTGTGCACTTGCAGGTATCAGTTTGTGACTCTTTTAGAGAGCCACCAACGCTACATGGACTCATCGTCCCATAAAGTCAGCAACTGACTCCACAATCACGAGATTTCAATCGTGTCACAAGAGGGGATATCAACTAGGGTTTTGGTCTGGCGGACTACGACACGTGTTTTCACCAACGATGAGAATGTAGCAAGTCGTGCAATCAGTTGGAAGAGTCAGCAAAGTAGTGGGTGGAAAGTTAACCAAGTCTCTGCATGATGAGTAATTGGTTTTAACATGATTTCCCCATTTCCCATTCTCTGATTCCAACAACTGTTACACTTCATGGGATCATGGTGTTTTCAACTCCGGCATTATAAAATGTCCCTGAATCCTGATTGAAAGAAAAAGTTTTTCGAACATTCGAAAGAACACACAATTTCTTATCAAAGTTCATACAGACAATCTTTCGTCTACATGAACTCAGAGAAATCACTTTCAACTGAGAAAAATTCAATCATTCAGAGCATTTTCACGCTGAATTCACAACACACCTACAATCTCATATTACCATTGATCTCACGCATTTCTCAGCTTCCCTCCTACAGATCAACCCATCCTCTCTTGTGACCGAATTAACTCTGGAATGGCCATTGTTCTTGGTTTAGGCCGGAGTTCTACAGATTGATCTCTCGAACTTAAAGCACTCCCTTCTTGCAGTGCATCTGTGTGAGGTTCAACATTTCGCTCGGTTCAAGGAGTCTCCACACGGTCGACTCTTCAATTCCGTAAAAACCAGCAAATTGTTTTTTCCATCCTCAGATTGGCGACCATAGTGGGAGATTAATCTCTCAGTTGCAATCTCTCATTTTCACAAGATGGCTGGTCTTAGGTCTGTGTTAGTTACAGGATCCAATGCAAATGATGCTAGCACTAGCAACAACAACGATAATTCGAATATCCCGGAAACAATTCCGGCCTTCAACACTGACGGTGGCGACATTACTCCTTCTCACGCTGAAGGTCATCCCCTATTCGGTCTATACCCTGAAGAAGTCAGAGGAAATCCACCACCTACCATTGCTGATCTTATCAAAGCGCAAGAGACTCTTGCAAAGAATCAGACAGACATTGCTGCTACACAGAAGGAGCTGTGTTATTATCTCAAAACTCTTAATGACAAGATGTCAGAGAAGACTCAAGAAAAGGTAAAAGAAAAGGAGACATCTCCAGATGCTGATCCTGAAGTAGTTCCAATTCATACAGTGGACGACAACGAAGTCCGCAAAGCTGCAGAGGATCCATCAGCAAAGGAATCATCAAATTACATTACTCGGGAAGATTTGGAACGCATCTTGGAGAATCGTGGAAAAGACAAGACATTACATGTCCATCATCACCAGCCTCCGTATCCTGCTGCTACGCAAAGGATTCCTCTTCCAAAAGGTTATACCTCTCCAACCTTCACTTTGTATCACGGAACATGCAATGCTCGGGAACATGTTTCTGGGTTCCTGGAAGCCTTGGGTGAAAACGAACATAACCCTGTTGTTCGCCTCAAAGAATTTTCAAAATCCTTGAAAGGCAGGGCATACACCTGGTACAACAACATCGCACCAGGAACTATCAACGATTGGGGAGAAATGATTAATGTCTTCCACAAAAAGTACTTCTTTGTGTCAGAGAAAATTACTCTCTGATCTTGGAAGAATGTTTAAAATGAACGATGAACATCCCAATGACTACGTGAAAAGATTCAGAGTCCAGGCCCTGGACTGTCATGATCCAAACGTTACAGAGCAGCAACTGGTATACTTGTGTATCAACGGCATGATCCCGGTCTACAGAGCTTTATTGGAAAATCTTCGTTTCCAGACCTTCTCAGAGCTTCATGAAGCAGCGAAGAGATCGACAACTACTGCGCCCGCTTTACTGGAAAGAACAAAAGCTACAAAGGTTTAAGAACCGCGAGACACTCGAGGTAGCAGACGTCTGATCAAGAAGAAGTAAAACCTCCAGCCTTCCACAAACACTATTGCAGAAGGGAGCAAACGGAAAGCCAAACCACCGCACAAACATACCTCATCTCCTTCAAAAGCACAAAGGAAGGATAAGCAAGATGGACAAGCCTCTGACCAACACACAATAGTTCCTGATCAAGAAGCACCTGACTTTCCTTTTTCCATTGAAGAGGTGACTTCCACAGGTTCGTCAATCATCCCACAAGTGACTGCGGAGTTTTGAAGAACATTTTCAAAGAGAAGGTTGATCCACAATAGCTTCAACTGGGGACTAAAGGAGTACACAAGAATCCTCTCCCATTTAGAACCTTTACACTCTCTGAACAACCTATCAAATAGGCAGTTCAATTCTTGGTCGAACGTGAATTGCTTTATCTGTCGAAGGCACAAAGGAGAGACATGTTCACAGTACTGAACCACACCGTGTCAAGAAGTCCATTCCGAAAATACTTCTTGAGCCTCTAGTCACAGATCAAGAGATATACGACTGGGGACTGCTGATCAAAGTCAATCTCAGAAGAAACGAATTTAGAAAAACGTTGATCGATGCTGACACCGCCATCAAAAACATTCCACTGAAAACCATCGGATTCACATAAATCACTCGACAAGAAGATACTCATGCTCCATCTCAATCAGAGACCTTGAAGGAGCGCTCGGAGATACTTATGGCTACATCATTCTCAAAGTGAACATAAGTTCAACCAAGTTTCACATAATCAGGAAGATCCAGGATATGACATGTCCTTCAGACGAACGTGGATCCGCGATGAAAAGATGGGTACTTGCAAAGAAACTTTGGTTACACATCTCTCCAACGAAGAAAGTTCTGATCCAGAAGATTTGACGGACATTCCATCATTAGAGTACTTTGAGGAATTTGAAACTTTGACGAGGTTGAACCAAGAACCTGCAAAAGATGCATAGACATTCATCAAGAGGTTCCGCACTCAGGCAAGTCTCATTCCATATCTATGTCATTTATTTCCCCACATGCTATCCTAGCATGGGGACTTAATTATGCTAGCAACTCTACAAGACGTTATGAATGGTAGCTTCACCACATTAGTATTTTACTAAGAGGTTGAATCTGACGTTTCTCCGAATCAAGCACTGAAACATTCATTACTGACGTCCAAGCATGGCAAAGAACACTTAGGGCGTTTCTTCTGCAAGTCCATGTGTTCCACAAAATCAGAAAGCTCTAATGTCTACACAAGTGTCGAATCCCACTACGCTCAAGCATCTAAGAAGCCATAAAATTGTACTCCCAATCAAAGAGTACAGTTGCAACACAAATATCTCAACGATGATACATTGATTCAACACCAGCACGATCAAAGTAAACTACAATCGATAAGTCTTCATTATCCCATGATAAGACTTCTGAAGCATATGCAACATCATTCATACATGGATGACACTAACTCCTTCAATATACACCGGGCAACCTGAGGTGATTCCGTGAAACTTCATCAACAAGATTTGTCTACATCACAATCTCCTGCATGATTGAGGAACTTTCTCTCTTCACCAATCACATCCAGTATGAAAACTGTTGATGCTATCTACCGTAACAATGTCGACTCACTGACAAAGACAGTTCATGGTAAAGTTATGCTTTCAGGAGCGTTCAGGTTGAACTCTCAGTACACCTTCATCTTATGGACGCTCAACTCGTAAACTAGTTTGTGAATGTAAAAGGCTCACTGGATGAAGGAGCAAAGATTATATCTATAATCATGATTCTAGCCTTTTTGGTCTTTGGAGCAACTTCAACCATGGTATCAACATCAACAATAATCTATAGAGGAACACAATCCATGATCTCAGCATCGACAAAGATCTCTGGAGTGTAATCATTCATGGTTTCAGCACCAACAACGGTCTCAGGAGCAACATCCTCAGGGCTTCATCAACTAATCATTCTCTGAAGTGTTACACATGGAGCGGACTTCTCTAAGAACCAATGATTCATATCCAGATGTGTAGGCCTAATAACATGCTCGCATGAAAGTCTTCCCAAAGCTGGCATGACTGGTGGGCATAATCCAGAGTCTTCTACAAGATGTTCTCATCACCTCTACAAATGAGATACAACACACTCTAGGCCATGGGTTTGCAAAAACGTACCAATGGGTGAGGAATGGAACAATTCTTCCTCAACGAAAGATGTTCGTCTATGTCTCTTCTATAACATACCAAAAGGGCGCATCAATCGGACATACAAGCTGAAAGATATGGCCTTTACCGTCAGGTCTACGAAATCTAAAACATTTGTACAGGATTACAAATCAAAACTAGTCATAAAAACCCAAGGTGACCAAACTTGTGGTACAAAAACCCCACTCAAATGATGAGATTCATAAAAACTCCATCTTAAACTAAATTATACAAAAACCCCAAAATTTTAAAAAATTGATACAAAAACCCCAAATTTCAAAATTGGTTTCATCAAATTTTATGATAAAACCAAAAATTGGTTTCGTCAAATTCTATGAGGTTTCACCAAATTTATGATGAAACCAAATTTTAGTTTCATCAAAATTTTGTTTTTTGGGGTTTTTGTGTTACTTTTGTTTTGGCGGGTGTTTTGTGGTTGGATAGTGACTCCTTTGGGGTTATAACTCGCAGACCGATTACAAATTACAAATGTGCAAGCTTCGTTGGATGACCTCTACAACTCCAAATTGAGTGATTCTTGTCTCATTAGATAACTCAGTCTCTTAGCTTCAAAAGTTGGGGTCAAGCATCAAATTCCGACGTCGTATGAGGTTCCTACAACTTCCAGAGCGTACAACATGCAAGCAGCAATTCTTAGACGGGATTCATAACTTCCACAGTCGATCGGTGTCCACCAGGTATTTTCGCTAATTCCTTCATCAAGGTACCTCCAACATAGACCACCTAGGTCATTACATCAATTTTTCTACCTAGGTCCTCTATTTAAGTCTTGCCAGAAGAAGAGAAAACGAAAGGAGAGATTTAACAAAATACCGGGGACTGACGATCCACTGATCATGAAAATTAGTTTTACAGTCCAAGACTCGTGACACCAGACTCTCATGTGATAATCATTCATCATAAAGCAATGCTACCACCGGGACATGAAACCATGGTCATTACATCATCCCGTCTCGAGAGCAACCTCAGCTACGGTCTCGTGACCAGGGTTTCAGAAGTGATGTTTCTACGACTAACAAAAGCAGGATGGCGCTGCAAGCACCATGCTCATGTATCAATCAAATGGTCCTGATCTCAAAGGAATCAATGACATTAAAAGCCTCCACCAACCGTTCAAGACACAAGCGAATCGTCTAAAGACACAACATGAATGTTTTACAACAAGCTCGTCTGAGATGATTTTACACTGCCTTGTACAAACCGAAGAGATGGGAGAAATTGGTGAAGAATGTGTAAATGGGACGTACACAATTCTCTTCGTATGGATGTCCTCTTCAACATATCCAAAATTCACAGCAATTGAAGAAACGAGCGAAGAGTTGTGGCCAAAACATTGGACCACATCCCAGCTGAAAATTTTCTGTAGGTCTCCTGGATGTTTACTGTTTCGTCGATTTCAGATCCTAAACATGCTCGGAACCCAAAAAGCTTCTTTGCTAAAGTTTGGAAATTTCCTGGGCATGAGGATACATGGGTAGACCGCGAAAATCCAACATCGAACGAAAATTCTACAACAATTTCAATGAAGACCTAATTTCTGAATTTTCTGATGACGAATTATGGCAAAATTCTTCGTTCATCCACATATGAATCAGGAGCTACACCATCAACACAAATCCGAACTTCATCTTCAGCCGATAATCTCATTTGCTGAAGTCGGCGGTGCTTATGCTGATAAGGGACGACTCACAGATGATCTAAAGACATACAAAGTACCAGTTTTCCAGCGTCTCCGAAAGTTTGATTCATCCCAGGATGAACATCTGCAAACATCTTCATGTTAGACTTGATATTTCTGGAGTGTTCGCCGGAAGATCCAGAAGGGTGGTTGTAACCAGAAGTCACCACTATCTGAGGTGAAATACATGGAGTCATGGATATACCAACAACAAGCACGCACTGAAACGGTAACAATCCAACTCTTACCTATTTACAATTTCACTAGATGTAGTGATTATAACGTCAAAATTTTGAAAATTTGCTCGTTCCTTCAAACCTGCAAAGTCGAGCAAAATTCATTATTCAAAATCATGATTTGATATTCATCAAACCGTGAACCACCCACGTGAATTTTAACATTCACTGGTTTTTCAAAAATTGGACAGACGTCCATTTTACAATTGTGAAAAACTCACATACAAACATTATTTCATCATATATAATTGTCTACTTTCAACAGTTGTTCAAAATGAAAACATGATTTTACAAAATATATAAATATTTAACGTGAAACTCACGTAAATTTGAAAAGAGATGTTTATATATTTTGCTCCCTCGCACGAGCATCTGTCTTTGAAGCAAGAGGATATTTTCAAAGATTTCTGAAAGCTCGAAGATAAAATTTTCATGAATGCTCATAAACAAAATTTTATTACTAACAGACGCAATGTCTATTAAAAAAAACTTTTTTCTCGTACGAGCATTCACCTTTGAAACGAGAGTTTATTCCACTTTGTGAAATCTCACATATTAAAAAAATATTGTTTTTCGTGAAAGCTCATAAACAAAATTTTATCATTAGACTCAGGTATATCTTGTTTGTTTTTTAAACTAAAGAATGAACGTCCGCGGATTCCCTTTTTTGGTCCCGTACCCGTGAATCCTAAATCGACCAAGGTTCCACCATCGAATCAGCGGTTCTACGCCAATTTATGCTCACTGGATGATGCTCTATTACGCCACTGGGGTTCCGCTTAAACCATGGTTTGCTCATTCAGTCGAAATCCGGTAATGTCTTATCTTATGTCTAAGTCCAATTACTTATTTTTGTTTGTACCTGAAAAATCACCATTCAATGCTGACTGAGGAACATGATTGTTCCCCACTAAGCAGGGGACTTAATGTAGATGGTTGATTTTCGACAAAGGATAAAATTGTAAAAGTGTACTCCGGATCCGGAAATCATATGAGTATCGAGGCTCATGTCTCTCAATAAAGCAGGAAAGCTCATGCCATAAAACCTCTGATTGAGAAATTTCTCTCAGAGAAGATGTGGATGTGTAGTCTCTCAGCTGAGACCACGACACATCTCATGAATACTGAGCAATTTCAGTAATTACCCCGGATCCAGCAATCGGATGAGTATTGAGACTCGTGTCTCTAAGCATGAAATCTCATGCCATAAAATTTCTGATTGAGAAAGCCGTCTCTCAGAGTACATGTAGATGTGTAGTCTCTCAGCTGACGCCACGACACATCTCATGACTACTGAGAAATTTCAGTAATTACTCCGGATCCGGCAATCGGATGTGTATCGAGACTCATGTCTCTATGCATGAAAGCTCTACAACTCCAAATTGACCTCTACAACTCCAAATTTATTTATTCTTGTCTCGTTAAACAACTCAGTCTCTTACCTACAAAAGTTGGGGTCAAGCATAAAATTCCGACGTCGTATGAGGTTCCTACAACTTCCAAAGAGTACAACATGCAAGCAGAAATTCTTAGACGGGATTCATAACTTCCACAATCGATCGGTGTCCACCAGGTCTTTTCGCTAAGTCCTTTATCAAGTTTTACAGTCCAAGACTCGTGACACCAGAATCTCATGTGATAATCATTCATCATAAAAGCAATGCTACCACCGGGACATGAAACCATGGTCATTACATCATCCCGTCTCGAGAGCAACCTCAGCTACGGTCTCGTGACCAGGGTTTCAGAAGTGATGTTCTACGACTGACAGAAGCAAGATGGCGCTGCAAGCACCATGCTCATGTATCAATCAAAGGGTCCTGATCTCAAAGGAATCAATGACATTAAAATCCTCCACCAACCGTTCAAGACACAAGCGAATCGTCTAAAGACACAACATGAATGTTTTACAACAAGCTCGTCTGAGATGATTTTACACTGCCTTGTACAAACCGACGATATGGGAGCAATTGGTGAATAATTTGTAAATGGTACGTACACCATTCTCTTCGTATGGATGTCCTCTTCAACATATCCAAAATTCACAGCAATTGAAGAAACAAGCGAAGAGTTGTGGCCAAAACATTGGACCACATGCCAGCTGAAAATTTTCTGAAGGTCTCCTAGAAGTTTACTGTTTCGTCGATTTCAGATCCTAAACATGCTCGGAACCCAAAAAGCTTCTTTGCTAAAGTTTGGAAATTTCCTGGGCATGAAGATACATGGGTAGACCGCGAAAATCCAACATCGAACGAAGATTCTACAACAATTTCAATGAAGACCTAATTTATGAATTTTCTGATGACGAATTATGGCGAAATTCTTCGTTCATCCACATCTGAATCAGGAGCTACACCATCAACACAAAGCCGAACTTCATCTTCATCCGATAATCTTATTTGCTGAAGTCGGCGGTGCTTATGCTGATAAGGGACGACTCATAGATGATCTAAAGACATACAAAGTACCAGTTTTCCAGCGTCTCCGAAAGTTTGATTCATCCCAGGATGAACATCTGCAAACTTCTTCATGTTTGAATTGATATTTCTGGAGTGATCGCCGGAAGATCCAGAAGGGTGGTTGTAACCAGAAGTCACCACTATCTGAGGCGAAATACATAGAGTCATGGATATACCAACAACAAGCACGCGCTGAAACGGTAACAATCCAACTCTTACCTATTTACAATTTCACTAGCTGTAGTGATTATAACGTCAAAATTTCGGAAATTTGCTCGTTCCTTCAAACCTGCAAAGTCGAGCAAAATTCATTATTCAAAATCATGACTTGATTTTCTTAAAACCGTGAACAATCCACGTGAATTTTAACATTCAATGGTTTTTCAAAAATTGGACAGACGTCCATTTTACAATTGTGAAAACTCACATACAGACATTATTTCATCATATATAATTGTCTGCTTTCAACAGTTGTCAAAATCAAAACATGATTTTACAAAATATATAAATATTTAACGTGAAACTCACTTAAATTTGAAAAAGATGTCTATATATTTTGCTCCTCGCACGAGCATCTGTCTTTGAATCGAGAGTATATTTTCAAAGATTTCTGAAAGCTCGATGATAAAATTTTTCATGAAAGCTCATAAACAAAATTTTATTACTAACAGACGCAAGTCTATAAAAAAAAACTTTTCTCTCGTACGAGCATTCACCTTTGAAACGAGAGTTTATTCCACTTTGTGAAATCTCACACATTTAAAAAAAAAATCGTGAAAGCTCATAGACAAAATTTTATCATTAGACTCAGGTCTATCTTGTTTGTTTCTTAAACTAACGAACAAACGTCCGCGGATTCCGTTTTCTTGGTCCCGGACCCGTGAATCCTAAATCGACTAAGGTTCCACCATCGAATCAGCGGTTCGACACCAATTTATGCTCACTGGGTGATGCTATATTATGCCACTGGGGTTCCGATCAAACCATGGTTTGCTAATTCAGTCGAAAACCGGTAATGTCTTATCTTATGACTAAGTTCAATTACTTATTTTTGTCTGTACCTGGAAAATCACCATTCAATGCTGACTGGGGAACATGATTGTTCCTCACTAAGCAGGGGACTTAATGTAGATGGTGGATTTTTGACAAAGGGTAAAATTATAAAAGTATACTCCGGATCCGGCAATCAGATGAGTATTGAGACCCACGTCTCTCATTAAAGCGTGAAATCTCATAAAATCTATGACTGAGAAGGCTGTCTCTCAGAGTACGTGTGGATATGTAGTCTCTCAGCTGAGACCACGGAACATCTCATGAATACTGAGCAATTTCAGTAATTACTCCGGATTTGGCAACCAGATGAGTATTGAGGCTCATGTCTCTCAATAAAGCATGAAAGCTCAAACCATAAAACCTGTGATTGAGAAAGTTCTCTCAGAGGAGATGTGGATGTGTAGTCTCTCAGCTGAGACCACGGCACATCTCATGAATACTGAGCAATTTCAGTAATTATTTATACTCCGGATTCGGCAATCAGATGATTATTGAGACTCATGTCTCTCATTAAATCATGAAAGCTCATGCCATAAATCTCTGACTGAGAAGGCTGTCTCTCAGAGTATATGTATATGTGTAGCCTCTCAGCTGAGGCCACGACACATCTCATGAATACTGAGCAATTTCAGTAATTACTCCGGATCTGGCAATCAGATGAGTATCGAGACTCATGTATCTATGCATGAAAGCTCATGCTACCTCTGATGGAGAAAGTCTCTCATAGAAGATGTAGATGTGTAGTCTCTCAGCTGAGACCACGACACATCTCATACTGTATAGAATCGAAAGATTGGGCGGCTCCTAGACAGCATGCCTGCTAGTATAGAGCAACAACGTCTTCTGGATATAACCAGGTTTTCCCCGACTACGCAAGAGGAATATGACACTCCAACAAGTTCATATTGCTCAACCCTCAGATAATTAATTCTCCTAGATAGGAAGCCCTTCTAGTATAGAGCCGACAATTAATTATCTTAAATCGTCTGAATATCCACCAATATTCTATGAGCCATCGCCTGAATATCCAGTAATATTCTACGAATCGTCAATTAATCGCCTGAATATCCAGCAATATTCTACAATTCTTCGTTATATTTCGTCACTTCAATTCGTGGTTCTTCCCAGCAGAATTCTACGGGTTAAGTGATAAATATTCAACGAGACATGCATCTGAGCATCGAATAAGCCCTGACAAAAATGGTGCAAGTGTACTTAACAAATAATGCACAAACCAGCATTTTGAATGCACGAACGAGCATTTCAAAAAATATGAATGAACGAGGAACCTATGCAAAATAGGAAGAAAAATAATAATAATAAAATATTAGCAAAGGCGCCAGAGGACTGGGTTCACCGGCCGGTCATGCCGTGTCCAGTCCCGCGTCCAATTTTATATTTTATCACATTTTATTATTTTTCGCTAATCTCACGAAAATTCTCTTGTTCGAGCAAACCTCCTTTATTTCAAAGAAATTATCTAAATCACGTGATTTTATCAAAAATAATAAAATTAGGGAAAGGTGTCGCGGGTCCGAGCACCAGCCGACAATGCCTTGGTCGTGGCCGGTCCCACACCTCACGTCCTATTATTTTATTATTTCCTCTCAAATTATGAAAATTCCTTGATTTCATGAATTTTCCCTAAAATTACCTAATTTCATGTATTTTCTCTAAAATCATAGAAAATATCAAAAATTAGGGAAAAACTTGTGGGACCGGGCTCTAGCCAACCGGCGATGCCCTAGATGGTCCCACATGCTATTATTTTATTATTATTTAATGTTTTTTTTCCTGATTTCATGAAAACTCCCTGATTTGAACAAAATATCTTGGTTTTCAACAAATCCCTTTGATTTTATGAAAATTATCTAAAATCATCAAAATTACATAAAATTGAGAAGAGTGCCTTGGGACCCGCGCCCATTGGCCGGCCCGCCATGACACGACAATTGCCGGTCCCACACTCACATTCTCTATTTTATATTTAATTTATGTCTCTCATCTCATGGAAGTTCCCTAATTTCACCAAACTCTCCAGTTTCATGAAATTTCCCTCAAATCAGAGAAAATACATAAAATCACATAAAACTGGGAAAAGCACGTGGGACCGCGTCTGTCAGCCGGCCGGCCATGCTCTAGCCATGGTCGGTCACACACCTTGTAATTCCCTGTGTTATTTATTATTTCCATCATCTCATGTATTTTTGCCGGTTTCAGCAAAACCCTGGATTTTGCATATTTTCTCCAAATGTTGCTCAAACGTGCACCGGAAAATATCAAAATTCTCAGAACTGAAGCGCGAAGACTATGGTGACATGGGCACATCCCCTTGACCAACCAAGGGTGATCCTGAGGCTTGCAAACAGCTGGTCCCGCGTGCTTTAATGATTTTAACCTAATTTGCTCAGCTTCTCGTATTAGGTTCAAATTCTTTCCAAACAATTGGAAGTTTGCTCAAACGACCATCTATTGGTCCCACGACCACCAAGAGCCGATCCCATGACCTCTTGGACGGTCCCACATCAAGGCTACATCAAGCTTTATTATGCGTTATTTTAATAAATGATTAAACCAGCATTTAATCATTATTTTACCAACTGGTCCTCAAGAGACTTTGGTATGTTTTGCTCATTCGAGCATCTGGGCAATATTTTTTGCTCATTCGAACTTAAAGCACTCCCTTCTTGCAGTGCATATGTGTGAGGTTCAACATATCGCTCGGTTCAAGGAGTCTCCACACGGTCGACTCTTCAATTCCGTAAAAACCAGCAAATCATTTTCTCCATCCACAGGGATAACCACCAATTGCTATTTCATGACCCTTTTTGTCCTGTAGTGTGAGGCTCCTAATTGTTTTTGGGGCCCCCAATTAAACTATGATAAATAAAATGACTAAATTAAAAAGCCACATATGATTTTTTACACCTTATGTTGGAGATGGTCTAGAAAAAGTTATATCCTATAGAAACGGTGCTAACAAATTTTTTTCTTTCAGGTCAAGATCGTGTAACAAAGATATTTGACAAAACTTTTCAACAAAATTTGATATCCACTAGATCTTATATACCTAATGGTTCAGATGATCGATGACGTGGAAGATAAACTGTCTCTATTGCTTGTTTGGCTCAACTGACTAAGCGAGGCCAAAATTTTGATATATTTGAAGAGGTGAATACAGTCTCCGTTAATCATTGTGACTCTATGATCAATTTAACCCCTATTGTAAATTTATGATGTAAACTTTGGGTTTGTTTTTATATTTTTCTGAATGGTGAATCAAAATCATTGTATACACGTGGACGTTGCAAAATGAAGGGAGCATCAAAGAGTGATGCCATGTCGAAACATCTAGGACTGCACGGCATCATAAGCCACGTGTCTGATAAGAAGTAAATCCGATGGCTCCATGGCTAAGGAATACGCAACGAGAATACATATGAGAAGCACGGTAGCAACCCAGAAGATTACTTTATCAGATCTCAAGACAGGTTCGAATCGGACGGGCAAGATGAGACACAACTGACACCGAGATGACACCTGCATTAACAGCTGTCTAAAGAGTGCGGACTTCCCCAACCACCCATATTAAATGCTACGAACATAGGATACGTGTCAATCATCCTATGGAATAAAGTGAGGCACACCATAGATACATCACATTACCGTTAGAGGCATCGGGCAATCACGAAGATAGTCATCGGCATCGGCAAACTAACCAAGACGATATGCTTTAGTATTTTTCAGTAAACAGGGGCCCACACAAAAAGTCTATAAATACCCAACTCGACTAAAGGAGAAGGGGTCGACCAAATTTTAGAAGAGAGAACTATTGTTAGGAAGGGAGAGAGCTATTGTTAGGACGAGAGAAATTGTACTAGTAAATATGAGTTTTATCTACCTTTTTCTATCATCGTTCCCTACGCAGAGTCATTCGACTATCACTTGTAACCTTATATGATCCATAGTGAAAAACCTAACCCCCTGTGGACATAGGCATTAGTGCTGGACCACGTAAATCATCGTCTCATTTACATTCTGCACTATGTCTTTGGTTTGTTTCTGTTATGCATCGATTTAACCATCATAGACATATTTGTGATACAAAGTAGAATCGAGAAAATGACGAGCCCGCAGGCTTAGAGTTTCCAATAGAAGTTAGACACCATCTTGTATTTATTTTAAACATTATCATATTTCATCAGCACTGCTAACATTGATTGTGGACACGATGCTATCATCGTTACATTTGTGTTCACGATTTCGCGCTAGAAACATGGACTCTTTTGTCCTGATAAAAGATTTATCTTTCCCTGTGAACCCCTTTTATCACCCAATATTGTTCCTCAATACAGAATTTGGGTGACAAACCAGCAAAAAAGATCCGACCCAAAAAGATTTTGAACGAAACAAAACCTTTTCACTACAAAAGCCCGCAGATTTGAAAGATCCGTCAAAATGAAAGAATTTGTTATCAACAAAAACCGTCAGATCCGTGTTTTCTTTTGTAAAAATCCTTGGATCTATGTTCTTTTTTAAAAATTCTTTGTATTTATGCTTTTCTTTGTAAAAACCTTCTTATCCATTTTTTCTCTTGTAAAATTCGCTGGAACTATGTTCTCTTATGAAAAACTTCGGATCTATGCTTTTTATTTCAGAGTAACCTTTGCTTTTTCAGATCTGAAATGTGTTCGTACTTCGGCTCATGCCTGACAGAAAATACCATTATTTTCCCTTACATCATCGCTATGCTTGTGACTAATGAAACCCTCGTGGATGTATTTTCCGTGCCAATCATCTGCTTTTGCAGGACATGGACAAATCAAAGGAAATCAGAAGGGATAATGTATCATCAAAGGAGACACTGAGGACCACACCGGTTGTAACACGCGCAAACAGAAGGGTGATAAGCTCAAAACATCAAGCAAAAAGCAGGATGCAGAGGAAAATACCACACCACTAGATGCAAATGCCATAACAGTGGCAGCCCTCAAAGCTGGAGCAGCCAAAACCGATGCAACAAAGGTGACAGTACTAACCCGCACAAATGAACTACGATAAGGAGTTGCGGAATCAATGATGCAACAACCTATCTATGGGATGCCGCTCACTGATGAGCAAAACCAAACTCTACTTACTGCCCAACCCCTGCTAACAACGAACCAGCCAGCACTACAACCTATGAAGCTTCAGATCCAACCCATCGATCCACCTATCCCTCTGATCTAGACTGTAGATGAAGACCATACCATAGCCACTGGCGGACAAGCACAAATAGAGACTCCGGACCAAGGATCAAACCATTGCATCCAACTGGCGGCAAAGCTCAAAGAGTTGAAGAGGAATCAGAAGATATACGCAGATATTGTGGCGCTACTTGCACGAGAGAATCAAGAACTCAAGGATACGATTTCCCATAGCGCCGAGGTGGAAAACCAGCATGACGAGGAAAACTCCAAAGCACCCCAGCCAAACCAGGATCGAAGGATGATAGTGACCAACGTCAACAACCCCGAGCCACTGAACCGACGTTATGCAAGAAGAAATAGGTAATCCGACCCCGACTACGTACCCGAAGATTCATATTACTTCGATAGTGAAGTCCGAAGACAATGACGATCGACCATATGGGACGAGCATTTCCTCGCTATGGAGAGCCTTCGTATTGAGATGATGGAAGAAATCAAGCAGTTGAAGGCCAAGTAAGGAGGAGGAAGTATGGAGGAAGTAATGAGAGAATTCATTAATACACCACTGTCCGCACACTTGGAGAGAGAAACCATCCTACCAAAATGCCTGATCCCATTATTCGAATGTTACGATGGTTCCAACGATCCCGCAGCCCATCTTCGGTACTACAATCGAACAATGTCCCGGTGGAAGTGAGATGACGTGGTCCTTTGCAGATATTTCCCTTCAAGCCTGAAAGGATCGGCATTGTCATGGTTCGATAACCCACCCCCAAACTCCATCGCTTCCTACGGATGACTCACCGAGCTATTCTTGGAAACATACGTGTACAACAATACTGTCAACGCAGGTATGAATAAGCTCTTCTCACTAGTCACTGGATCAAAAGAAATGATTAGAGAGTACACTTATAGGTGTCACAAGCTCTGTCAAGCAATCAGGAATTTTAGCTCGGTGGTCAGCATCAACTGCTACAAGTGGGACTAGACAAAATGAGCCCATTATTTATCGAGATTCATCGAAGCAACCCGACAACCGAGGGTGATCTCCGGATAATTATCGAAAAGTACGCCAGGTTGGAGGAAATCCAGCGGGAGAATTCCAGAGCCCAAACACAAAGATCTCATCGGACGAACTCAGTGGAGAAAGCCAGCAGATCAAAAAGAACTAACTCAACCGAGTGCTTCAACGAAGACAAAAGAGGATGAAGAGATGATCATCGGCACAACGATCAAAAGTTCGAAGATCAGGTCTACACGAAGCTCAATACCATCTATGTTCGCATCTTAAGAGAGATCAAGGATCGAACCAACCTCACAAGCCACCAAGATCCGAGAAATCAAGAGACTACTGTGAGTACCACTGCTTCAAAGGTCACCAAAAAAAGAAGTGTAAGAATCTCAAGATAATGATCCAAAAGCTGATCGACGCTGGAGATCTTAAACAATATGTTCAAAAACCAAAACCCGAAGCAAAGACCAACCGAAGTAAGCAAGTTCATTTACCCGAGAATGATGGAACGATGAATACCATATCTTGTTCTGAACCCAACGTCCCGTAACCGATCATATTGGAAAAGGATTGAGGAAACAATTCGAATATTATTGTGAACTTTATAAAATCGATGGGGAGGAAGTGGATGAACCCGAAGAATGGATGAGAGTACCACTAACCTTCTCTGCCGATGATGTAGAGGATAACATGGAAGATCACAACGACCCATTAGTGCTCACATTACATGTCTCAGGATGGGATGTAAAGAAGATCTTAATTGATGGGGGAAGTTCAGTCAACGTCTTATTCTACGATACTTTCAAACGAATGAAGTTGAACGATGAGCAACTAATGTCTTCTTACAACACTATCTATGGATTCAACAGAGAAGCAACGAAGCATTTGGGGGATATCGTACTATAAGTCAATGCCGGGCCAATGAAAGTCAGTACCAGATTCAGCGTCGTAGATGCCCCATCCCCCTACAATGCCATCATTGGACGACAATGGGTGCTCAAGCTCAAAGGAGTAGAGGCGACATATCACCAATACCTTAGGTTCCCAACACCCGAAGAGGATATGGAAATCAAAGGAAATCAAGTCACCGCACGAGAATGCCAGGCTCAACAGAATTTACTCAACACTGAACAGGAAGAGAAACGCAAATCCCGAAGGGACAAAAACAAAGCAGAGGCCAAAGACAAGGCAATCGACTTATATCTTGAGGAAATTTCAGGTAAAAGCCTAACGAAGAGTAGCACCATCCTAACTACCAAAGCGAGCGATTCAGGAGCAAAGGATGCCGAAGAGTCCATCAAATAGTAATTGAAGAAGTTCCTCTTCTAGGGGAACCCAATCCACGTTCACACCAATCGAACCTACCAAAGAGATCAATATTGGAACAGAAGAAGATCCCAAGGTGATCAAAATAGGGAACTTAATGGATAAGGATCGAGAAGAAGCATTAATCAAACTACTCAAGGAGTATGCGGAAATCTTTGCATGGAAGCTAGGAGATATGCCAGGGATTGATCCCAAGATCATACAACACGAACTTCGGATAAAGCCAGGCACGAACCCATTTAGGAAGAAATTACGCAATATAGCACCAGAGTATCAGTTGGCATTTGATAAGGATCTTAACAAACTTATGGAAACATGATTCATAAAGGAAGTTAGATATCCCACATGGATCTCCAACATGGTCATCGTACCGAAAAAGAACTGTGGGGGTAAGGATATGCACCGACTTCACCAATCTCAAGAAAGCGTATCCGAAGGATAGATACCTGCTCCCAACCATCAATCAATTGGTAGATGCAGTAGAAGGCCACGAAGAACTATCGTAATGGACGGATACTCTGGCTACAATCAGATAGCCTGGAATAAGAAGATCAACAACATACGGCATTCTTCACTCCACACGGACTCTACTGCTACACTTGTATGCCCTTTGGATTTAGGAATGCAGGGGCAACATACCAGAGGATGGTTGATTTAATCTTCAATCCATGGATTGGGAAAACTTTAGAAGTCTATGTTGATGATATGCTCGTTGATGATAAACTGCGCAAGAATCACCTTCAGGACTTGAGAGATATCTTCGGCGCGATGAGGAAATATAACATGAAAGTGAACCCGGAAAAGTGAACCTTCGGTGTCACATCAGGAAAGTTCCTCAGGTATTTGGTGACGAAGAGGGGCATCGAAGTCGATCCCACTAAAATCCAGGCCATCGTGGAAATGCCATCCCCGAAAAATTTGAAAGACGTCCAAAAACTCAACGGATCCATAGCGGCGCTGGGGAGGTTCATCGCTAAATCATCGGAAAAATGCATTTCTTCAATATCCTCAAGAAAGAAAATAAGTTTGCATGAACCGCTGCGTGTGAAGAGGCTTTCCAAAAGATCAAAGAATACCTGGCAACGATCCCGATCCTTAAAAAACCCGAACCTGATGAGGTGTTAGCACTATATATAGATGCAAACGAAGATAACACTCAGTGTTGTGCTGGTCAGAACTAGCACGAAGGTGAAGCGGCCGATATACCACTTCAGTAAAACCCTCAATGCAGCAGAGAGAAACTACACTAAGATTGAAAAAATTATACTGTTGTGAGTGGGGAAAAACAATTTGCTGGTTTTTACGGAATTGAAGAGTCGACCTTGTGGAGACTCCTTGAACCGAGCGAAATGTTGAACCTCACACAGATGCACTGCAAGAAGGGAGTGCTTTAAGTTCGAGAGATCAATCTATAATACCCCGGCCTAAACCAAGAACAATGGACGTTCCAGAGTCAATTCGGTCACAAGAGAGGATGGGTTGATCTGTAGGAGGGAAGCTGAGAAATGCGTGAGATCAATGGTGATCTGAGATTGTAGGTGTGTTGTGAATTCAGCGTGAAAATGCTTTGAATGATTGAATTTTTCTCAATTGAGAGTAATTTCTGTGAGTCCGTGTAGAGGAAAGATTGTCTGTATGAACTTTGATGAGAAATTGCTCGTTTTGGCGAATGTTGTTCAATTGTTCGAAAAACCTCTCCTCTTCAATCAGGATTCAGAGACATTTTATAATGCCGGAGTTGAAAACACCATGATCCCATGAATTGTGACAGTTGCTGCAATCAGAGAGTGGGAAATGGGGAAATCGTGTTAAAACCAATTACTCATCGTGCGGAGACTTGGTTGAAATTCCACCCACTACTTTGCTGACTCTTCCAACTGATTGCACGACTTTCTCACATTCTCGTCGTGGGTGAACACACGCGCCGTATACCGCAAGACCAAAACCCTAGTTAATATCCCCCCATGTGACACGATTGAAATCTCGTGATTGTGGAGTCAGTTGCTGACTTTATGGGACAATGAGTCCATGTAGCGTTGAGTTGAACATGATTAGCAAATGTTTCGAAACTCATGAATTTAATGTGTCTGCTGAGACGAGGTATCATTATAACCTAAGACGAGAAAAACTGTGTTGTTAAATTGTTGAATATTGGTAATTGAACCAATATTCTTTGATTTGAGCAAATATTGCTAGTCTGAGTGAATATTGCTAATTGAATAAATATTGCCGGTTCGAGCGAATATTGCTAGTTCGAGAAAATATTGTTCTTTTGATGAATTGTTGGCAGCTGGACCAAATAAAATATTAATTTAAGTTACTAACTGTTGGGTCGAGCAAAATAAATATGAATATCAATCATGGAATCAACATAAAATTATCAGAGTGTTCGAATCTGCACAGAATCACGTTTCTGCAGAGCTCTGGATTCAAAACCCTAATTTTACCGAAATGATGATTTATTGCAAATTAACACGGGACCGGCTACATGGGATGACGGGTTCACCATATAACGCCCAGATGCTCGAATGAGCAAAAAATACCAAAGTCTCTTGAGGACCAGTTGGTGAAAGAATGATTAAATGCTGGTTTAATCATTTACTGAAATAATGCTCGTGTGAGAAACAAATCATAAAACCTGATGTAGAAAATATGAGGGGCCGACCAAGAGGTCATGAGACCGGCTCTTGATGGTCGTGGGACCACTAGATGGTCGTTCGAGCGAACATCCAATTGTTTGGAAAGAGTTCGAACCTAATATGAGCAACTGAGCAAATTAGTTTAAAATCATTAAAACATGCGGGACCAGTTGTTTGCAAGCCTCAAGATCACCCTTGGTCGGTCAAAGGGATGTGCCCGTGTCACCATAATGTCCGTGCTTCAGTCCTGAGAATTTTGATATTTTCTGATGCACGTTTGAGCAACATTTGGAGAAAATATGCAAAATCCATAGTTTTGCTGAAACCGGAAAAAATACATGAGTTGATGAAAATAATAAAAACAAGGGATCACAAGGTGTGGGACCGGCCACGGATAGGGCATGGCCGTCCAGCTGACACGTGGTCCCACATGCTTTTCCCAGTTTTATATGATTTTATGTATTTTTCTCTGATTTAAGGGAAATTCCATGAAACTCGAGAGTTTGGCGAAATTAGGGAACTTCCATGAGATGAGAGACATAAATTAAAATATAAAATAGGGAATGGGAGTGTGGGACCGACAATGGCCGTGGCATAGCCGGCCTGCCAATGGGCGCGGGCCCCAAGGCACTCTTCCCAATTTTATGTGATTTTGATGATTTTAGATAATTTTTCATAAAATCAAAGGGATTTGTTGAAAACCAAGATATTTTGTTGAAATCAGGAAGTTTTCATGAAATCAGGAAATCAAACACCAAATAATAATAAAATAATGGGCGTGTGGGACCGGTTAGGGCATGGCCAGCCGGCTAGAGCCCGGTACCACAAGTTTTCCTAATTTTTTTAATATTTTCCATTATCTTAGAGAAAATACATGAAATTATGTAATTTTAGGGAAAATTCATAAAATCAAGGAATTTTCATAATTTGAGAAGGAATAATAAAATAATGGGACGTGAGGTGTGGGACCGGCCACGGCCAAGGCATGACCGGCCGGACGGCGGTCCCGCGGCACCTTTCCCTATTTTTTTTTTGATAAAAGCATGTGATTTAGATAAAAATACATGAAATTAGGTAATTTTAGGGAAAATTCATAAAATCAAGGAATTTTCATAATTTGGGAAGGAATAATAAAATAATGGGATGTGAGGTGTGGGACCGACCACATCCAAGGCATGACCGGCCGACCGGCGGTCCCGCGACACTTTCTTTATTATTTTTTGATAGAATCATGTGATTTAGATAAAAATACATGAAATTAGGTAATTTTCATGATTTTTGGGAAAATTCATAAAATCAAGGAATTTTCATAATTTGAGAGAAATAATAAAATAATGGAGACGTGAGGTGTGGGACCGGCCACGACCAAGACATGGCCGGCTGGTGCACGGTCCCGCGACACCTTTCCCTAATTTTATTATTTTTTGATAAAATCATGTGATTTAGATAATTTCTTTGAAATAAAGGAAATTTGCTCGAACGAGAGGATTTTCATGAGATCGTGAAAATAGTAAAAATATGGTAAAATAAAAAATTGGGCGCGGGACTAGTCACGGCATTACTGGCCGGCTGGTGAGCCTAGTCCCCTGGCGCTTTTGTTTGATATTTTATTATTATTATTTTCCCTTCCTATTTTGCATAGCTTCCTCGTTCATTCGTATTTTTAAAATGCTCGTTCGTGCATTCAAAATGCTGGTATGTGTATTATCTGCTAATTACACTTGCACCATTTTGTCAGGGTTTATTTGATGCTCAGATGCCTGTTTCGTTGAATATTTATTACTAACCTGTGGAATTCTGTTGGGAAGAACCACATATTGAAGTAACGAAATATAACGAGGAATCGTAGAATATTGCTGAATATTCAGGCGATTAATTGACGACTCATAGAATATTGCTGGATATTCAGACGATGGCTCGTAGAAGATTGTTGGATATTCAGACGATCTCTGATAATTAATTGTTGGCTCTGTACTAGAAGGGCTTTCTGTCTAAGAGTATTAATTATCTGAGGGTTGAGAAATATGAACTTGATGGAGTGTCATATTCCTCTTGAATAGTCAGGGAAAATCTGGTTACATCCCGAAGACGTTGTCGCTCTATACTAGTAGACATGCTGTCTAGGAGCCTCCCAATCTTCTATACAGTATGAGATGTGTCGTGGCCTCAACTAAGAGACTACACATCTTCATATTCCCTGAGAGACTTTCTCCATCAGAGGTGGCATGAGCTTTCATGCATAGAGACATGAGTCTCGATACTCATCTGATTGCCGGATCCAGAGTAATTACTGAAATTTCTCAGTAGGGCTGTCAACGGATAAATATCCGTTGGATATTGGACAATCCGATAAGGTTAAGGTTAAGAATTATAGGATATCCGATATCCGTTAACATCCGGCAGATATCAAAAATACAAACCGATATCGTTAACGTTAATCTATCGGATAACGGATATTTATCCGTTAAAATCCGATAACGCCTGTCACAGAAGCAAATGCAGAAATGCTGAAAATTTAGGTTAAATGTGTGTGTTTGTGCTTCCATTTTCGTATTTAATAGTTTGCTTGTCTGTTGTAGGATGTTTGCAGTTGTTACTGGTACAAAGAAACGAATCTGGCATGAGATTATTCGAAGATGGGCTCTTGAATGTGTGACTGTCGTGCTAACAGCTAGAAATGAAATGATAGGATTAAATACAGTATCATTACTTGTCGAATGTGGGTTGGAGAATTTTCTACAAGCTTTATGTTCAAGATCAATCTAGTGCTGATTCCTTAGCTAATATGTCCAAACCCAATTTGGGTGGGTCGATATTTTGGTAAGTATTTATTTTCAATATGCCTTCAATTTTGAAAGCATTAGACCAAATCCATTGAGAGTTAACAAGTTCGCTGAGAACAGATTCTTGCTGATGATTTGAGTTCTGCGTTGAGTCATATCAGATATCGGATATTAACCTAACGGAAAGGCCTATTCCAATATCGTTATCCTTAAGAGAAAATATCCGATAAAATATCCGATTCCGATATCCGATATGTCGGATAAAATCCTATAGGATGTCGGATTTCGAAAATGGATATCGGATATCGGTTATCCGTTGCCAGCCCTATTGCTCAGTATTCATGAGATGTGTCGTGGCCTCAGCTGAGAGAATACACATCTACATGTACTATGAGAGACGACCTTCTCAGTCATAGATTTTATGGCATGAGCTTTCATGCTTAGAGACATGAGTCTCAATACTCATCCGATTGCCGGATCCGGAGTAATTACTGAAATTGCTCAGTATTCATGAGATGTGCCGTGGTCTCAGCTGAGAGACTACACATCCACATCTTTTCTGAGAGAACTTTCTCAATCAGAGGTTTTATGGCATGAGCTTTCATGCTTTATTGAGAGACATGAGCCTCAATACTCATCTGATTTCCGGATCCGGAGTATACTTTTATAATTTTACCCTTTGTCGAAAATCCACCATCTACATTAAGTCCCCTGCTTAGTGAGGAACAATCATGTTCCTCAGTCAGCATTGAATGGTGATTTTCCAGGTACAAACAAAAATAAGTAATTGAACTTAGTCATAAGATAAGACATTACCGGATTTCGACTGAATGAGCAAACCATGGTTTAAGCGGAACCCCGGTGGCGTAATAGAGCATCATCCAGTGAGAATAAATTGGTGTAGAACCGTTGATTCGATGGTGGAACCTTGGTCGATTTAGGATTCACGGGTCCGGGACCAAGAAAGGGAATCCGCGGACGTTCGTTCGTTAGTCTAAGAAACAAACAAGATAGACCTGAGTCTAATGATAAAATTTTGTTTATGATCTTTCACGAAAAACAGTATTTTTTTTTAATATGTGAGATTTCACAAAGTGGAATAAACTCTCGTTTCAAAGGTGAATGCTCGTAGGAGAAGAAAGTTTTTTTTTAATAGACATTGCGTCTGTTAGTAATAAAATTTTGTTTATGAGTTTTCATGAAAATTTTATCTTGGAGCTTTCAGAAATCTTTAGAAATATACTCTTGCTTCAAAGACAGATGCTCGTGCGAGGGAGCAAAATATATAGACATCTTTTTTCAAATTTACGTGAGTTTCACGTTAAGTATTTATATATTTTGTAAAATCATGTTTTGATTTTGAACAACTGTTGAAAGTAGACAATTATATATGATGAAATAATGTTTGTATGTGAGTTTTCACAATTGTAAAATGGACGTCTGTCCAATTTTTGAAAAACCAGTGAATGTTAAAATTCACGTGGGTGGTTCACGATTTGATGAAAATCAAGTCATAATTTTGAATAATGAATTTTGCTCGACTTTGCAGGTTTGAAGGAACGAGCAAATTTTCAAAATTTTGACGTTATAATCACTACAGCTAGTGAAATTGTAAATAGGTAAGAGTTGGATTGTTACCGTTTCAGCGCGTGCTTGTTGTTGGTATATCCATGACTCCATGTATTTCGCCTCAGATAGTGGTGACTTCTGGTTACAACCACCCTTCTGGATCTTCCGGCGAACACTCCAGAAATATAAAGTCAAACATGAAGAAGTTTGCAGATGTTCATCCTGGGATGAATCAAACTTTCGGAGACGCTGGAAAACTGGTACTTTGTATGTCTTTAGATCATCTGTGAGTCGTCCCTTATCAGCATAAACACCGCCAACTTCAGCAAATGAGACTATCGTCTGAAGATGAAGTTCGGCTTTGTGTTGATGGTGTAGATCCTGATTCAGATGTGGATGAACGAAGAATTTTGCCATAATTCGTCATCAGAAAATTCAGAAATTAGGTCTTCATTGAAATTGTTGTAGAATCTTCCTTCGATGTTGGATTTTTGCGGTCTACCCATGTATCCTCATGCCCAGGAAATTTCCAAAATTTTGCAAAGAATATTTTTGGGTTCCGAGCATGTTTAGGATCTGAAATCGACGAAACAGTAAACTTCCAGGAGACCTTCAGAAAATTTTCAGCTGGCATGTGGTCCAATGTTTTGGCCACAACTCTTCGCTCGTTTCTTCAATTGCTGCGAATTTTGGATATGTTGAAGAGGACATCCATACGAAGAGAATGGTATACGTACCATTTACAAATTCTTCATCAATTCCTCCCATATCATAGGTTTGTACAAGGCAGTGTAAAATCATCTCAGACGAGCTTGTTGTAAAACATTCATGTTGTGTCTTTAGACCATTCGCTTGTGTCTTGAACGGTTCGTGGAGGATTTTAATGTCATTGATTCCTTTGAGATCAGTACCCTTTGATTGATACATGAGCATGGTGCTTGCAGCGCCATCTTGCTTCTGTCAGTCGTAGAACATCACTTCTGAAACCCTGGTCACGAGACCGTAGTTGAGGTTGCTCTCGAGACGGGATGATGTAATGACCATGGGTTAGTGTCCCGGTGGTAGCATTGCTTTTATGATGAATGATTAGCACATGAGAGTCTGGTGTCACGAGTCTTGGACTGTAAAACTTGATAAAGGACTTAGCGAAAAGACCTGGTGGACACATATCGATTGTGGAAGTTATGAATCCCGTCTAAGAATTGCTGCTTGCATGTTGTACGCTTTGGAAGCTGTAGGAACCTCATACAACGTCGGAATTTGATGCTTGACCCCAACTTTTGAAGGTAAGAGAAGTTGTCTAACGAGACAAGAATCACTCAATTTGGAGTTGTAGAGGTCATCCAACGAAGCGTGCACATTTGTAATTTGTAATCCCGTACAAATTTTTCAGATTTCGTAGACCTGACGGTAAATGCCATATCTTTCAGCTCGTATGTTCGATTGATGCTCCCTTTTGGTATGTTGTATAAGAGACATAGATGAACATCTTTCGTTGAGGAAGCATTGTCCCATTCCTCACCCATTGGTACGTTTTTTTCAAACCCATGGCCTGAAGTGTGTTGTATCTCATTTGTAGAGGTGATGAGAACATCTTGTAGAAGACTCTGGATTATGCCCACCAGTCGTGCCAGCTTTGGGAAGACTTTCATGTGAGCATGTTATTAGGTCTACTGTAGATGGTGGATTTTCGACAAGGGCTAAAATCGTAAACTCATAATTATACGAAGCTCTGATCCAGCAATCAGACGTGAGTATCGAGACACGGGTCTCTCATCGAATTCTCAACGGAGAGTATTTTCTCTCGGAGTACACGTAGATATGTAGTCTCACGACTGGACAACGACATATCTCATGAATACTGAACACTTTCAGTGATTATTTCTATATAGTATCACAAGATGGACGGCTCCTAGACAGCTTGCTCTGCTAGTATAGAGCGATAACGTCTTCAGGAACAAACAATGAGTTTACCCTGACTATATAAAGGATATGACTTACCGACAAGCTCATATCAGGATAATTAATGCTCCTAGACAGCTTTCTCTGCTAGTATAGACAATAACAATTGCTCCTATTCCACGACTGGTCCCATGGAATGACAATAACAATTGCTCCTATTCCATGGTCGAATCCACGATGGAATGGCAATAAATTTTTTTTCTGATTCTATGATCGAATCCACGACTTGATCTCATAGAATAGCAATAACTATATTATCTCATTACTCCGATTTCATGATCGAATCCACAACTGGTCTCATAAATGGTAATAGATAAATCTTAATTACTCTGATTCTATGATAGAATCTACAATCCCATGGAATGGTAATGCTCACTTTATTATTCTGAATTCGTAGTCGAATCCTCAACTATCCAATGAATTAATAATAAACATCTTATTACTCAGTTTTGTGAATTATTCTCCAATGAATTCCACAATTAGTAATAAATAATCAACAACCGGGCGTCTGAGCTACCTCTAAGTAATCCCCGATTCAAATGGTGAAAGTGTATTCAACGACGATACACTAACAGTCACCGCACGAACGAGTATTTCAAAAATACAACGAAACGATGAACCTATGCAAAATAGGGAAGAAAATAATAAATAATTAAAAATATTGACCAGGGTGCTGGGAGCACGGACACACGACCGACCGACCGTGTCATGGTCAATCCCATGCCAGTTTAATATATTTAATGCATTTTTATTATTTTCCATGATTTGATAAAAATTCTCTCATTTTATCAAATCTCCTTCGTCTCGAGGAAACTCCTCGGTTTCATGGTACTTCCATAAATCCATAAAAAATAATATAAAATTAAGGAAAGGAGTGTGGGGCGTGACCATTGGCCAACCGGCCATGCCTTGGTCCCAGCCGGCCCCACACCCCACGGTTCCTTATTATTTTATTATTATTATTATTATTTCTCTAATTTCATGAAAAAACTCCTTGATTTCATGGTATTTTTGCACAAATCATCATATACTAATAAATAAAATAAAATTATGAAAAACTTGTGGGACCGGTCCATTAGCCGGCCGGCCATGCTCTAGCCGGTGCCACACGCCCTTTGCTTTATTATTTTATTATTATTTATCCTATTTTTCCTTGAATTTATCAAATTCCTTTATTTTATGGTATTTCTCTCAAATTAGGAAAAATTCTCTCAAATCATCAAAAATACCTAAAAAATATTAAAAAATTATGAAAAACTTGTGGGACCGGTCCATAGCCGGCCGACCATGCCTCCATGGTCCCACACGCCCGTGTTTTTATTATTTTAATATTTTGCTTCCATGAACTCATGAAAACTCCTTCAATTCATGGAAACTCCCTAAATTCATCAAATTTCTCAAAATTCATGAATTTTTCATAAAATCATCAAAATATTATAAAATTAAGGAAAAGGCACCACGGGACCGTGGTCACGACCGGCCGACCATGCCTTGACCACGGCGGTCCCACGCCTCCTCATTCCTTATTTTATAATTATTTTTCATCATCTCATGGTGTTTTCCTCAGTTTCGTCGAAACCCTAATTTTGGCATATTTTCTCGAATGGATGCTCAATTGCACGCCAGAAAATATCAAAATTCTCAGGACTGAGACGCGGACGCCTTGGGGACACGAGCACGCTATCTTGAGCGACCAAGATTGGCTCTTTGGCTCACGAAGCCGGTCCCATCAATTTTCACAGTTTTGACCTAATTTGCACAATTGCTCGTATTAGGTCCAAAACTTCCAAACACTTTGGATTTTCATGAAGTGATCGTCAGGCGGTCACGTGACCCAGGGCCGGTTTCATGACCCATGGTCGGTCCCTCGCCTCGTCATAATTAATTAGGTTTTCTCACCTAAGGCTCAGACGAGCATTTTCGAATAAATGATTAAACCAGCATTTAATCATTTTTCACCAACAAATCGTCAACTCTTCAGGAGTTCTTGTATTTGCTCACGTGAGCATATGGAACTACATGGTTGATCCACGGTATGTAGTCGCTCCCTCCTTCGTCCCATGGTTAAACTTCTGACGAACCATGAATTGATCATCAATTGATCAAATTAGGGTTTCTGAATCCAAGGATCATCATTCCAGATTCCAACCTTAATAATTTTACGACGACCTCATGGTCATTAATTTATTAATTATGCTCGGTTCAACGACCAGTATTCTAATTAATATTTTTGGTACGCTGCCAATAATCCATCAGATGAGCAACACATGCTCAGACGATCAAATATTCAACAATTCATCACATGAGCAACACTTGCTCAGATGATAAATATTTTCTCAAACCAAGGAATATTTAACAATAAATATTCAACGATCCATCGAATGACCAATACTTGCTCGCTTCATCGTAAGAACTATACCTCTGTCTCATGACATGTTCAACTCATGAGTTTCAGAACATCATGTTCAACTCAGCAACTACATGGACTCATCGTCCCATCAAACCACGAAGTCATCAATTGACTAACATACCACGAGACGTCAATCGTGTCACTTTGGGGGGATATCACTTAGGATTTTGGTCTGTCGGTCTACATCACGTGTGTTCAAACACACGATGGAGTATGAGCAAGTCGTGCAATCAGTTGAAGAAATTCACGAGGTAGTGGGTGGAAAATCGACCAAGTCTCCACACGTTGAGCAACTGGTTTCAAACACGATCTCCACTTCCCCACTGCTTGATTCCATCAACTGTCACACTTCATGGGATCATGATGTCTAAAATTCCAGCAATATAAATAAGTCTCTGAATCATGATTGAATCATCAACATCAACAGTATCATCAATCTCACGTCTCATCGACAACACGAGATCATCAACTCATTAATTGAGCAATTTCAATCATTCAGAGCTTATCATATTCAGAATTCACACACCCACAATCTTTGATTATCATTGATTCCACACATTTCCCAGCTTCCCTCCTACAGATCAACCCATCCTCTCTTGTGACCGAATTTACTCTAGAAAGGTCATTGTCTTGATTTAGGCCGGAGTACTACAGATTGATCTCTCGAATCTAAAGCACCCCTTCTGCAGCGGTGCATTTGTGTGAGGTTTAACATTTCGCTCGGTTCGAGGAGTCTCCTCCGTATGGTCGTCTCCTCAATTCCTTAAAAACCAGAAAATCGTTTTTCCCCATCCACAGATTGGCGACCACAGTGGGAGATCATTCTCTCGGTTGCAATCTCACAATTTCACAAGATGGTTGGTCTTAGGACTAACTCAACTAATCCAGATCAAACTCTTTCAAATGGCGTTCCTCATACTACACCTGGTGGTACAGAAGACAGAAGAATCCCAACCTTGGCGGAATTGGCTCAAATTTTAGAGGTCCTTACCAGGAATATGGACCTGATGAAGAACACGGTGAACCACATCCTCGACTTTCTCATCAAATTAACATCCGAGTTAGGCGGTACCTCCGCTCTAGAAGTCTCAACACCGGGGACTGAATCATCACCCGATCCTCAAATCAACAGCTTCACCACATACGAGAATCCGGTGAAACAAGAGGTCACACATTTGATCGAAAGTCTATGTGAACTCCTACACTTCTCCAGGGACCAACGCATGGACACGTTTTCTGCACTCAATCAGATATCATCTAGCGTGCAAATAACGCCACCAACACCATCAGTTGCATAAGTCTCCCTAGTGTCTGAGCACTCGATCGACAACATCTCTTTTGGAGAAAAAGATCGCATGACGGATGAAGGACATAACCGAGCATTGTATGTCACTGGTTTCATCAAAGGCACCGAATTTAGAAGAGCTATTGTTGACACCGGCTGCTTCCACCAACATTGTCACTATGAAGACTCTCAGGATGGCCAGATTCCCACAAGGTAAAATCGTTCGCTATCCCATCCTAATGACAGGATTTGAAGGAAGTCAAAGCCATACATATGGATACGCATACATAGATTTGAAGGTGGGGCCGATTCGATCGAAAGCAAAGTTTCAAGTGATCGAGCAAGAACCTGACTACCACATAATACTGGGACGCCCATGGCTTCATGATAACAAGGTGGTTCCTTCAACATACCATCAATGCATGAAGGCCCTGCTCGACAAAAATATCGTTTGAATTCCGGCTTCATCATCTCCTTATGCTCCCGTCTATGATACCGAGTTCCTTGAATCTCAAAAGGGCGTCCCGGAACCTCCAAGCAGGATTCGCAGTACTCCACTTCCAAGCTGGAAGACTATGAAAAAAGATGATAACGATCCGTCATCCTCAGCTGCTAAAATGATCAATTCACCTACTACACCGACTAAACGCCATAATGGTCAAGTCTCAACTTCAGGGTCGAACTTCACGACCGATCGAGATGTAGAAGGGAGAGTCATTTATCGCCGACGGAAAGATTAGAAATTAATCGAGGAGAACGATGAAAAGTATCCCCACCATGAAGAATCGTGTCAGAGTGAGCTATCACTTGAAGAAGAAGTCCAGGATGCCCCACGACAACTATAGGACGACACTGACTCTACCACTGACGATATTGAAACAATCAACATTGGGACTGAAGACGTTCCAAGGCCAATCCTGATCAGTTCAGCACTATCACCAGAGGAGCGAAACGAGCTGATAAAATTTTTGAAAGAATATCAATATGTCTTCGCCTGGACGTACGAAGAAATGCCGGGTCTCAATGAAAAAATCGTCACCCATCACCTGCACATCGTCCTTGGTTCCAAAGCTGTCAAACAACCGCCTAGATAATTTAGACACGAAGTCGAGGAGCAAATCAAGGTCGAAGTTTGGAAACTGTTAGCAGCAGGGTTTATCAAGCCTAAATGGTCAAATCAGATGTTGTGTCGACTTCAGGAACTTGAATAAATGTTGTCCAAAGGATGATTTTCCTCTACCCAACATTGACATGCTCGTCGATGCAACCAGTGGTCACAGTATGTTCTCATTCATGGATGGCTATAGTGGGTACAACCAGATCAAGATGTATGAACATGACGCCAACAAGACTACGTTCCGTACTCCCATTGGGAATTTTCACTACACTGTGATGCCCTTTGGATTAAAGAATGCTGGTGCCACCTATCAACGAGCCATGACTTCCATATTCCAAGACATGATGCACAAGCAAGTATAGGACTATGTTAATGATGTGGTGGTAAAATCGAAGACTCGAGCATCTCATCTCGAAGTTCCAAGACAGGTGTTTGAAAGATGCAGAGAATACAAATTAAAAATGAATCCTTTAAAGTGCGCATTCAGAGTTTCTTCCGGAAAATTCTTAGGATTCCTGGTCACGGCTGAAGGGATAAAAGTCGACCCAGACAAGGAAAAAACTATTACCACCTTGCCTCCTCCACGAACCGTGAAGGAACTACAGAGCTTTATGGGCAAGGCAAATTATATTCGACGCTTCATTCCTTGATTAGCTCAACTCATTTCTTCGTTAACCCCTCTGCTGAAGAAAGGAGCAAGCTTCACCTGGACAGTTGTTCAACAAGAAGCTTTCCGTAAAATACAACAGATATTATTGTCACCGGCCGTCATGAGGTCTCCAGTACAGGGACGACCTCTGATTCTTTACACAGCCTCCAGTGACGTCGCCATCGGCGCACTCCTCGCTCAGGAAGACGGCGAAGGCGTCGAACGACCGATTTACTACTTCAGCCGCACAATGAGAGACGCAAAACTCTGATATCCAAAGGCCGAAAGGGCATGCCTGACATTGGTACATGCAATCCATAAGTTCAGACATTACTTACTATCTAACAGGGTCGTACTCATCTCCAAAGCTGATCCCATAATGTTCTTGCTATCAAAGCCAGACTTGATAGGAAGACTAGCGAAGTGGCTACTCCATATGTCAGAATTTGACATAGCTTGCACGCCACCTAAATCCATCAAAGGTCAAGCGGTCGCAGAATTGCTCGCTGCTTTTCCAGGGGAAGACACAACAACACTACATGAAGAAGTGCCCGGCGAATTCCCATACATCTTGGTCATCAAGGAAGAAACATGGATTCTATACTTTTATGGATCTACCAACCCTAGTAGTGACACCGGAGGAGCGGGCATAGTGTTGATGTCTCCATCTGGTGAAGTTTTCTCACATTCGTTCAAGTTGGATTTCCACTGCACTAACAACTCAGCGGAATATAAAGCCTTCCTATTAGGATTATCTTTGGCCAAGAAAGCAGGAGCAACACACCTCGAGATAAGGGGAGATTCAAAATTATTGGTCAACCAGATGAATGGAACGTATTCTCTCAAAGAAATCACACTTGCTCTATTCAGAACCGAAGTTCAGCGACTGTTGACCTATTTTGCTGACGCAACGATCGTCCATACTGGACGGACTAACAATAGGCATGTTGATTTCCTAACAACTCTCGCCTCCAAGCTGCAATTCGAAGGAGCACAGAAAACGATCACTGTACAGAGGCGTACAGTATCTTCAACTTGGCTCACTCAGATCGAAGACATTCCAGCGAACGATTGGCGGGCGCCCATCATTCATGAATTGAGCAGCTCTATTTCTGAAGGCCAAGTTAGCCTCAAGGAATTGAAGAACTACTTCTTGCTTCATGGAGGGCTATACTATCGAAACCCTGATGGATCTCTATCACGATCTCTTGGGAGCGACGAAGCGGAGGAACAACTCAAGGCATACATGAAGAAGTCTGCGGGAAAACGTTAGTGGTAACACTTTACAAAAAGCTTCAAAGAATGGGGTACTACTGGCCATCCATGGAGAATCAGTCAAGAGCTTCACAACAATCTTGTCCTGATTGCCAAACACCTCCTCATAACTTGGAGGTTTTGATGGTCCACCACACTGGGGACTGGAGGGAGCCTTACATCAAATACCTTCGGGACAACGAACTACCACTGGAAAAGAAGCAGGCAGTCAAACTCATTTAGAAGGCTAAGAGATTTGTCCGTCTCGATGGGATTTTATACCGCAAAAGCTTTGGTGGAAATTTACTGAGGTGCTTAGCCGAACATGAAATCCCTACAATCCTGAAGGAAGTACATGATGGAGAACATCAAGGAAAGAAGAAACTATTTCTTCAAACTCATGAGAAGTATTATTGGCCGACCATGGAAGATGATGCAGCCGCACACGTTCAGAGGTGTCACCAATGCCAAACCCATGGTAATCTCATCCACACTCCTTGTCTCCCGTTGAATTCAGTGAATAGTCCGTGGCCTTTCTACAGCTGGGGACTAGATATCATTGGGAAGATCAATCCAGCATCTTCAAAACAACATGAATACATCATCACTGCAATAGAGTACTTCACCAAGTGGGTCGAAGCTATTCCTCTTCGAAGCACCACTGGAGTTACGATTTCTGCCTTCATCAAAGAGCGCATAATATGCAGATTCGGAGTTCCTAAGAACATCATCACAGATAACGGAACTCCTTTTGCCAATCAAGATGTTGAGAAGCTGCTCAATAAATATGGGATCAAACAAATCTTCTCTACGCCTTACTATCCACAAGGAAATGGTCAAGCAGAAAGTACCAACAAGACTTTGATCAGGATTATCAGTCGGAAAATTCATGACCATCCTCGATCGTGGCATGAGAAATTACCCATGGCTCTGTGGGCTTACAGAACTGCACCAAGGAGCTCGATCGGTACTTCACCATATTCCCTCGTCTATGGAGCTGACGCCATACTTCCAGCAGAAATCAAAATTCCCTCAGCCAGGATTGCAGCATCCAGTGGCGTACAATGGGATGAGGCTGAAATCTCCAAATCAAGAATCGCTGAATTGGATATGCTTGAATCAAGGAGAGCCAAGGTGGAAAAATATGTGGAAGCTTACAAACAGAGGATCTCCAGAGCCTACAACAAAATGGTAAGACCTCGAACATTTCAAGTGGGAGATTTGGTATTAAAGACGACAAAGCACATTCAACAAGACATGTCCGCTCCTAAGTTTTATCCTAAATGGGAAGGTCCATATGTTATTATCAAAGCAGTGTCTAGCGGATACTACAAAATTTTAGCAATCAATGGAGGAAAGGAAGGAAACATCATCAATGGCAAATGGCTCAAAGCTTATTATGCCTGATCCGTGAAACACACTACTTCTTCATCATTTCAAGCATTTTCAAAATGTAATTTCATTCCTCCAAAGAGCATGCGAATGCTCCTTTGTTCATTAAACATTTCATAAATGAGCAAAATTCGTTCACACCATGATCAATTGTTTCACCTAACTAGAAATTCAGATTTATTCAAAAACAACAACCACAAATGCTCACTCAGAGCAAACCATCCAGCAACGGATAGTCCCTGTAAGAAGCCTCGTCAAGCTTCTTCTGAAAAATCTTGGTCTTTGTCTTCAAGTCTTCCACCGCTTTCTCAACCCTTGCTGACTCCAGAGCTAGTATCCTCTCCTCATCCAGTAAAGCCGCATTCATGGAAATTGCATCAGCAGCCTCTGCCGCCTTATGAGCCTTGATTATATCAAGACGACAACGGAGCCAGCTTACATTGAATCGCAATATCTCACAATTCGAGATCATTTCATATCATTTGTGCAGTTCATAGTTTTTGACGTCTCGCAAATGCATCTGATTCATTTACTCGATGATCGGCAATAGCCCCGTTATCGTGGTTAAAAGGGTTAGAAGAAAACCTTTCCACACTTCCGTGGTAGCAATGTGACCATACTTCTTCCAGATCTTGGTGTACAGAGACGCATAACACTTGGGAATCATGAATCCGCCGACCATTTCATTGTCTGGGAAGGTATTAATAAATAGGGCTTCGAATAAAAGTCCAGCGGTTGGGTATTCATGAGCATGGACACTGTCTCCAGTCTCCACGGACCCTGCAGAATCTTCGCATGCCTGGTTGCTGCTTTCCTCAACCTCAACCACGGTCACGGACTTTCCACTCTTTCTTCGTCTAGCGTCGACGACGACACGGACATCCGCCTATGATGAAACGAAAGAGTGTTAATCCCGAGACTCATTACAATCTCAAGAGTTATAGGTTTACTTACAGACGATCCAGCTTCAGCACGAGCCGATCCATACCGGGCAGGAGCTCTAACAGTCCGCTTAGGCCTTGCATTGTGAGGAGTAGTATTCTTCTTACAGTCCTACGAAAAATCATTCTCTTGTGATCAACAATCTCGATCGAACAGAGACAAGAAAGGAGAAGAAGAATAAGTGTACAACTTACTGAGATAGACGTTGCTATTTCACGCTTCGACTGAAGATCGTCTTGAGAAGAAATGATATTGCTCGACATGACGGAAAGGAGGTAGGATCAAAACTTCTCTACACGATGAAATTGACTCAGGAATGGAAGAAATATTTGCGTGGATCATAGATTTGGAGTCTTGAAGATATATATATCAGGCGATAGTCATCACTCGCGAATAGTCAACTCAGTTACGATTTTCACTGAAACCCTAGGATTCAAAGATCGATACCGAAGACGCGGAGGAAAATATTGCACTGGGGACTGAACATCACGAGTCAAAGGATAGGCCACGCGGTCTTGTACACGTCATGAATTCTCAGCCGTGTGTTATGTTACTTCTCATGAAAATCGACAAGTCATGATGGATTTAGATGTATGAACATTGGTCCATGTCATGGATTAGAAGAAATCGACATTAACAAAATGTTCATCATTCAGAAGAAAAGTCTAATTGAAGTAAAGTCATTTAAACAGTCAAAAGAAAGATATCCACTATGAATACTTAAAGGGAATGCTCTAACGTTTAAAGAAGATGGAAGTAAAACTACTCGTCGGACTCATCCGAATTGTCAGATTCATCGTCACTATCCTTTTCGGAATCATCTTCTTCAGAGTCACTGTCAGAATCATTGGTGGAGTCCGGTAGACGGAAGATAATATCATCATCATCTGAATCCAAATCATCTTCTGCTGCAGCTTCAGCTTTAATTTTCTTCATCATCCTCTGATGCTCTCTTTTATATCGATCAGGATTAATGTAATGCTCGGATGGTTCCATGTGGTCTCTTCTTTAGAAGCATCAGCATCAGAAGGAACTCCATCCAAGAATTGACGCTTCTCCCCAACCTTCTGTCTCTTACGCCGGGTGCGATTTTTTTCACGTTGACGGGCATCCTCCTTTTTGTCTTCAACTCTTTTCTTTTCGAGTTCAGCAAAAGAGACTCTTCGCTCACCCAAGGGAACATTAGGCTTCTCCCCATCCTGGGTAACCCTAGCCTTTGATTTCGCTACAGGAGCGTCATAATCCTGATCAGAAGAGCCAGAGGAAGAAGAGGAATACCAGTAATCGTAATTGCTGTTATTGTTGGTCGACATTTTCTGGAACCGGAAGATCAAAGATTACTACTATGTAAACAAACCAACATTAGCAAAAAAGGTAACTACGAACTCTTACCTCTTTACAATTCTACTAATGGTAGTAGTTATGCCGTAAGAGTTAACACCTCAGAATCGTTCGTCTCTTCGAAAACTGCAAAAACGAATGAAACTTTATTTAATTTCCGAAATTGATTTTTCATGAAATCATGGACACAATTTTCATAATGTGAGAATTCACACAACTGACTTATGAAGTTTATAGCAATAAAATATGTTATCATAAATATATTGTCTATCTTCGAAGATTCCTCAAAACACACGTTTTGATTTTTCAAAACAGCAATTAATGCAACATTGCTTACATAAATTCTTAAGAATTTTATCTAATGAAAACAAATTCATGCAAATAATATACCATCATATTTTACACAATATATGTCACGGCTGCATATATATATAAAAAATTATTTTTCCTTCGTATCGTCATTATTTGTCTTTAAAACGAAGGTTTATTTCAAAAAATATTGTGAAAGCTCACATCTCATACATATGATAAAGTTTTGTATTTACATGAAATCTCATAAGAAATTTTTTATCACTGTACACAAGTTAATCATATGAGTTTTCCTTCGAGTCGTCGTAATTTGTCTTTAAAACGAAGGATTATTTCGATTTCGTGGAAATTTACTCCTTTTATGATAAAACCGTGGTACACATGAAAGCTCATACACTAAGTTTTATCACTGGACCTAGGTCCATATACTAAAAAAAAAATCTCTCCTAAATCAGGGATTATAGTTAGTTTTCAAAACTAACGATCAAACGAACATACGTTTTCAAAAAAAAACGAGGGTTTTTTCATAAAACTCACACTAATATACACACATGTATATAACTTCATCATGATCAAATCATGAACAACCCATGATACTCATGGACATCAGCAAAAAAAAAAAAAAAAAAAAAAAACGCATCTGGTCGGCTGGAATTTGGCCGGCGGCAACGACGACGGCGGCACCGGCGGCGGCGGCGCTGATCGGCGGAGAACTTCTCCTGCTCCTGTTGACGTGAAGGTGGTGGAGAGGTGATGGAAGCACTGGTCGTGGAGTTAAAAAAGGGGATTAATCCCTTTTATATCAATTTTTATTTCCAAAACCTAATTTTCTAAGGATTTCCTTATTGGGCCCGACCCGCGAATCCTAACCGACCACGGACTTGTCGTCCAAACCAGAGGTTCAACACTAATTTATGCTCATCAAACGAAGTTTTATTCATGACATTGAAGCCTTCATCAAGTCGTGGTTTGCTCATGCTCTCTAAATCCGGTAACGTCTCAACTTACGACTAAGTTCAATTACTGTATTGTTATTTATGGCCGGAAAATCTCCATTTAATGCTGACTGAGGAACACAGCTTTCTTCAGTAAGCAGGGGACTTAATGTAGATGGTGGATTTTCGACAAGGGCTAAAATCGTAAACTCATAATTATACGAAGCTCTGATCCAGCAATCAGACGTGAGTATCGAGACACGGGTCTCTCATCGAATTCTCAACGGAGAGTATTTTCTCTCGGAGTACATGTAGATATGTAGTCTCATGACTGGACAAAGGCATATCTCATGAATACTGAACACTTTCAGTGATTATTTCTATATAGTATCACAAGATGGACGGCTCCTAGACAACTTTCTCTGCTAGTATAGAGCGATAACGTCTTCAGGAACAAACAATGAGTTTACCCTGACTATATAAAGGATATGACTTACCAACAAGCTCATATCGGGATAATTAATGCTTTTAGACAGCTTGCTCTGCTAGTATAGAGCCACAAAGTTAATTATTCCTAATTAAGATTAATTCTGCCGTGACATTCACTACTGAATTCCCAGAATAATCTATTATTTCTCCTATTCCATGGTCGAATCCACGACTGGTCCCATGGAATGTCAATAACAATTGCTCCTATTCCATGGTCGAATCCACGACTGGTCCCATGGAATGGCAATAAACAATTGTTCTGATTCTATGATCGAATCCACGGCTTGATCTCATAGAATAACAATAACTATATTATCTCATTACTCCGATATCATGATCGAATCCACAACTGGTCTCATAAATGGTAATAGATAAATCTTAATTACTCCAATTCTATGGTCGAATCTACGATCCCATGGAATGGTAATGCTCAATTTATTATTCTGAATTCGTAGTCGAATTCTCAACTATCCTATGAATTAATAATAAACATCTTATTACTCAGTTTTGTGAATTATTCTCCACTGAATTCCACAATTAGTAATAAATAATCAACAACCGGGCGTCTGAGCTACCTCTAAGTAAGCCCCGATTCAAATGGTGAAAGTCTATTCAACGACGATACACTAACAGCCACCGCACGAATGAGTATTTCGAAAATACAACGAAACTATGAACCTATGCAAAATAGGGAAGAAAATAATATATAATTAAAAATATTGACCAGGGTGCTGGGAGCACGGACACACGACCGACCGACCGTGTCGTGGTCAATCCCACGCCATTTTTATATATTTAATGCATTTTTATTATTTTCCATGATTTGATGAAAATTCTCTCATTTTATCAAATCTCCTTCGTCTCGAGGAAACTCCTCGGTTTCATGGTACTTCCATAAATCCATAAAAAATAATATAAAATTAAAAAAAGGAGTGTGGGGCGTGACCATTGGCCAACCGGCCATGCCTTGGACCCAACTGGCCCCACACCCCACGGTTCCTTATTATTTTTTTTATTATTATTATTTCTCTAATTTCATGAAAAAACTCCTTGATTTCATGGTATTTTTGCAAAAATCATCATATAATAATAAATAAAATAAAATTATGAAAAACTTGTGGGACCGGGACACTAGCCGGCCGGTCATGCCCTAGACGGTCCCACACGCCCTTTGCTTTATTATTTTATTATTATTTATCCTATTTTTCCTTGATTTTATGGTATTTCTCTCAAATTAGGAAAAATTCCCTCAAATCATCAAAAATACCTAAAAAATATTAAAAAATTATGAAAAACTCGTGGGACCGGTCCATAGCCGGCCGGCCATGCCTCCATGGTCCCACACGCCCGTGTTTTTATTATTTTAATATTTTTCTTCCATGAACTCATGAAAACTCCTTCAATTCATGGAAACTCCCTAAATTCATCAAATTTCTCAAAATTCATGAATTTTTCAAAAAATCATCAAAATATTATAAACTTAAGGAAAAGGCACCACGGGACCGTGGTCACGACCGGCCGACCGTGCCTTGACAACGGCGGTCCCACGTCCCTCATTCCTTATTTTATAATTATTTTTCATCATCTCATGGTGTTTTCCTCAGTTTCGTCGAAACCCTAATTTTGGCATATTTTCTCGAATGGATGCTCAATTGCACGCCAGAAAATATCAAAATTCTCAAAACTGAGATGCGGACGCCTTGGGGACACGAGCACGCTATCTTGACCGACCAAGATTGGATCTTTGGCTCATGGAAGCCGATCCCATCAATTTTCACAGTTTTGACCTAATTTACACAATTGCTCGTATTAGGTCCAAAACTCTTCCAAACACTTTGGATTTTCATGAAGTGATCGTCAGGTGGTCACGTAACTACCCATGGACGGTTTCATGACCCCATGGTTGGTCCCTCGCCTCGTCATAATTAATTAGGTTTTCTCACCTAAGGCTCAGACGAGTATTTTCGAATAAATGATTAAACCAGCATTTAATCATTCTTTCACCAACAAATCGTCAACTATTTAGGAGTTCTTTGTATTTTATCACGTGAGCATATGGACACTACATGGTTGATCCAGGGTCCCATGTAGTCGCTCCCTCCTTCGTCCCATGGTTAAACTTCTGACGAACCATGAATTGATCATCAATTGATCAAATTAGGGTTTCTGAATCCAAGGATCATCATTCCAGATTCCAACCTTAATAATTTTACGACGACCTCATGGTCATTAATCTTATTAATTATGATCGATTCAACGAACAGTATTCTAACTAATATTTTTGGTACGCTGCCAATAATCCATCAGATGAGCAACACATGCTCAGACGATCAAATATTCAATAATTCATTACATGAGCAACACTTCCTCAGATGATAAATATTTTCTCAAACCAAGGAATATTTAACAATCAATATTCAACGATCCATCGAATGAGCAATACTTGCTCGCTTCATCGTAAGAACTATACCTCTGTCTCATGACATGTTCAACTCAGCAACTACATGGACTCATCGTCCCATCAAACCACGAAGTCATCAATTGACTAACATACCACGAGACGTCAATCGTGTCACTTTGGGGGGATATCACTTAGGGTTTTGGTCTGGCGGTCTACGACACGTGTGTTCAAACACACAATGGAATGTGAGCAAGTCGTGCAATCAGTTGAAGGAATTCACGAGGTAGTGGGTGGAAAATCGACCAAGTCTCCACACGTTGAGCAACTAGTTTCAAACACGATCTCCACTTCCCCACTCCTTGATTCCATCAACTGTCACACTTCATGGGATCATGGTGTCTAAAATTCCAGCAATATAAATAAGTCTCTGAATCATGATTGAATAATCAACATCATCAGCATCAACAGTATCATCAATCTCACGTCTCACCAACAACACGAGATCATCAACTCATTAATTGAGCAACTACTCTCAATTGAGCAATTTCAATCATTCAGAGCTTGTCATATTCAGAATTCACACACCCACAATCTTTGATTATCATTGATTACACACATTTCCCAGCTTACCTCCTACAGATAAACCCATCCTCTCTTGTGACCGAATTTACTCTGGAACGATCATTGTATTGATTTAGGCCGGGGTACTACAGATTGATCTCTCGAATCTAAAGAACCCCCTTTGCAGCAGTGCACCTGTGTGAGGTTTAAAATTTCGCTCGGTTCGAGGAGTCTCCTCCGTACGGTCATCTCCTCAATTCCTTAAAAACTATCAAATCATTTTTCCCCATCCACATCTACACATCTTGATATGAATCATTGGTTCTTAGGGAAGTCTGCTTCATATGTAACACTTCAGAGAATGATTAGTTGATGAAGCCCTGAGGATGTTGCTCCTGAGACCGTTGTTGGTGCTGAAACCATGAATGGTTACACTCCAGAGATCTTTGTCGATGTTGAGATCATGGATTGTGTTGCTCTAGAGATTATTGTTGATGCTGATACCATGGTTGAAGTTGATCCAAAGATCGAAAAGGCTAGAATCATGATTATAGGTATAATCTTTTCTCCTTCATCCAGTGAGCCTTTTACATTCACGAACTAGTTGACAAGTTGAGCGTCCATAAGATGAAGGTGTACTGAGAGTTCAACCTGAATGCTCCTGAAAGCATAACTTTACCATGAACTGGCTTTGTCAGTGAGTCGACATTGTTGCGGTAGATAGCATTAGCAGTTTTCATACTGGATGTGATTGGTGAAGAGAGAAAGTTCCTCAATCATGCAGGGGATTGTGATGTAGAGAAATCCTGTTGATGAAGTTTCACAGAATCACCTCAGGTTGCCCAGTGTATATTGAAGGAGTTAGTGATATTCATGCATGAATGATGTTGCATATGCTTCAGAAGTCATATCATGGGATAATGAAGACTTATCGATTGTAGTTTAGTTACACATTGATCGTGCTGGTGTTGAATCAGTGTGTCACCGTCGAGATATTTGTGCTGAAGTTGTACTCTTTGATTGGAAGTACAATTTTATGGCCTTTTAGATGCTTGAGTGTTGAATCGTATATTCCTTATGCATCAAATGTCTTAGGGGTTTGATCATCTCGACCCTGGAGTACCTTCTGTTGATTCAGCATCCCTTTCGTTGCAGTAGTGGGATTCGACACTTTTGCAGACATCAGAGCTTTCTGATTTGTGGAACACATGGACTTGCGGGAGAAACTCCCAAAGTGTTCTTTGCCATGCTTGGACGTCAGTAATGAATGTTTCAATGCTTGATTCGGAGGAACGTCAGATTCAACCACTTGATAAAATACTAATGCGGTGAAGCTACCATTCATAACGTCTTGTAGAGTTTCTAGCATAATTAAGTCCCCATGCTAGGATAACATGTGGGGAAATAAATGACATCGACATATAATGAGAATTGCCTGAGTGCAGAACCTCTTGATGAATGTCTATGCATCTTTTGCAGGTTCTTGCTTCAATCCCGCCAAAGTTCGAAATTCCTCCAAGTGCTCCGATGATGGAATGTCCGTCAAATCTTTTGGATCTTTGGAGAGATGTGAAACCAAAGGTGCTTTGTCAGTACATGTTATATCCTGGATCTTCGTGAAACTTGGTTTCTGTGCAACCAAAGGCGCTCTGTAAGTATCCACTTTTGAGCGTGGGTCCACGCTCGTCTGAAGGACATGTGATTTCCTGATTATGTGAAACTTGGCTTCTGTCCAGGTTGAACTTATGTTTACTTTGAGAATGATGTAGCCATAAGTATTTCCGAGCGCTCCTTCAAGGTCTCTGATTTATATGGAGCATGAGTATCTTCTTGTCGAGCATGTGGATCCGATGGTTTTCAGTTTGTTGATGGCGGTGTCAGCATCGATCAACGTTCTTCCAAATTTGTTTCTTCTGAGATTGACTGTGGTAAGCAGTCCCCAGTCGTATATCTCTTGGTATGTGGCTGGAGGCTCAAGAAGTATTTTCAGAATGGAATTCTTGACACGATGTGGTTCAGTACTGTGAACATGTCTCTCCTTTGTGCCTTCGACAGATAAAACAATTCAAGTTCGACCAAGGATTGAACTGCCTCTTTGATAGGTTGTTCAGAGAGTGTAAAGATTCTGACTGGGAGAAGATTATTGTGTACTCCTTTAGTCCCCAGTTGAAGCTATTGTGGATCAACCTTCTCTTTGAAAATGTGCTTCAAAACTCCGCAGTCGCTTGTGGGATGATTGACGAACCTGTGGAAGTCACCTCTTCAATGGAAAAAGGAAAGTCAGGTGCTTCTTGATCAGGAACTCTTGTGCGTTGGTCAGAGGCTTGTGCATCTTGCTTATCCTTCATTTGTGCTTTTGAAGGAGCTGAGGTATGTTTGCGCGTCGGTTTAGCTTTCCGTTTGCTCCCTTCTGCAACAGTGTTTGTGGAAGGATGGAGGTTTTACTGCTTCTTGATCAGGCGTCTGCTTCCTCGAGTGTCTCATGATTCTTCAGTCTTTGTAGATTTTGCTCTTTCCAATAAAGAAGGTGCAGTGGTTTCCGATCTCTTTGCGGATTCGTGAAGCTCTGAGAAAGTCTGGAATCGAAGATTCTCCAGTAGAGCTCTGTAAACTGGGAGCATGTCGTTGATACACAAATCTACCAGCTGCTGCTCTGTGACATTTGGGTCATGACAGTCCAGGTCCTGGACTCTGAATCTTTTCACGTAATCATTGGGATTCTCACTGACCCTCTGGAACATTCTTCCAAGATCATAGAGAGTAACTTGATCTGACACGAAAAAGTACTTCTTGTAGAAGGCGTTGATCATTTCTCCCCAATTGTTGATAGTCCCCGGTGCGATGTTGTTGTACCAGGTATATGCTCTGCCTTTCAAGGATTTTGAAAACTCCTTGAGACGAAAAACATGGTTATGTTCATGCTCTCCCAAGGCTTCGAGGAAATGAGAGACGTGTTCTCGAGCATTTCCAGTTCCGTCATACAGAGTAAAAGTTGGGGAAATGTAACCTTTAGGAAGAGGAATCCTCTGTGTGGCAGCAGGATAAGGAGGTTGGTGATGATGGACGTGTGATGTACTACCCTTTACACGGTTCTCTAGGAGACGCTCCAAGTCTTCTCCAGTAATGAAATTTGACGGCTCTTTCGCCGATGAATCGCCTGCAGCTTTGCCGACTTCGTCATCATTTACTGTATGAATTAGAATCACCTCAGGATCATCGTCTGAGGATTTCTTTTTCTCTTTTCCCTTTTCTTGAGTCTTCTCTGACATCTTATCAGTAAGAGTTTTGAGATAATTACACAGCTCCTTCAGTGTAGCAGCCATGTCAGTCTGATTCTTTGCAAGAGTCTCTTGCGCTTTGATAAGATCAGCAATGGTAGGTGGTGGATTTCCTCTGACTTCTTCAGGATGTCGACCGAACAGGGTATGACCTTCAGCGTGAGGAGGAGTAATGTCACCACCGTCAACGTTGGAGGCCGGAATCGATTCCGGGATATTCTGATTGTCATTGTTGTTACTAGTGCTAGCGTCGTTTGTATTAGGATCTGCGATCGTACGTGACCTAAGATCAACCATATTGTGAAAGCTTGAGATTGCAACCGAGAGATTAATCTCCCACTGTGGTCGCAAATCTGTGAGTGGGGAAAAACGATTTGCTGGTTTTTACGGAATTGAAGAGTCGACCGTGTGGAGACTCCTTGAACCGAGCGAAATATTGAACCTCACACAGATACACTGCAAGAAGGGAGGTCTTTAAGTTCGAGAGATCAATATGTAAGACCCAGCCTAAACCAAGAACAATGGCCATTCCAGAGTCAATTCGGTCACAAGAGAGGATGGGTTGATCTGTAGGAGGGAAGATGAAAAATGCGTGAGATCAATGGTGATCTGAGATTGTAGGTGTGTTGTGAATTCAGCGTGAAAATGCTCTGAATGATTGAATTTTTCTCAATTGAGAGTAATTTCTGTGAGTTCGTGTAGACGAAAGATTGTCTGTATGAACTTTGATGAGAAATTGCTCGTTTTGGCGAATGTTGTTCGAAAAACTTCTCCTCTTCAATCAGGATTCAGAGACATTTTATAATGCCAGAGTTGAAAACACCATGATCCCATGAAGTGTGACAGTTGCTGGAATCAGAGAGTGGGAAATAGGGAAATCGTGTTAAAACCAATTACTCATCGTGCGGAGACTTGGTTAACCTTCCACCCACTACTTTGCTGACTCTTCCAACTGATTGCACGACTTTCTCACATTCTCGTCGTGGGTGAACACACGTGCCGTAGACCGACATACCAAAACCCTAGTTAATATCCCCCCATGTGACACGATTGAAATCTCGTGATTGTGGAGTCAGTTTCTGACTTTATGGGACGATGAGTCCATGTAGCGCGGAGTTGAACATGATTAGCAAATGTTTCGAAACTCATGAATTTAATGTGTCTGCTGAGACGAGGTATCATTATAGCCTAAGACGAGCAAAACTGTGTTGCTAAATTGTTGAATATTGGTAGTTGAACCAATATTCTTTGATTTGAGCAAATATTGCTAGTCTAAGCGAATATTGCTAATTGAATAAATATTGCCGGTTCGAGCGAATATTGCTAGTTCGAGCAAATATTGCTAGTTTGAACAAATATTGTTCTTTTGGCGAATTGTTGGTAGCTGGACCAAATAAAATATTAATTTAATTTACTAACTGTTGGGTCGAGCAAAATAAATATGAAAATCAATCATGGAATCAACATAAAATTATCAGAGTGTTCTAATCTGCACAGAATCACGTTTCTGCAGAGCTCTGGATTCAAAACCCTAATTTTACCGAAATGATGATTTATTGCAAATCAACACGGGACCGGCTACATGGGATGACGGGTTCACCATATAATGCCCCGATGCTCGAATGAGAAAAAAATACCAAAGTCTCTTGAGGACCAGTTGGTGAAAGAATGATTAAATGCTGGTTTAATCATTTACTGAAATAATGCTCGTGTGAGCAACAAATCATAAAACCTGATGTAGAAAATATGAGGGGCCGACCAAGAGGTCATGAGACCGGCTCTTTATGGTCGTGGGACCACTAGATGGTCGTTCGAACGAACTTCCAATTGTTTGGAAAGAGTTCGAACCTAATATGAGCAACTGAGCAAATTAGGTTAAAATCATTAAAACATGCAGGACCAGCTGTTTGCAAGCTTCAGGGTCACCCTTGGTCGGTCAAGGGGATGTGACCGTGTCACCATAGTGTCTGTGCTTCAGTCCTGAGAATTTTGATATTTTCTGATGCACGTTTGAGCAACATTTGGAGAAAATATGCAAAATCCATGGTTTTGCTGAAACCGGCAAAAATACATGAGATGATGAAAATAATAAATAAACAAGGGATCACAAGGTGTGGGACCGGCCATGCCCTGACATGCGGTCCCACATGTTTTTCCCAGTTTTATGTGATTTTATGTATTTTTCTCTGATATAAGGGAAATTCCATGAAACTGGAGAGTTTGGCGAAATTAGGGAACTTCCATGAGATGAGAGACATAAATTAAAATATAAAATAGAAAATGGGAGTGTGGGACCGGAAATGGCCATGGCATGGCCGGACGGCCAATGGGCGTGGGCCCTAAGGCACTCTTCCCAATTTTATGTAATTTTGATGATTTTAGATATTTTTTCATAAAATCAAAGGGATTTGTTGAAAACCAAGATATTTTGTTGAAATCAGGGAGTTTTCGTGAAATCAGGAAACCAAACACCAAATAATAATAAAATAATGGGCATGTGGGACCCGCTAGGGCATGGCCGGCCGGCTAGAGCCCGGTCCCACAAGTTTTCCTAATTTTTTTAATATTTTCCATGATTTTAGAGAAAATACATGAAATTAGGTAATTTTAGGGAAAATTCATAAAATCAAGGAATTTTCATAACTTGAGAAGGAATAATAAAATAATGAGACTGAGGTGTGGGACTGGCCGGCCGGCGGTCCCGCGACACCTTTCCCTAATTTTATTATTGTTTGATAAAATCATGTGATTTAGATAAAAATACATGAAATTAGGTAATTTTAGGGAAAATTCATAAAATCAAGGAATTTTCATAATTTGAGAAGGAATAATAAATTAATGGGACGTGAGGTGTGGGACCGGCCACGACCAAGGCATGACCGGCCGGCCGACGGTCCCGCGACACCTTTCCCTAATTTTATTATTTTTTGATAAAATCATGTGATTTAGATAAAAATACATGAAATTAGGTAATTTTCATGATTTTAGGGAAAATTCATAAAATCAAGGAATTTTCATAATTTGAGAAAAATAATAAAATAATGGAGACGTGAGGTGTGGGACCGGCCACGGCCAAGACATGGCCTGCTGGTGCTCGGTCCCGCGACACCTTTCCCTAATTTTATTATTTTTTGATAAAATCATGTGATTTAGATAATTTCTTTGAAATAAAGGAAATTTGCTCGAACGAGAGGATTTTCACGAGATCGTGAAAATAGTAAAAATATGGTAAAATATAAAATTGGGCGCGGGACTAGTCACGGCATTACTGGCCGGCTGGTGAGCCTAGTCCCCTGGCGCTTTTGTTTAATATTTTATTATTATTATTTTCCCTTCCTATTTTGCATAGGTTCCTCGTTCATTCGTATTTTTAAAATGCTCGTTCGTGCATTCAAAATGTTGGTCTGTGTATTATCTGCTAATTACACTTACACCATTTTGTCAGGGCTTATTCGATGGCTCGTAGAACATTGCTGGATATTCAGACGATGGCTCGTATTGCTGGATATTCAGACTATCTCAGATAATTAATTGCTGGCTCTGTACTAGAAGGGCTTCCTGTCTAGGAGCATTAATTATCTGAGGGTTGAGCAATATGAACTTGCTGGAGTGTCATATTCCTCTTGCATAGTCGAGGAAAATCTGGTTATATCCCGAAGACGTTGTCGCTCTATACTAGCAGACATGCTGTCTAGGAGCCGCCCAATCTTTCGATTCTATACAGTATGAGATGTGTCGTGGCCTCAACTAAGAGACTACACATCTTCATCTTCCCTGAGAGACTTTATCCATCAGAGGTGGCATGAGCTTTCATGCATAGAGACATGAGTCTCGATACTCATCCGATTGCCGGATCCGGAGTAATTACTGAAATTGCTCAGTATTCATGAGATGTGTCTTGGCCTCAGCTGAGTGACTACACATCTACATATACTCTGAGAGACGGCCTTCTCAGTCAGAGATTTTATGGCATGAGCTTTCATGCTTAGAGACATGAGTCTCAATACTCATCCAATTGCCGGATCTGGAGTAATTACTGAAATTTTTCAGTATTCATGAGATGTGTCGTGGTCTCAGCTGAGAGACTACACATCCACATCTTCTCTGAGAGAATTTTCCCAATCAGAGGTTTTATGGCATGGGATTTCATGCTTTATTGAGATACATGAGCCTCAATACTCATCCGATTTCCGGATCCGGAGTAATTACTGAAATTGCTCAGTATTCATGAGATGTGTCGCGGTCTCAGCTGAGAGACTACACATCCACATCTTCTCTGAGAGAACTTTCTCAATCATAAGTTTTATGGCATGAGATTTCATGCTTTATTGAGAGACATGAGCCTCAATACTCATACTATTGCCGGATCCGGAGTATACTTTTACAATTTTATCCTTTGTCGAAAATCCACCATTTACAACAGTCACTAGTATGGGCGACGCAGATGCTACGAACCCACTTCCTGACCCACTATGTTCGAGTCCGCAAAGCCGCGCTGGAATTTGTTCTCAAAAATGCAGGAAAGGTGGGAAGACTATCAAAGTGGAATGCGCAGTTGGAACAATTCAACATTATACACGAGATCCAAACTGCCTAAACATCACAAGTCTTGGCGGATTTATTAGCATACTTACCTCTAGATAACGACGAAGAAGTGAAGGGCATACCAGGTGTGGAAGAATATGGAAATGAACCAATAGATGTGCTCGAACCTTTTAGCCAACGAATATGGGAAGTCTTCATCGATTGGATCCAGGAACAAGGAAGGTGCAGGGATAGGAATCGTTACCACTACAGCCACCGGAGATAGGATGGTGTTTGCATTAAGATTGGAATTCGAAGGGCATACCAACAACATTTTGGAATACGAGGCTGTGGTGCATGCTCTTCTGTTGATAATAGAGTTGGGAATAACTGACGTGCGCCTCACAAGCGATTCACAACTAGTCATTCGACTAATATAACTGAAATATAACACCTATGAAGAGACTCTCTCAGCATACATGGCTCTGGACCAAACTCTAGCATCACAAGTGCCCAATATTAAGTTCTGACATCTGTGTAGGAAGGACAATAGACATGCCGATGCTTTAGCTTACATATCGTCAATGCTGAAAGACAAGAATGTTAAGGCCATTAGGATAACGAGAGTATGCCAACCTTCGGTCACTCCGGTACAAACCGTCGCTGCAACGAACCATGAAAACGATGTAGGGGAAGATATTTCTAAAGACGACGCAGGGGAAGATATCGCCAAAGACTTTGTCGATGATGATATCCTATCAAGAGCAATTAGGACGAAAACTTTAGCAAAGAAGAAGATTGTAGAACCGAAGTCCACCTTTTCCTCGAAGAAGGGGCACTGCCCGCAGACATAAAGCAAGCTCGAAAAGTGCAATCAAAGGCAGAAAGATACGAGCTTCGTGGCAGAGTCTTGTACAAGAAATCATTCCTTGGACCCTTACTACGCTATTTGTCCATAGATGATGTCATTGGCCGACAAAGCTAAGATGTAAGGATATTAATTGACGCAGATGATACAAGACGCTGCTAGGATGGCTAGAAGATGCGAAGAATGTCAGCGGCTCTCCAAAAGGATTCATGCCCCATCAACAGAGTTAAATTCAGTAGGAAGCCCCCAATATTTTCAAAATGGGGAATCGACATCGTCTGACCACTGGTCGAAGGAACAAGAAAAAGACGATTCTTGATAATAGCCACAGAATACTTCAGTAAATGGGTGGAAGCCAAAGATCTCGACAGGATCTGAGATGTAGACATATTCACTTATATCTTCCAAAATATCATTTGCAGATTTGGCATTCCCACAGAAATTGTTTCCGACAATGGCAAGCAGCCACAAGGAAAGAACATTGACATGCTCTTCGATACATTCAAGATCAGGAAGAACAAGTCCACACCCATCTACCCTCAGAGTAATGGAAAAGCCGAAGCCACGAACAAGACCATCTTATTCTCAATAAAACGCTGGACGAACATAAAGGCCGATGGTGTGAGCAACTACACAATAGCTTATGGTCATACCGAACCACAAGAAGATCAGCAACCGGTGAATCTCCATTCCTTCTCACTTACGAAACCGAAACAGTCATCCCACCGGAGATAATCATGCCTACGACAAAGACCGAAGCATGGGAAAAGAACCTCATAGCGGATATGATGCTAGAGAGTGTTGATGATCTAGAAGAAAGAAGGGAAAAACATTACATAGAATGGACAATTATCAGCGTAGGTTAGCAAGGGAATACAATAAAAAGGTTAAACTTAGAAATTTTTTAGAAGGACATTATGTCCTATGGACTATATCGCAATATCAACGAGAAAAGAAATGGGGTAAGTTAGCACCAAAATGGAGAGTATCATTCGTAAAACACGATTTCGCAGGGAAGGGATCGTACTACCTACATAATTTAAAGATAGAAATCCTAAGGCACCCCTGGAATGAAAAATACCTCAAGCCATACTATCCATGAAGCAACGCAGTTCTGCATCTGCATGAAGAATACCAGAAGAAGAAGACAACGTATCCGCTCGACATGTTTCTACCTCTGGCCGAGGAATAGCATACCTCATCACATCAATCAAGCAAGAACCTTTTTTATCATATTGTTCGGAAAACAACAAAGAGTCTGATAACGATCCTTTACATACATTTACATTGGGGAAAGTATCTATGTACAATCTCTCGGGACTCCCCTATCAGCGTCTATGAGTATACGACCATGGGGAAGGTCCCAGCAGAAAGAGATACCCAACCTAACACAACGCAACGGTTCAGCGGAATGGGTGCATGTATATAATTCAATAACGAGCCACATATCAAAGACGCTGCATTAGCCCCCACCATCAGGTAGTCCTCTGGCCCAGGATTAGCCGAAGGGGTGACAAGTCCAAAACAAATAATGGAGGTACATACCTTCGTTATTTTACAACGCACTCTTCATCTATTTTCACTAACATATATTAGTAAGTAAATTAAAATATTTAAAGTAACATTGCAGGTAAATCAAAACTGTACATAGCCAAAAAGACTGATGATCCATTTCATAAAAGTTGATTACAAGTTTGGGGAGGTAAGCAAGAAATACAACATATATACAAAAAATATCCCAAAGCTACATAATCAACAACGATCAAATTTCTACTCCAACACAAGGATTTACTTTTCTTCCGAAGGCTCGACACGATCAGCGGGTCGCTCCTTTTGAGATGAGCGAACGCTCCCCCAGAGGAAGGATCAGAGGTAGACTTGAAAGGTTCGGGTACAGGACGACGCTTATATCTCTTGGTGATACCATGCTCTTTCGAAAGACCCTGCTCTATCTGAGCCAATGTCTTATTAACTTCCAAAGCCAGCTGACGACGAGCTTCATGCGTGATAATAGTGGTCTTAAGCTCAGAATGAGTCAACAATGATTTCAATCGCTCCACTTCCTTTGATGATCCTTCACTGCCACGTCCCGAGACCCTGCTAACCCCTCAAAGTACTTGGTCTATCCTTGCTTCTTAACTACCTCAGATTGAGTTTTTTCAAGCTTCTCAGTTACAAGGCCAAGCTGTCTCTCGAGCTCTGAAACAAAACAAAACAAACTATAAGAATAAGAGAAATAGTCATTTATCCACGACCAAAGAAACATATACCTTCTACATTAGCCGAAGCTATTTCAATTTCATTTACTACTGTATCCCGGGCCTCGTCAAGAAAATCGTACTCGTCGGAAAGTTTTTTTTATAATCGAGCCGAATGTTTTCGAGATTAAATTGGCACTGATATAACTCTACCTGCTTCATGGAATCCAAATGATGAATACAATTGACTTCATTATTCATCTCCTCGATCCCTTTGGTAAGTCTATACATATTAACCTCTAAATCCTTCTCTGAGTCCACCAAACGAGCAACGTCGGCACGAGAAGCAGTTAAAGCTTCTCTAAGAGTATACGCCTCCGCCCTAGCATCATCCCTTTCTCGAACAAGTCGTTTTATATAACCCCAAACTTCAGGATCATGGGACGAACGGGCCTGACGAAGCTCTACTTCTAAAATCTGTTACTTTGGCTTCTAATCGCGAAGCAGTATCGTGGGCCTCATAGATATTTTCATGAGTCTACAACAAAGAACCGCTGAACTGGCGACGATCGGCGATAATCGTATTTTGCATCTCAACCATCTTTTCCAGTCGTTCTCGATAACGAGCCAACATTTGATTATACTCATCGGCACGAGAATTCCACTTGTTAGATGCCTTTATTACCTTCACTTCCAATCATTTAATACGTGAAGCCTGACGAGTCCTCTCACTCCAAACCCACACTAACTCTTCGGCACCACCCACTGAAGACAAGGCCATCTAACTCAGAAAGAATACTAAGAAGGCGAAGGTGGAAGAAGAGAAGAAGAGACAAACCTTTAGACGAAGTACCCGCCGACGAAGCTTCAACACGAGATTTCTCCAGATCCCCACGAATAGAAGCCACCTCTTGAAGAAGCCCTTCCTCGGCGGTACCAGCCTGCTGCTTCCCCTTTAGTTTTTCCTTCAACTCTAGTATCTCCTTATACTTAGACACAAGAGGTTCCTGAGCAGAGAACAACTCATCATCCCTTTGACGTAGCTTCACCTCCAGCTTGAGCGCCTTGGCTCTAAAGAACTGATATAGGGCATGATTGCAATACTCGCTTTTTGCCAACTGCAGCAATCAGGGAAAACTAAGAATCACTAACGAAGTAAATTGTGCTACTTTATCATAAAAACAGAACGACATCTTACCTCAAGAATATGCTGCTGAGGAAAGACGTATTGATTCCCATCAGCTATAACGATCATTTCAGAGATATAGGAAGGAGGAGTGGCTAAGAGACCAGACGAGACACTTAAATTTCGTTGCCAAGCTTCTTTGACCTTATCAAAAGAAGACAATCCCATATTCCGACGGGTGAAAGCATCAGAATCCCTATCACCAGGAAAAATTAGGGCAGGGAAAGGCACGTTCATAAGACCCTTCTTCTTTCACCAGTCGAAGGTCTCGTCATCTCAACCTCGCATCACAACATTCACAAAACTCTCAGAGGAGGTACCGGCAGCGGTGTCCGTATTAGCAGCGGATTCTTTTCCCTTCGGTTCCTTGGCAGCACGAAACTCAACATCTTCGCCATCAGAATTATCCTTTTCGTCTCTTTCTCACTATAGTTGTCGACCTCCACCTCCCATTTGTCATTAGGAGACAACAACGAAAATTCGGTAGCGATCCCCATCATGGCCCCCAAATCGGGCTGACCACCAGAAGAATAGATCTTACGAAAAAAGAAATCTTGATTCATCTCTGGAACATTCATCGGCTCCGGAGTCGGCGTTTGAGGATCAACATCTTTGTTTTCTTGACGATGAGAAGGGGTTCCCTCAGAATCGGACGTTTGATCATTACCATGTCCCCCAGGTACAATCTCTTCTTCGGTTTTTCATTGATAGGAGAAGTTTCGATACGCTATTCGTCGTCGGTATCCTCATCCTATTCATTATCAAATTCTTCCTCCTCATCACCAACTAGGCTGGTAACTTCAGGAATACCCGTTTCTTCAACCTCAACGGTAGAAGATTCAACGGGTCCAATCTTCTTCTTCCTAGAAACCTACAGGAAGTACATATTAATCTTTGATTCAAGGGGAAACACACATACAACACATTATGTTAAATCATACCTTGACAATAGTAGTACCCTTCGAGGGAAGAGAAGCCTCAGAACTTTCTTCGTCACCAATATCCTCAACATCAACGGTATAATAAAAATTCATACCGGCAAAATTCAAAGACCAAGGTAAAATATCACCATAGTGAGATGGGGCACCATCACGAGGTTTGCTTTGAGCAGTAGGCTTCCATCCATGCTCACCATGGATCCAACCATGTGCCCAAGGGAAATAACTTCAAGCGACATAACATGCCACTCATAATCATGATCGCGATGAAGACGCTCCTTGAGGGGAAAGAGCTATGGCTTATCAGTCTTCTCAGTACCAGGAACGAACCGTAACTTCGAGTCACTTACTTCACTCAGAAGACGAATCTCACCATGAGGAGCCGCCATAGTACGAAGACCAACACTTCATCGTTTCCAGTTCCTACTATTAACATAATATCCAAAAGAAGCGTTAAATTTTTCAGGGGTATACTAACTCCTCTCCCCGGGATCCGGTGTATAGCACTTCATTGTGGTCTGACCCTTGCTCCGAAGATAATATTCACGAAGGAACCGCAGGTAGTTCCCACTTAATTAAACCACCGAGCGGCAGTGGGTATGAGAAGTAGAACCCTCACGACTGGCCAACACGTCATAATAGAATGAATCTTCATACTTATACAAGGGAAGCATCAAACCCGCTTCGAAGGCTCCTACGGTCGTCAAAAGATGCTGGGAATCGTACTTATAATTTTTTTTTATCATGTTGTAACTAAGATCATCGTCTTGTTTGTAAAAAAGAACCTCAAATTGCTCAAGACCATGCCTCACTTTAAACTCTTCAAGATCAATATGTCTGAAGGAGACATGAGCCCGCTTTTTCTTCTTCGAAGCCGGAGCAGCTTGTACCAAAGGGGCGACCTCAGAAGACGCTGCCTTACCCGATGATTTTTTCGGCGGGGGATTCATATCTGAAACCTTCCTTTTTACTGACGGATTCATCGACAAGTCTAGATACCTTGGCAAAGAATTCCTCGACGAAGGGTTTTTCGACGAAGCAACTTTTAGTGAAGCTTTAGATTTATGAGAAGAAGAAGGGTTAGGAGCAATAGAGCGGATAGGTTGAACCTCCAACGGATCCAAATGTTGTAAAGAAGTCCTACCTGCCAGACGATCCACTGCATAACGAGAACCTCGTGCTTGGTCCCCCTTATTTGAGAAGCAGCCTTCGGATCAGATGACGAAGAGGTTCTACAAGGACGAAGATCCTATTGAGAAGATCTTGGGGGCGCTCCCTTCGGCGGAGATATGTCGGGAATTCTAGTTGGTGGAGATCTATAAGGACTCAGCGGCGGAGACCTATAAAGACGATGTTTTCGATCGTTACCTGCCATGACGACCTAAAAGGGGCATCGGAAATAAACGAATGTCAAGATTAGGTTTGCAGCCATTATTTCACCTCAAGAACACCATGATATCACCTCAAGAACACCATGATATCACCAAGAACTCACGAAAATAACATCACGATAATCAACGAAGTGGTCCCAAATTTTGTGATGAAAAACAGGGGCAAGTATATACACTTTTTGTTTATGTGTGAAAATTGTTTCTATTGTTTTTGGTAATTTGACCTGTGTTGATGAGAAACGAATCTAAACCCTAAACAAATGCACTGCACGGGAATGCTTTGGATTCGAGAGATCAATCTATACAATTCTGGCATAAACCAAGAAATGGTCGTTCCAGACTTACTTCGGTCACAAAGTGAAGGAGATGGGGTTGATCTTAGGGAGGGAAGCGAGGAAGGGGTTGAGATTGTGAAGGTGTTGGATGTTTATGACTTGTATTAGAAAGCTTAACTGGCTTGCAAAATGTAAGCTATCAGTTCTGGTGTTTTATGGATACGTATGACAACACTTGGTTTTTTGTGCTTGTCTGTGTTGTTTGGAAATAGGTGATGGACCTATTTATACAAGTCATTGAGCGCAAAACCCTCATCTCGTAGGAAGTGGAGGAAGTTGAGTGATGGAATAGTGGGGTCGTGTAGGTGATTGCACGATCACATCTTTGCGCACTTTTCCCATCATCGTAACCGTCCATGCCTCCTGACATGTTCTTGTGATGGCGCGTTGCACGCTGCAAGCTGTAAACAGTCAGACCAATACCTCAGTAAGTATCCCCCAGTTTGTGACATGTTTGATGTATCGAATGAGTAGATCGTGGGACCTACTGCAAGAAGTAACATGTGAAAAAGCGGGGGTCTAACAACACCACCCAATATTTCTCTTAGAAATCTATATGGACTAACTCCGAAATACTTTGCTAGAGAATCAACTAGACAATCAGATTCAATCTAGATAAAAGTATCTCAAGGAGTTAATATCTCTCTCTTGTTTTTGATATTACTCAAGCTAATATAAATAAACGAGTCCTAATCAAACACAAGGAATACTTAGACGGTACCAAAGACCAATGTCCAAGGATCAATCAATATCAATCAACAACCAAAGGTTGGATTTCCTATTGATGATCACGAACGCACAACCTGTATTATTTCAATTATATAAAATATAATGCGGAAAAGAAATAACACAAACACCAGAAATTTTGTTAACGAGGAAACCGCAAATGCAGAAAAACCCCGGGACTTAGTCCAGATTGAATACACACTGTATTAAGCCGCTACAGCCACTATCCTACTCTAAGCCACCTTCGGACTGGACTATAATTGAACCCCAATCAGTCTCCCACCGATCCAAGGTACAGTTGTACTCCTACGCCTCTGATCCCAGCAGGATACTGCGCACTTGATTCCCTTAGCTGATCTCACCCACAACCAAGAGTTGCTGCAACCCAAAATCACACACTCGATAATAAACAGATCTGTCTCACACAGAAAAGTCTATCAAAGGATAAATTTGTCTCCCACAGATAAACCCTAGGTTTTGTTCCATCTTAAGATATAAAATCAAGGTGAACAGGAACCAATTGATAATCCGGTCTTATATTCCCTAAGAACATCCTAGATTAATCAATCACCTCTCTACAATCCTTCCTGACTACACAGGCGGTTTGTCGAGGAATCACAAACAGTGAGACAAAGATGTTTGTGACTTCTTTATCTTTCCTATGGGAGAACTCTCACGATCTCAAGCCAATCAATCAATTGTACTCGTACGATAGAAGATGCAAGATCAGATCACACAACTACGATAAAAGTGGTATCGGTCTGGATTCACAATCCCACTTTAAGTCGTTAACCTGGTTTTAGAGAAAAAAACCAAAGGTTAAAGGAGAATCGACTCTAGCGAACGCACTAGTATCACACAGACGTGTGGTGATTAGTTTTGCTCAAATATAGATGTCTCCTTTATATAACCTTCAAATCAGGGTTTTTCCTTAGTTGCAAATCAATCCTTATTCACCATTAGATGAAAACCTGATTTAGGTTCAAGCTAATAATTCTCAACCGTTAGATCGAAAACTTAGATTTTCACACACACTTGGGTAGACATTTACTGGGTTTGCAAAAACCATGCCCAAACGTGTACGTGTATTTTGGTTCAACATAGTAACCAAAAAGTTTAACCATATGAGCATTTCATATTAACCTTGTTCTTCTTCACCATAACTAGTTCAATTGACTCAAATGAACTAGTTAAAGAGTTTTTCAATTGCTATGAGATCTTATGTAACTACACAAGACACAATTGAAACAAAGATGATTCGATTCGATTGAATCGGATCATGAACTTTATAGCCACGGTTTGCATAAAACATTGCTTAGTAATTTAAGTTTCACGTTCAGAGAACATCTTTAGATCATAACCTCTTAAGTTCACAAGCAAGTTCGCGGACTTAAGTAAACCGGTTGAGTTTTCCAAACTCAGCAGAAATTCTCGGAAAGAGAACTTCCGCCAGTTTGTGGACTGGGTTCGCGGACTTAACACACAAACGAGTTTTGGAAAATCCAGCAGAAATTCTCGGTCGAGAACTCCCGACAGTTCGCGGACTGAGTCTGCGGACTGGGTTCGCGGACTTGGCAATCCAATTCCACAATCCTTCCGATTTCTCTTGATCAACAAAGTTCGAAAACTTCGGTTCAAGGAATACATGTTTATATAATCTAAACTCTCATTCCAATCATTGAGACATTCTCAGAGGATGTTATGTAGCAGTTATTCACAGACCGATTCACGTCAGAGCAATTCTCAAAGTGATTGAAACTTTTCATGACTTTCGTCACTAGGTGAAGATAAACCTGATCAAAGTGAAACGCTTTACCAACACATGATTTAGAGATAAAGATAAGCAATTAATGCTCAGCTCGAAATGTCAAATGTGTATGATCTAGTCTATATAACATACGACTTTTGTCTCATAAGAAGTAGGAGATAGAATAGATAGACTTTTAAGTTATAGATAAGCTCAAGTCTTCACATACCTTTTTGTTGATGAAGTTCCACGGTTCCTTGTATAGATATTCGCCGTTGTATGATGATTCACCATGAAGTCCTTGAGCTCAACTACACTTTTATATCCTAGTCTGAGACTTAGCTATGTAGGCTAGAAATCAAGACTCATAGTTTTGATCACTAACATTAACAAACATGCTTGAGATAGCAACGCATGCGAGGTCGACCGAGCAATGCTCTAACAATCTCCCCCTTTGTCAATTTTAGTGAAAAAACTATTAATACATATGGAATACAAAAAAGATAAACTTTAGTGGCTCCTATTCCATAGTCTAAAATTCAAAGTTCCCTGAAATCTTCGTCCTTCCAAGTACTCCAATGATCCCAAAGGTTGTAAATTTAGCATCACCGTTGTTGAAGATCCGTAGCTATAACAATGAGAGAAATCGAGATTCTCGATCATTATTATACAGTGTCATAGTATTATTATGTAACATCAAAGTGCAATTGTATCACGACTTTAACAATAATACTACGGTGATATGTATCACTCCCCCTTAGTCAATACTCCATCTTGATCATGGAAACCACTCCCCCTTACACAATGATCCGAAAACCATATGTATTTGTAGTGTGAACTACATTATCTCTCCCCTTTTTTGCCAATAAAATTGGCAAAGGTACAAGAATGGGATCATAATGAAATTTCCACAAGAGACATTTCATAGACTAAAATAAAAATACATACCAACTTAATTTAGATGCAATCATAAAGCCGAATCTAAATGCATTCGTCAAGGAGTTTTAAGATACAAGATAACCCCTATAAAATTCCACAGCCGCACACCCCGCAAGATATTACCATTAAGCACAAGTTCAAAAGAACTCTCCCCCATTTGATGTCATTCCCGAAAGAACAACAAGAGCGACCTTAATTTCGAAAGAAAAGAAGGATTTTTAAATTGGACACCAAAAACCATAGAAATGATTTTCTATATCCAAAACTCAACCAAAATAATCACAAGAAAACCCATGATTAATTTAATTGGGATATACAACTAAATAAAACCACAAAAGTGATCAATTTAATTGAGAGTGCTCAACATAAGTAAACTTACGGATCTACGACTAAGGTAATCATACGGAGATGACTAACTTAATCGTTCACATACTCAACATAAGGAAAACCTTACGGAATATACAACTACATTAACCAATAGAACATGATTTGTATAGCCGTTCATATACTCAACACAAGAATTTGTGGAATATATGAAAACTCAACTAGACTAATTACAAGAGAACTTATAATTAATCTAATTGGAATACAAACAACCAAACTAATCACAAAAATAATCAATTTAATTGTCAAAAGGTTTTGCTCGACAAAAGAATACATTCGGATAAAAATAACTAAATAACCAACCAAGATGATTAATTTAGTTCATAATGCTCGACATATAACATCTTATGGAACAACCAACAAGCCAATAAGAAAAATCGACTTATTTGTATCGTGCTCAACATAAGACACACAATGGAGCCTTCACGGTAATACATAACAAGATGGATCAATGGAGATAAATACCGTGGATAACATACAAGGATATATTCTATTTTCCATCATAACGATATAATAGACTTTATCCTTGTAAAACAAAAGATTTTATCCTATTTTCCATCAAATACATGACTGCATAGGCATAACTTTTGTAATTGTAAAAAGTTCATTCGTCCTTTCATCAATACGAATACTAATTCATGAACGACTTTACTTTTTACCGCGTATGGGACCTTCAAGTTCACGGACGCAAACAATACATATCCCATAAACAAATTGCAATATCACAAAATCATAAAGATCAATACTGCAATAACATCATCATCCAAATATTTTTAGAATTTAATACCAATAAACCTAAAAAATAAACATAAGAAGATGAAAACAAAAATAGCTATGTGTAGTCACAATCATCGCTATTCAAAGAACTAGTTATTCTTCCAACTAAACCAAAAAGAAGACATCCTAGGCATCAGAACAGACCTTAGGTCAAGACCCAGACACTGAAAGTCAGATGGACGGTTCTGGAGACTCATGAGTCTTGTGAGCATCGAGCTTATGAGCGACAACAACCTCATAAACCTTTGTGGAAACATCCTTTTTGAAAGGTTCTTTCACGCGGTTTTTCATGAGTGCAAGGTTACAGTTAACCTTTTTCAACTCAGCTTTAACAGCATCAAGACACTTTATAGTTCCAAGAAGTTGCTGAGAATCAATGATCACCTTAGTTGGAATCTTCTCTCCAATATCTGAGTAAGAAACAAGAGATTGAGGAAAAGATCCATCAACTTAAACAAGAGTTCCCTTCTCTTTATCAAACTCAAAGTATATACCATTATCAACAAAGTCTTTAGGAAAGTCCCACGAATAAGAATCCATTGACAAGAAACCTAGAGTGGAAGTTTTAACTCACTAGGAAAGGTATATAAACATTTTGAGGAAAACGGGTTTAAAGGTAGGTATATGAGACAAAGTCCAAAACCGTACATGTACCCTTACGAGGGCCCAACACAAAACATATAGTTTTTGAAAATAAAAAAAAAAAACAGGGAAGATAAAATACTCATGTAAAAGTATGTGACTGATTATCCACCTAAGTACGATAAGAAAATAGCTAGATAATCACATATACTTTGCACAGAGTATACCTATTCAATTCTCACACGACTATGATTTTTGGTGGGTGAGATATCAACCTTGTGATTAATTTACATAAGTATGAGCATTCGTCTCATTAAATGAACATTGCTTTTGTTTAGCCTTCCTTCTTTGATTATCACTCAGTTTAGAAAAATAAGACATAACTTGTTCTGCATATTCTTCTGAAGGATTTCTCTGAGGACTAAATCTAAGACCTCTTGTAATTGGTTCAAGGGGATCCGAAAGGATGGGAATCCATTTTCTAGATTTAGATTTACCAAAAACATTCTTATAAACACTGGGAACACATTCATCAGTAAAATGAGAGTTAGAATGTACCTGTGTTCTGTGATGACTTCTAGGAAGAATTCCATGTTTATAAGATTCTTGGTTTTCTGTGGGTATTCGATTTACTGTGGAAGTTGACTGACTATTTGTTCCATTGACAGTGAAAAGAAGCAAATTACGAAGTTTAGAAATTTGTTTCTTTCTGGCAAGGCAATGGTTAGCGTAGTGAATTCCTTTTTCACAGTAGGTGCAGGTTCGTGGAGGATAAGCAACAATGGTACTTGTTTAAACTTCATAGCCACTGAAGAAGATTGTAAGTACAAGCTTTTCTTGACACAATCTTCTTCCAGAGAACGTTTCATTCTGTACAATAACTCCTGAGAATTACTATGTCCAGAAGAATCTTTCCTTAAGACAAAGTTTTCCTTTTCCAAGGATTTGCATTGTCCATGGGCTAGAACAAGCGATGCTTCAAGTTTCTCTTTCTGAACACGAAGTCTGTCAAGATCATATGAATGTGTCTTGATCAAATATTTTTCTCTAATTGAGCCTTCTTTGACCAGCTTTTCAAGATCACAAATCTTTTCATGCTGTATATTGTTTTCTTCAAGAAGTTTCTCAATTTTCTTAGAGAATGACCATATAATGTTGTAGAGTACTTGTTCACGATCAATAGAATTTTCGAATTCATCCATGAGCTATACATGATCCTTGAGATCAACAAATTCTGTAGAATTTTTGAAATTCTGGTGAGCTCCATTTCAGCTTTTGCCATTATGTCTAAAGTCTCATTGGAGGAAGAATTTCCAACACAGGATGGAACAGTATTCCTACCTCGGGATTCGGAAGAATCATCTAAGGAGTGACCCTTTGAGGTATTTCCGAGACTCTTGACAACGTTGACAGCTTTAGGAGGCATTTTGGTATGCGTATGAGATTCTTTCCACAGACTCAGATTGCAACAAACACAAACTTGTTAGGTCTTAAACGCGTTTGCCTGCTCTGATACCAATTGAGAAAACGTGGGTCTAACAACACCACCCAATATTTCGCTTTGCAATCTGTATGGACTAACTCTGAAATACTTTTCTACATAATCAACTAGACAATCAGACTCAATCTAGATAAAAGTATCTCAAAGAGTTAATATTTCTCTCTTGTTTTTGATATTACTCAAGCTAATAGAAATCAACGAGTCCTAATCAAACACAAGGAATACTTGGAAGGTAACAAAGACCAATGTCCAAGGATCAATCAATATCAATCAACAACCAAAGGTTGGATTTCCTATTGATGATCACGAACGCACAACCTGTATTATTTCAATTATATAAAATATAATGTGAAAAAAAAAATAACACAGACACCAGAAATTTTGTTAACGAGGAAACCGCAAATGCAGAAAAACCCCGGGACCTAGTCCAGATTGAATACACACTGTATTAAGCCGCTACAGCCACTAGCCTACTCCATGCTAACTTCAGACTGGACTATATTTGAACCCCAATCAGTCTCCCACCGATCCAAGGTACAGTTGTACTCTTACGCCTCTGATCCCAGCAGGATACTGCGCACTTGATTCCCTTAGCTGATCTCACCCACAACCAAGAGTTGCTGCAACCCAAAATCACAGACTTCATAATAAACAGATCTGTCTCATACAGAAAAGCCTATCAAAGGATAAATCTGTCTCCCACAGATAAACCCTAGGTTTTGTTCCGTCTTAAGATATAAAATCAAGGTGAACAGGAACCAATTGATAATTCGGTCTTATATTCCCGAAGAACAGCCTAGATTAATCAATCACCTCTCTACAATCCTTCCTGACTACACAGGCGGTTTATCGAGGAATCACAAACAATGAGACGAAGATGTTTGTGACTTCTTTATCTTGCCTATTGGAGAAATCTCACGATCTCAAGCCAATCAATGGATTGTATCATACGATAGAAGATGCAAGATCATATCACACAACTACGATAAAAGTAGTATCGGTCTGGCTTCACAATCCCACTTTAAGTCGTTAACCTAGTTTTAGAGAAAAAAACCAAAGGTTAAAGGAGAATCGACTCTAGCGAGCGCACTAGTATCACACAGACGTGTGGGGATTATTTTTGCTCAAAGCTAGATGTCTCCTTTATATAGCCTTCAAATCAGGGTTTTGCCTTAATTACAAATCAATCCTTATTCACCGTAAGATGAAAACCTGATTTAGGTTCAAGCTAATATTTCTCAACCGTTAGATCGAAAACTTAGCTTGTCACACACACTTGGGTAGACGTTTACTGGGTTTGCGAAAACCATGCCCAAACGTGTACGTGTATGTTGGTTCAATATAGTAACCAAAAAGGTTAACCATATGAGCATTTCATATTAACCATGTTCTTCTTCACCATAACTAGTTAAACTGATTCAAATGAACTAGTTAAAGAGTTGTTCAATTGCTATGAGATCTTATGCAACTACACAAGACACAATTGAAACAAAGATGATTCGATTCAATTGAATCGGCTCATGAACTTAATAGCCACGGTTTGCATAAAACATTGCTTAGTAATTTAAGTTTCATGTTCAGATCACATCTTTAGATCATAACCTCTTAAGTTCACAAACAAGTTCGCGGACTTAAGTAAACTGGTTGAGTTTTCCAAAATCAGCAGAAATTCTCAGAAAGAGAACTTTCGCTAGTTCGCGGACTGAGTTCACGGACTTAGCATACAAACGAGTTCTGGAAAATCCAGCAGAAATTCTCGGTCGAGAACTTCCGACAGTTCGCGGACTGAGTCTGCGGACTGGGTTCGCGGACTTGGCAATCCAATTCCACAATCCTTCCGATTTCTCTTGATCAAAAAAGTTCGAAAACTTCGGTTCAAGGAATACATGGTTATGTAATCTAAACTCTCATTCCAATCATTGAGACATTCTTAGAGGATGCTATGTAGCCGTTATTCACAGACCGATTCACGTCAGAGCAATTCTCAAAGTGATTGAAACTTTTCATGACATTCGTCACTAGGTGTTACCAACACATGATTTCGAGATAAAGATAAGCAATGAATGCTCAACTCGTTGTATTATCTAGTCTATATAGCATACAACTTTTTTCTCATAAGAAGTAGGAGATAGAATAGATAGACTTTTGAGTGATGGATAAGTTCAAGTCTCCACATACCTTTTTGTTGATGAAGTTCCACGGTTCCTTGTATAGATCTTCGTCGTTGTATGATGAATCACCATGAAGTCCTTGAGCTCAACCACACTTTTCTATCCTACTCCGAGACTTAGCTATGTAGGCTAGAAATCAAGACTCAAAGTTTGATCACTAACATTGACAAACATGCTTGAGATAACAACGCATGCGAGGTCAACAGAGCAATGCTCTAACAACATGTGATGCTAAAATAACTAAGGATTTGATATTTATGAAATATCGCGTATGCTCAAGACATGTAATGCATCACAGACAAGCATCATGTTGAAGCATCGGTGTTGCAAAGCCTGACCGAATAAGTTGCGGACAAAGCGTCTTAAAATAGCATCACGTCCAACCATCTTCGAGTAATCGTATGGAGGCTGCATGGGCGAGCTATCTCCTGACCGATCACTCCCTGTGGAAGAGTGGCGGATGGTTATCATTGGGATGCCTCATTGGTCGTTTAGTTTTCAACCTAGGTTGTCCGACCAAGCTAGCGGAGTTGGACGGACGAGATGGTTTTAAGACCCTCATCTGCGACCGTTGATGGGTTTTTAGGAGGTGCACGAGCATCACTCCTATGCTTGACCGAATCCGAGCTTGGGCGCAAGTTTTGGTGGGGCTGACCAGGCATGCGTGTAGAAGGCCTGCCAGTGTGCATTCCCATACCTCTTTGTCTCATGAAGGTCTAGGCCACTCAATTTGACCAGCAAAGGTGAGTGCTCGTGATCGATTTGCGGCAAAAATCCATTGTCGCAAAGGATTTGGAAGCCGCTCGGCATGCAACTTTCGAGCGCGCGTTTCGAGATCGTCGAGTCCTAGTCTGCCTAGGTCGACCAGCTCCACGCAAAGGTGGGCCCATGGTTATCATGTAGACATGCTTGGGACCTTTTAAGTCTACATCTACACCCTCCATCCAAGCTTGCGAACGTGGATGGTCGTGATCGTATTACGACAGTTATGCAGCGCTGCAAACCCTAATTAGGGTTTCGAAAACAGCCACGCACACACAACTTCCACCAAACGGTTTGACGAGTTATGCTCCTCCTTTGGAAGGACCGATTGTGTGGGGCCCACGTTGGGCCGACGATGAACGTGTGTGCACTTCTCCAATGGTCTTAGGAGCAATCTAAGCCATCCAAACATGCTGGCGAAGTTGGATGGTTGTGATTGTTTTAAGACACTAGTGGAACTTCCGCGACCTTTAAAAGCATAACACCTTCCATGTTTGGAGCAAACGTTCATTGCTCCATGGCTTTGTCGTGAGAAAACCGATCGGGCAGGGATATAGTGGGCCCACTAATGTGCGTGCTACCGCCTCCTCCATCTTTCATGGTGCGATCTGAGCCGTCCAACCAGGCTGGTGAAGTTGGACGATCATGATCACTTTGATACTGCCTTAAGAAGTCTTGCTCATTTGAGCTTCTTCCAAAGCAGAGTGGCCACCCTATTTTGGGGTTGGCGTTTTGGCACACTGACAAGAATAGTGTGATGTTCGACCGGCTAGGGCACAAACAAGCCCGCTGATGGTCGTCACGGTGATAGAATTCTCCCAGCTGGGGTTTGTCTAGGCTAGTTAAATCATGCGGTAAATCTGCGTGGATGTGATCATTTCTGAGACTGATACGGTAAGTCCAGATTTCCCTTAGGAAATTAAATATGCTCAATCGGGCTAATATAACACATCGAGAGATATAGCCTATACGGGTATTTCGTGCATGCCTCATCATTGACACTTGGAGATTCGCGTTACTCTGCTAAGAGAAACACTCAGTCATCATGCCGCACCAACAATGAGAGTTCTGCGGGAACAACACAGGAAATATTAGGCAAATCATGCATTATAATTAATGCTAAAAATTCACAGGGTATTTAGGATTGTTGATACATGCTCCAACCTGGATGAATTTTATATATTTAATTCACATAAATATTTGGGATTGTTGCCACATGCTCCATTCTAGGAGAATTAATAAAGCGAAGAGGTACTCATCACTTATCAAATAGCTTTATCCTCTACAGGATGTCAGTGCATAAATTTGGATTTATAATTTTAGCCTTTGAACTAAAATCCACCATCAACATTAAGTCCCCTTCCTAACACATAATGGTTACACTATTATGGGGTAGGCATTAAGAGACAAAGTTAGATGTTACCATGAGAGATGGGTCGTCCTGTCCTTGGAACATGTCACGTTCAAGAGGCATTCAGGTGAGCGTTGAAGCATATTTTGAAGCGAACGTGGAGGCGGCTCCTGGAGAGAGCGTTGAAGAAGCTTCTGAAGCGAACTTGGGTCATGGAGAGAGCGTTGAAGCAGCTTATGAAGCGAACATGGAGGCGTCTCCTGGAGAGAGCGTTGAAGCAGCTTCCGAAACGAACGTGGAGGCGGCTCCTGGAGAGAGCGTTGAAGCAGCTTCTGAAGCGAACGCGGGTCCCGGAGAGAGCGTTGAAGCATCTTCTGAAGCGAACGTGGGTCCCGGAGAGAGCGTTGAAGCGGTTCCTTCTTCAGTTTGGTTTTCCCTTTACATGCTTCTTCATTGACCATTTCTTGTGTTGAAGAAGTCCTTGACCGATGGCGAAGGAATCTCATGCTGAGCCTCAGTCCCCAAGCATGACTTATATGGTTCTCTGTCGGTAGTGGTTGTTTCTATAGTGAAGTTCAGGCACTGGTATCAACAGATGAACAATGGTTCTTACCAACAGCTTAAATCAGAAGAGACTGGCAGGGAGAGGTGTGATAGCTACGGGCACGAACTTGGAAGTCTTCATATAGTGGTAGAGCTTGTCTCGTTATTAGAGGGAGAAGCTAATGATTAAAACGATAGCTTCCTTGATGTTGCCTCATAGAATGAAAAAGAGGGATAAAGTACCCTTCCCATGAGTATCACTGAGCCTTCATCTTGATAGATGTTGTCACGCTGGGTTCATGAGGCCGTCTTTACGTCTGTGTTGCGTTTTATAGACGTATAGGAATATCACTGGTCTTTGACAATACGTCTTCCCTCTTGTGTATATCCTCGTCTTTGGACATCTTGGAATGATAGAGTGCTTGCATCTCTCTAAATTCACCATCTTTGAGATGGGAAATGCTAAGCAGTCCCCGGTCATACTCCTTTGCCATTATCATCTTCGGATCGTGTCTTTGAGGAGTAGAGAAGTTCCTTTATGCGAATGACTTAACTAATGATGAATCTCTTGACATGGAGAGTCTGTATGTACCTCTTAAGACCCAGGTGCAATCTATTTTGGTAACACAACTACTTTGGGAGACGAAATTCTGAAAGCGTCTCTTATTGATGTTGCTGCCGTCGAGCCAGACATGGAATTATGGGACGTTGTTTCATCATTGTGGCAGTCGCGCATGTGTTACTGGACTTGGAGTTGGCGATTTTGGACAGGCAGGATGTTGCATTTCGGTGGTTTCTTGTTGATTCAGCGAAACTGCTTACAGAAGCCGAAGGTTGTATTGCCTGTTGGTGAGATGCATGCTTCCACGAACATCATGAGGCTCTTCATTACTGACAGGCTTGTTCTTTCTAGCAGGGAAGGTCGCAACTGAGTGTTTAGTAGCTTCACGGATGTCTGAAAGCGCAGGTTCTTCGACAAAGCACAATTGACAGGTACCGTCCTATTGATGCACAATTACACCACTTGTTGTTAAGTCACATTCGGATCATGACCCTCCAGTTCCTGAATCCAGGACCTCTTGACGTAATCATTTGGATGCTCGTTGTTTCACTGAAGCATTCCTCTTAAGTCTGATAGAGTGATTCGCCCAAGCTGCAGATTCTTCCTCTCCATGATGATGCGTACATCGCTATCTTCTTGAGGCTGCTCCGTTGAGGTGTCGGCTCCAATAGATCTGAAGATGTCCCATGATCGCTCTTGTCTTGGCTGAAATAATAGGCGAACCCTTTGTGATGATTTGGAGATGACAATATTCGTTGAATCTTCCGAAACGCTACCTGTTGTTGTGCGGTCCAGACAAAACTTGCTCCTTTCTTCAGTAAGGGGGTGAATAAAGCAACGATCTGGGCTACCAGGTATAAGAGTTCACCTTGCTCATGAAGTTTTGGAGCTCTCGGTTCGCGGCAGTGGAATTTTGAGCATAGCTTGAGTCTTGGATTTGACTACTATATCATCCACGTAGTCTCCAACTTACTTATGCATCATGTCATGGAAGATTGTCGTCATAGCGCGTTGATACGTCGCACCGACATTCTTCAAACCGAATGGAATTAATGCATAATAAAAATTTCCAAGAGGGGTTTGAAAAGCTGTCTTACTTGCATCATACTCATATATCCTTATCTGGTTGTAGCCGCTACATCCATCCATGGAGGAGAACATGTCGTGTCCGCTGGTGGCATCTACCAACATGTCATGTTAGGTAGAGGAAAATCGTCTTTAGGGCAACATTCGTTCAATTCTCTGAAATCCACACAACACTTGATATGTCCGTTTTTCTCGTGCCTGAATTGCCTCCGAGATTGTTTGACCGGCTTGGATCCAGGTATGACGTGTATTGCAGTAAACGTCTCCGCCCGCTGATTCTTCGAGAGGTGTAAAAGTTCGCATAAACTTTCTACTAGAGAAGTTGCTTCCTGATCCACCAGCCTCTGGTTCATAATGAAACTATTGACTTGAGGAGGATCGTTGTGAGGATCATTCCCTACAGGAGAACCTCTCATATCTGATGTCATCTTGACGAGGAGATCTAGTATGTCGTTTATTGTTGCTTTGATCAGGTCCATGTTATTCGTGTGCATATCCTGCAGGTATTGAGGGTACGAAGGTTGATGCTGGTGCATATCCATTAGATTTCCTTTGCCACGACTTCGGAAGAGTCGCTCCATATCTTCACGTGTGATGAAGTTGGATGGCTGGTCCCTTTCTCTTGGACGTTCCTGGTCCCTTTCTCTCGGACGCTCAGGAGCAACACGAGTTTCTTCGTCCATGTAGGCCCGCGCCGCTAAAGTACCTGCTTTGGGTGCGTTGAATGCGTTCCTTGTTGGCTCCATGAGATGTTGTGTCTCTCGTGGAAATTGATTAGTTAATGTCTTAAGAAAAGTGAGTACCTCTTTCTGAGTTGTAGCCATGTCCGTTTGTGCCCTAGCGAGAACTTCTTGTCTCTCCATCAAATCCACCATGGTAATAGGGGGTTGTCCTCCCCTGGATCCTCCATCCCCTCGTACTGACGGAGGAGTGGTAGTTGCTCTGGTGACGGCTGGAGGCGTTAGATTCGAAGAGATGCGGGGTTCGCGGCTGCTCCGACTCTGGTGATAGGAGGTGTCACGCCCAAAGGAATATCTCCTCCTGCTCCGCTGGTGCTGGTGGTAGAGGACGTAACTCCACGAGATACATTGATCGTATTGAAAGGCTGCACGGTAACACCACTAATCAGGATATCAACGCCAAAAGTGTTGTCGGTACTGGTTCCATCGGGATTTGTTGCTGATCCAGACCTAAGATCCACCATTTCTGAAATTGATAAAATTGAATTGGTATTGAAGAAATTGACTTCACAACCGAGAGATTAATCTCCCATTGTGGTCGCCAATTTTTTATGGGTGAAAACTGTTTCTGCTGTTTTTGGTAATTTGGGGTGTGTTGATGAGAAACGAATCTAAACCCTAAACAAATGCACTGCACGAGAATGCTTTTGATTCGAGAGATCAATCTATACAATTCTGGCCTAAACCAAGAAATGGCAGTTCCAGACTTGCTTCGGTCACAAAGTGAAGGAGATGGGGTTGATCTTAGGGAGGGAAGCGAAGAAGGTGTTGAGATTGTGAAGGTGTTGGTTGTTTATGACTTGTATCAGAAAGCTGAACTGGCTTGCAAAACGTAAGCTATCAGTTCTGGTGTTTTCTAGATACGGATGAAAACACTTGGTTTTCTGTGCTTGTCTGTGTTGTTTGCAAATAGATGATGGACCTATTTATTGATGGTTTTTCAAATAGTGATTGTAGTAGTGGTGGTAAAAAGGGGTCTTTTCAGACTTGTGAAGAAAACAATTTTTTTTAGATTTAAATTAAACACACAAATAAATAAAATAGTTCAAACCTTTAGAGAAAAACACCAAGACTAGGATTCCACCAATGACCATTTTAATAGTAAACTCTAAATAGTTCTTATGCAATTTTATCTTTAAAATCAATTCTAATATTTGCCTCAAATAAGTTTTTGAAGTAATAATTGTAATTAAAAAGTATAAAACATCAAAAGTTACTAAAACCCAGCATGCTTCATCAAGTCAATTCACAATTACTCAATAAAAACTATTAATTCAATTTTAATTCGTGCAAATAATCAAATAATAATATTGCAAATAAATATAAAAATTAGAATTATACCAATAAATTACCAATGGCTTCCTCCGTCGTCTCGGCTAATGGGTTTAGCTCCTCATCCCAAAAACACACTCACAAGATAAATTCATGGCTTAAATAGATGTTTTTATTGATGATTATATGATGAAATAGGAATTAGCAACGCTGTAGTGGTGTTACAGCGCGACTGTTACAAAAGAGTATGGTAATTTAAGACTGCTGTAAACGATAACTATATACTGCTGTGAAACAACGACAGTGGTATGAAAATAAGTCTGCTGAAGAACGACTGACTCTGCGAGTCTGTTCTTCGTGTTCTTCAGAAGCTTTAATGGCAGCAGCAGCAGCAGCGTTGTCTCCTCTATAATTGCTTCTCCTAGGCTCTCATCGACTCTAAACTCTCTTCTAAAGGTTTCTAACCCTTCTATGACTTGAACCAACTCTTATATAGTCTTTTAATCCCCAAAAATCTCTACTGAATCCGACTTTTTCTTTTCTTTTTTCTTCTCTGCGCTGTTGAGAGAATATCTCTCTCTGATCTCCCTGTACGCGTTTATGATCTATTCTGTTGCCCCAAAACTCTCCCAAGACTTTAACATGACCAAGTAGAGTTTTCTTTAGCGTAAAACTCTCCCAGAATCTCCTCAAAAAATCTTTGAAACGTAAACAGAACCATGCGTTTCCTATTTGGACTCTGATTTCTTCTCCCGGCTATTCCAGCCCAATCTGATCGATAAAAACACATGTACCATCTCTGTTTAGTCCATTCACATCCAGCCCAACTGATTTTAGGGGTTGAATCTCTTTAGAAACCGTCCATTAATCGAATCCAACTCTGCCAGTAAACATGCATGAAGTTTCCCGCCAAAACATTAATTTGAAAACGTGAAGAAATGTGATCTCCCCCTATCCAGTTCTGGTGTCCCTTTAGCAGCTGCCTGGAAATGGGTCACCCCTTATTAATTAGGTTACCCCTTATCCAAAATCAAGGGTCCGTATAGCAAGTGTCCTCTGGGGCATTTTCCGCACTTTTTTCGGGGTTCCTCCGGGGTATTTCTGGGATACTTCTGGTACACTTCTGAGGCTCTTCCGGTACGTTATCAACGGAGGTCCAAATGCCACATTTTTAGCCAAATTCGCCGCAAGAGATTATTTTCCAAAAACACCTACAAATACATAAAATAACCAAATAAGTACAATATCGAGTACTAACAATATATACAAATGAGCTATATTAGACACATAAATGCGTCTATCATTTATACAAGTCATTGAGCACCAAACCCTCATCTCGTAGGAAGTGGAGGAAGTGGAGTGATGGAATAGTGGGGTCGTGTAGGTGATTGCACCATCACATCTTTGCCCACTTTTACCATCATTGTTAACCATTCATGCCTCCTAACAGGTTCTTGTGATGGCGCGTTGCACGTTGCACGCTGTAAACCGTCAGACCAATACCCCAGTAAGTATCTCCAAGTTTGTGATATGTTTGATGTCTCGAATGAGTAGATCTTGGGACCCACTGTAAGAAGTAGCATCTGATGCTAAAATAATCAAGGATTTGATATTTATGAAATATCGCATATGCTCAATGCATGTAATGCATCGCAGACAAGCAACTTGTATGAAACATCGATGTTTCAAATCCTGACCGAATAAGTTGCGGACCAAACGTCTTAAAATAGTATCACGTCCAACCATTTTCGAGTAATCGTTTGGAGGCTGCATGAGTGAGTTATCTCCTGACCGATCACTCCCTGTGGAAGAGTGGCGGATGGTGATCATCGGGATGCCTCACTGGTCGTCTAGTTTTCAACCTAGGTTATCTGACCAAGCTAGCGGAGTTGGACGGACGAGATGGTTTTAAGACCCTCATCTGCGACCGTTGATGGGTTTTTAGGGTTTTAGGAGGTGCGCGAGCATCACTCCTATGCCTGACCGAATCCGAGCTTGGTCGCAAGTTTTGGTGCGGCCGACCAGGCATGCGTGTAGACGACATGCCAGTGTACATGCCCATACCTCTTTGTCTCATAAAGGTGTGATCTAGGACACTCAATTTGACCGGCAAAGGTGAGTGGTCGTGATCGATTTGCGGCAGAAATCCATTGCCGCAAAGGATTTGGAAGCCGCTCGGCATGCAACTTTCGGATGCGCGTTTCGAGATCGTCGAGTCCTAGTATGCCTAGGTCGACCATCTCCACGCAAATGTGGGGCCACGGTTATCATGTTGACATGCTTGGGACCTTTTAAGTGTACATCTACACCCTCCATCCAAGCTTGCGAAGATGGATGGTCGTGATCGTACTGCGATAGTTATGCAACGCTGCAAACCCTAATTAGGGTTTCGAAAACAGCCCCGCACGCACAACTTCCACCAAACGGTTTGGCGAGTTATGCTCCTCATTTGGAGGGACCGATTGTGTGGGGCCCACGTTGGGCCGACGGTGAACGTGTGTGCACTTCTCCAATGGTCTTAGGCGCAATCTAAGCCATCCAAACATGCTGGCGAAGTTGGATGGTTGTGATTGTTTTAAGACACTAGTGGAACTTACACGACCTTTAAAAGCATCACGCCTGCCATGTTTGGAGCAAACGTTCATTGCTCCATGGATTTGTCGTGAGAAAACTGATCAGGCAGGGATAGAGTGGGCCTGCTAATGTGCGTGCTAGCGCCTCCTCCATCTTTCATGGTGCGATCTAAGCCGTCCAATCAGGCTGGTGAAGTTGGACAATCATGATCACTTTGAGACTGCCTTAAGCAGTCTTGCTCATTCGAGCTTCTTCCAAAGCAGCGTGGCCACCCTATTTTTGGGTTGGCGTTTTGGCACGCTGAGAAGAGGAGTGTGATGTTCGACCGACTAGGGCACAAACAAGCTCGTTGGTGATCATCACAGTTATAGCCTGCTCTCTGCTAGGGTTTGTCTAGGCTAGTTAAATCATGCGGTCAACCTGCGTGGCCGTGATCATTTTTGAGACTGATACGGTCAGTCCAGATTTCCCTTAGGAAATTAAATATGCTCAATAGGGCTAATATAACACACCGAGAGATATAGCCTATACTGGTATTTCGTGCATGCCTCATCATTGACACTTGGAGATTCGTGTTACTCTGCTAAGAACAACACTCAGTCATCATGCCGCACTAACAATGAGAGTTCTGCGGGAACAACACAGAAAATACTAGGCAAATCATGCATTATAAATAATGCTAAAAATTCACTGGGTATTTGGGATTGTTGCTACATGCTCCAACCTGGATGAATTTTATATATTTAATTCACATAAATATTTGGGATTGTTTCCACATGCTCCATTCTAGGTGAATTAATAAAGCGAAGAGGTACTCATCACTTTTCAAACAGCTTTATCCTCTGCAGGATGTCAGCGCATAAATTTGGCTTTACAATTTTAGCCTTTGAACCAAAATCCACCATCAACACTTTCGTATATTATTTCTTCATCACAAAACCCAGAAACAACAACAATAGAAGCAAAGTTGATCAAAATCATAAACATGATAGTGGAGAACAACATACCTATAACAATAGCGGAATCAAGAGATTAACAGGAGAAAATCACCGACCAAATCTATTCAAATAAGAGTGGTACCTTCAGGGGACGATCTATACGAGGTAGGTACACTATCAGTAGAAGTAAAAAACAAAAAGACAAATCCAAGGTCAAATTAAATTCTTCTCAGAAGATAGAGACAAGAACGGAGAAGAATAACAACAGAGAAGATTAAGAATGAGAATGAGGGGGAGAATAAAAGTTATTTGGCTCACACCTTCTCTCATATTTATAACCATAATAAAGGGGAAGAAAACCGTCCTGAAAGCCAAGAAGTAGTTATAACTGAGAGTGGGAAATGTTCCCTAAAATCTAAGGAAGTTATTGCAAGGAATGGAAGACGTGCGAGTGAAGGATTTTTTCTTCAAACTTTGACTCCCATCAAACTTAGAAAAAATGAGCAATTTGTATACACATAAATACAACCACCTGTCGAAAGTCATACACGTGGACGTTGCAAAATGAAGGGAGCATCAAAGAATGATGCCATGTCGAAACATCTAGGACTGCACGGCATCATCAGCCACGTGTCTGATCAGAAGTAAATCTGATGGCTAAGGAATACGCAATGAGAAGGCATATGAGAAACACGGTAGCAACCCAGAAGATTACTTTATCAGATCTCGAGACATGTTCGAATCATACGGGCAAGATGAGACACAGCTGACTCCAAAATGACACATGCATTAACAACTATCTAAAGCGTGCAGACTGCCCCAACCACCCGCATTAAATGCTACGAACATAGGATACGTGTCAATCATCTTATGGAAGAAAGTGAGGCGCACCATCGTTACATCACATTATCGTTAGAGGAATCGGGCAATCACGAAGATAGTCATCGGCAACGGCACACTAACCAAGACGATAGGCTTCATTATTGTCAGTAAAGAGGGGCCCACACAAAAAGTCTATAAATACCCAGCTCGACTAAATGAGAAGGGGTCGACCAAATTTTAGGAGAGATAACTATTTTTAGGAAGGGAGAGAACTATTGTTAGGAAGAGATAAATTATAATAGTAAGTATGAGTTTTATCTACCTTTCTCTATCATCGTTCCCTACTGAGAGTCATTCGACTATCACTTGTAAACTTATATGATCCATAGTGAAAAACCTAACTCCCCGTGGACGTAGGCCTTAGCTCTGAATCAGGTAAATCATCGTCTCATTTACATTCTGCACTATGATTTTGGTTTGTTTCTGTTATGCATCGATTTAATCATCATAGACGTATCTGTGATACAAAGTAGAATCGAGACAATGACGAGCCCGCAGGCTTAGAGTTTCCAATAGAAGTTAGACACCATCTTGTATTTATTTTAAACATTATCATATTTCATCAGCACTGGGAACATTGATTGTGGACACGATGCTATCACCGTTACATTTGTGTTCACAATCATATTTGAAATTACGTGGTAGTTGCCAATTATGTGAGTGATCATTGGAACAATATTTGTTTCTGCAAGTATGTCAAAGTTTTTGATTAAACTGTTGATCTACTTCTTTCAAAAAAGAAAATGATTGTTGATCTATTTCACGGCACCAAATTCAGGAATCAAATATGGATTAAATATATTTTTCAAAGATGGGTTAAATTTATATTTCAAACAAAAAACTACAGGATAAGGAAAACATGAAAACCTATGACATCGATCAATGAAAAAAAATGAGAATGATCACCCGAAGTGGTACTCAGATGTGTAATATAGATATTGATGAAGAAAAAATACCCTAGATTTTTCTAGATATCGTTTCCCATTGATTTTTGTGTGCAGAGAATGGCTTAATTAGTTGAGCCAAACAAGCAATAGAGATGGTTTGCTTGCCACGCCATCGATAATCTGAACCATTAAATATATAAGATCTAGTGGTTACCAGTTTTTGTTAAAGTGTTTTGTCAAATGCTTTGTTACGGGATCCCGATCCTTTTCTTTTTTTATTGAAAACTACAAGTTCCGTAGGAAAGTGTTTTTTTTCTTCTTTTTTTAACCAAAAAAAGAAGCAAAAAAAAAACTCTTGTTAGAGCAGGGGCCATGAAATGATTGTTTTTCACATTAGTTCGCCGCCAGATTCAATGAGGCATTAGCTTGAAAAGTGAAATTTGGATTATGGAAGAGCAAAACTAGAGATTAAGAGGCTTATAATCATACATTTGGAGAGGACTAAACATGTACCTCCTCGGTTTTTTTTTTATTAATGAAAATCTCATGGACCTGCGTCAAAGATTTTTAACACCTAATAAAAAAATAAAATATCTCCCCAAGAGACTGAATATTAGCCGTTTTATATGAGCGGAAGATCTTCATTCAATCAAATGAATACTGTTGAACAATTGTTGAACACTCATTCAATCCAATAATGACCGGTGAACACTCATTCAATTGAATGAGTGTATGAATGATTTTGGGTGAATGGGTGAGAGCTCCCATCCCACAGTAACACCTAATTTGATCTATTTTGATCAATCTCCTTCAAATCGAATGAGAATGAGAATTCAAATCCCACAATTCACCGGAGAAGTGACAACGACATCAAAAACATATTTCCAAATTTATGGATGCCACCCGCATCCCAATAAAATATTAAAATAGCTAAATCAAAATCAACAAAAATATCAAAACATCTAACCCAATTAAAAATCAAATATTTGACTGCATCGATGATCCGACTCTTTCTCTTTGTGACATTGTGATACAATATGTTGTTTCTTTCCTTCCATAAGGACCACTAAATAGTTAAAGGCAAAAAGGCTTTGTATCTTCTTTATTCTTATTGAATTCTTTTTACTTCCATTCCCATAGAGTTTCACTAACATTGTTAGTGAACACCCATTTCATACCAAAATTGTCCAAAAAAATTAGACCACACTTCATATGCAGCACTACAGTGAAGAAAGAGATGTTCATTAGTGTTGAAACCCCAATTTGGCATCCTATAAAAACAATATTGTTGCGCTTCAAAACCGGATTGTAGAAATAGCTGCGAAATCCATAATCTCGTGAAGACGGGGGAAATAGAAAGAGTGAGAAACAATGTTCACTTCCCCATTGTACACCCCACTCCATATCACTCACTCACTCACCAACACATTACCTGAAAACGAAGATAAACCCATTATATTTTCTTCTCTTTTCTCATTAATCTTATAAATCCCTTTCTTTCCATTTTAAAATTTCAAAATGTGAGACAAAGTCCACAACTTTTATCCCAACACTACCTTCACTTTACCCCATTTCTCATAAACATCAACACCTTCTCCCATTAAGACTAAGACCGTGGATATTAACAGGGCCGACATCTTGTTTCCAGGGACGTACAAATGAAAGGTACGTAATATTCCCACTTTTTTGGAAAGTAATATTCACTGGGCAAAAATTACATCGCTTGTCCAGAATTCATAGGAAAAAACCGGCAGCTAAAGGCAAAATTTGAATTTCTTTATTGATGATTAAGTTAAATTGTCTCATAAACAGAAACAATGTCAATATGTATTCCAAAAGTATGAGCAGGTCTTGGAAGATTTGGGTTTAAAGAATAAGTTGATGAAAATATTCTTCAAAATTGATGGATTGTTTGTTATAAAAACCACTAATAAGTCTTTTAGTCTAGTTTCAGAGGAAAGTGATTTTCCCATAAGATAAAAGAAACTTTGAAGTATTCTTATCTGTTTTTCATGGATTTAGATTGGAAATGGTAATAAATCTAAATCGAGAAATTAGGATTCTCCCGATTTCTGCATGGTTCCTTTTCATGTTCTTTATAACATGAGAGAGAAAATAATCAATCGGTAACTGATTTTACGAAGCTAGCTGAATCTATTTTCAAAAACCTCCATTAATGGCAGCTAGGTGGTGATAATGGTGGTGGTGTGCCGGAGAATGGTGGTGGATATAAGAAGATAACATAGAGAGAAGGAAAGAAGAACATATATCATTCATTCAACCGGCGTTTTAATTATCCCCTAATGTTGGAATAATTGCCGTAATCCACCTGCAAAACAATCACAAGAAAAACCAAACAAATAGTGTTATGGCTGAGTCACGACCAGGTCGCTCTCTTTAAGACGTTTCGCGGCTCTGCCCAAAATTGTGCAAACAGTTCTTCCATGTCGCGTCGTCCCCAGGATAAAACAGCCGAGCAAATCTCTTTCACAATCACTCTTGCACTTTGAGAGTATGTGATACTTGCACACTTCTATTCTTACTCAAAATCATAATTGTAGAAAACAAGTGATACCCATACACTAGTTTTCTTTCTCTCAAAAATTCTTTTTCTCTAAAATCAAAAACATAAAGAAAAACCCTCTTTGTCTTTTTCCAACAAAAAATCTGATTCATAGTCAAGGGGTTTTCATAAAGTTTTTAATGAAAACATTAATATGATTTAATATAAACCATTACTCTTGTAACATGAAACGGTCAATGAAGTTATGACAAAAATAAATTGCTTTTATGAGTATCATAAAGATTGTTAAAATTGGATTTAACAAACAAAAAAAAATAATAAATGGAAATATTTATTTATTTTGTTTTAAAACATATATTTCCAACAATTTTCCACTTATATTTTTAAAACATTGAGCAAGATCTATATAGTGATGTGCATAAGTAAAGGTATCTTTCGACTTTGAACCTTTACATAGTGCTAACTCTCTCAAAATCTAACCATAGAGTGAACATAAGTCTTTGAACTCCAGGAGATGAAAAGATTGTTTAACACACACAACTATACTAGTGTAAAGTCTAAAGCCAACACATTAAGGCCTTGTGCTTAAATACCGGTTTAATGAATGATCTAGAGAATTTCCCATATTCTCATAGAAAGCGGTCACACTTTCACATCCATATAGGTGAGTCTATCAAGAGTACTCCTGTAGCTAAGTACCCCACTCTAAATAGAGATATAGACATCATTAAGAATTTTAGAAACAAAAAACTCAACCTTAACTCGCTTCAGGATATCATGTGTGGGATGAATTCTCAAAAGCATGATTCTGTGTCTACATATTATCCGTGACTTAGTCCCATTTGAACTTACATTTTGGGATTTCCATTCATAGGTAGGGATTACCTTTTGAACCTACTTATGGAATCTTGAGTTGTAGGTTAGGTGTCCATCACGAACAACTATGTTCATATCATTTGTGAATCGTTATTCCTTTTGAACCTATTTCTAGGTGGGTATCCATCACAAATGACTCAATTCTCAATGGGCATCAGCTTCATCCCATAATATGTATTCACACCTTCCTATTGATCCTTTCGTCAAAGGATCAACGATAACTCTTTCCAGACAATATATAATCCACTCTCATAGAAAAAAATGCTTTTTATCACCTTATATGTAGACTCTACCATTGTAATTAACGGTTCTCAACTCTTGCAATAGCCGCGGTACTATCGCATTGGATTAATATGTTTGTTCTTCCTCTATCTAGTAGAGGACTGAATCGCTCCATCCCGTAGAGGATTCATCTGAAAGTATTTCCAATCAGCTTCACAATATCCATAAAGGATTTCAGTAAACATTTAGATGTGTTCGAAACTCCTCATAACCTTCTCAATATTTTACCAATTTTCCATACTAGGATTGGTAAATCTGAATATAAAACCCCCACTGTGGAAGCAATATATTACACCCTCACTATAAGTATATATATATAGTCAATCACGTAGCAAGAAAACATACCATGCTACCATACTCATGTCTAGTGCAATCACACACAATCTCAAAAACATTGGCACTAAATCAAATGAGTGAAAACTAGTTTACAATTAGACTATATATATTTCTATTTCTTTCCATTGTATTAAATATATTCAAGAGAAGAATAAATTCAATTCAAGCATATACACTATCTTCCCTCAAGTCTTTTATGTCAAATAGTAAACTAAGCATGTTCTCATTTTCATTAACATCATATAAGTTAGAATTTAAATTCCATAAATCACTTATGCATATACAACAACGAGCGTTATGCATTTCATTTTCAAAAATTCTGAAATTATTCAAACTAATCAAAAAATTAATTTTGTCTCATTTAATTGTTTCAAAGTTTGTTTCAGAATATATATGATGATGACTTATCTAACCTATATCCATTTTATTCTTGTAGAAACTACACAATTTTCATGCTCGGCCTACATAGATTCTCATCTTTAATACATTCCATATATTTTTCTACATATGATACATAACAAACCACGCATCGTAGAAACAACATCACCAATCAAGAATGTAAATCCAGCGACATGAAAGCAAGTATTAGAATTAATTACCCTTTCTCTATTTTTCAAACTAAAATATTTGAATCTTAAAACCTTTTTCCAAAGATTAAAATTATGAGGATCTAAGTATCTCAAAAAAGATAATAATTATGACTAAAGTTCGTTTTAGTCTTACTACTTGCACATCAATTTTTAATGATCTTGTGATCTCCATTTCTAGCTAGCTCTTTAATCTAAGTTTAATATTCAAACATACATAGGGTAGAGAACCCCCACTATTTCTCGACGAAAGGAAATTTCAAGTCAACACCAAAATACAAAATTGAGAAGTTACTTATGCAAGTTGCATTTCTAGCCACGTTCATTCAAAAATTTCTATAGACTTCGTTAAGATTTCAATGTTCAATACCAATTCAAAAACTAGAAAGTTTCCTCATTCATATAAAAATTAGAAATAATTTTTAAGCGCAAATCATTTCTCTAAATTCATATTTGACGCTCTATGTGTTCTTGCTCATTACTAATAAAGTAATTATCCAATTTCAAAATCCTTTTGGCACAATATAGAGGACGACCAAACAAACATTTTTTTTCATGATGACATCATTTCATTAGTCACTACTCAAAATATCACTTTTAATCACCAAGTTAGACTCGTGAAACACCAAAAAAATATCTGATAAATTCTCAAATTTTATTTCATCCGATGCTTTGTGTAAACTAGTAAGATTGGGAGTCTACATGCTTTGAAGACTTGGGTAAAATGTCATACATGTCACTTAAAAAAATTCTTAAAAATTTTAGAGGGAAAACCAACATGCTACACAAACCCAAATTTTTTTTCATAGAAGCAAGATAAATCACATATTTCAAGCACTCCAAAGCTTCAGTCATCTCATCTATAAATAATGCAATATTTTGGTTCCAAACATTCCATTGATAAAATATTTATTGTAGTAATGCAATGATCAAGTCAACAAAAAATTTAATTCAATCTTGTTAAAAATAAGATATGAGGGGAAACTAGATTCTTTTTCATTTTGGTAGTATGAACCTCTTTAACAAGATAGTTCTAACCGGAAGCAAACTTTCAAACCATAACCAATACCAAGAATCCTAGAGATGTGAGTATAACTCAACCCACTTTCTTCTTTCAAACGATTACATCAACTTTTTGAACCGTAACTTATCAAAACAAACATGGTGTAAAACCAATATACCAACCTCTCACCGTATCCACAATTCACATGAACTTAGCTTGAAAAGCATTGTTAATATTGATATCTTGCAATGCCGTGTCGTAGACTTGGTTTAATGTCAAGCGTAGCAAATAACTTCATAATTACAATTATGGTTTCATTTCTGGTGAGATTTGGTATTCATATTTGTTTTGACTAGGTTTCTTATTCTTTCGGTTTTGGTTTGGTATCAAGTTCTATCTCATAAGTTCCAAACTTATATGAGTCACTCATTTATTGTCATAAACAATAATTCTCAATATCTAGTTTTCCGTACACCTCATTGTATCCTTGAAGAATCAATTCATTTTCATGTAGAATGCAACTATTCGATCACTACATAACTACAAATTGTTAATCAACATACCTCATTGCTTTGAAAGCTGAATTAGTCATAACTATTGTCCACTCTTTCTGTCCAACAAAGAAATCAGCAAAACATTGCTCATCCCGATTTTCCAATATTTACTCGGAATTTTTTATTTCCATTGGGAAACAAAAATTGTTGAAGTAGTGAAATTATCACATGTCACAATCATTTAAATGTGAGCTTTGTAGAACCCAAAATAAGTAAGGTATACACTAATGTAATACTAAAAAATCAAATAAAAATTAGTACTCCAAGCATCAAACAAAGTAAAGGGTTAAACGTCATGATATTAAACTTTCTACTAGCAATTTTCAAACATATGTCGTGCACTAGTTTGATTTTCCAATAATGATCTTATTTTTTCATTACCAATACAATAGTAAAGTACTAAAATCAAAACATGATTTTTATTATAATTTTCTCATCTCTAATCTCTAAACTCCAACATCACATCTCATATTTTATACACAGACATACCCACGATTTTGAAAACCACCACATCTCTTAAACCAAAGAACCCAATGGAAAATTCAAAATAGGTTTTGAGATAAATTGTGATTCTACAAGTTTCATGTTACAAAATTCAAATAACTACCAAAGATTTGGACACAAACGAATTCATTAGGGCTAAATTTCTGCCCGTCAGAAATTTTTCAACACCGTTATGTGGTTTTGTAAAATACCTTAAAAATACTTTTTGGACTCCAAAAATTATGAAAGTTTACCTGGGTGATACTCATGATGTCTAATATATACGATATAAATTTCATCACCAAATTCATTTTCATTTAAGAGATCCACATAAAACTCTATAACATGTCATAACTATGGTCTATTAACATTAGATATCAAAATTCAATTTTAGATATGAAGAAACCTAAAATCCAATCATGAAGATAAATTTTTAATGAATAATTATACCGTGATGATTCAATATGACCAAATAACAATGATACTTATCGTGTTTCAGCAATAGTTTCTCCCTTAATCTCTATGGCAGAAGAAAACGTCTTAAAATTGTTGGAACAATTGCCGATATCCGCCTGCAAAACAATCACAAGAAAAACCAAACAAATAGTATTATGGCTGAGTCACGACCAGGTCGCTCTCTTTAAGACGTTTCGCGGCTCTGCCCAAAATTGTGCAAACAGTTCTTCCATGTCGCGTCGTTCCCAGGATAAAACAGCCGAGCAAATCTCTTTCACAATCACTCTTTCACTTTGAGAGTATGTGATACTTGCACACTTCTATTCTTACTCAAAATCATAATTGTAGAAAACAAGTGATACTCATACACTAGTTTTCTTTCTCTCAAAAATTCTTTTTCTCTAAAATCAAAAACATAAAGAAAAACCCTCTTTGTCTTTTTCCAACAAAAAATCTGATTTAGGGGTTTTCATAAAGTTTCTAATGAAAACATTAATATGATTTAATATAAACCATTACTCTTGTAACATGAAACGGTTAGTGAATTTATGACAAAAATAAATTGCTTTTATGAATATCATAAAGATTGCTAAAAATGGATTTAACAAACAAAAAAAAATGGAAATATATATTTATTTATTTATTTTGTTTTAAAACATATATTTCCAACACCTAATCACATTATCCTCATCCGGCTACATGTATATCCCATTGCCGGCTAATTTTTAACCTGCACTAGCCAATGTAATTCAAAAATCTTCATCTGCAGATTCATCATCGCCAAAATGGGAGTTAGTTTTCCGATTTGTTGCAGTGGTCAACCACCTTTTTTGCTATTTCAGAGCAGCTATTTTTTCATCCATATACATTGACACAAGTCGATACAATTTTGGCCCTGTATATAGCCTTAATTGGCCCTGTACAGATGCGGTCTCAAGACTAAATCAACAAAAGAAAAATCCAAAACACTTTCAAAAAAAAACAAATAAAGAAGAATATCCACCAAATATTCTAATCACATTTATTTTTCCTTTTACGGGTTATGTTTCCATTACTTGCCTTTATATCCGATCATGTTTCTTTCCCCGTTTAGTTATGTCCCCCAAGCACCACCTATGTAAACCCTCCGTTTCCTTAAAGCAAAAGAAGAAAATAAATAAACCAAGGAAAAAAAAAAAGACGACAAATAGAAGAAGCTTACAAAGAACAACAAACACTCATTCGAAAAAACGGAGAGAAAACTAAAGAAATGTGAGAGTGAGGCAGCTTAGTACGAGAGAAAACAAAGCATTAAGGAAAACGTGAACATTCTTATTTTTGGTTCATCGAAGTATCCCGCGTATGTAGTCTCTTCTCAATTGAGTAAGCAAAAATGATTTATGACGCCCGTATTTCGTGCACCCGATGCACCCACCCTTAGGTGGCATCCACATAAGCAGCCGAATGGATTTATCTCTTTTCTCCTTCGTTTTTGTTTTATTTCTCTGCAACATAGATCTACTTCATCTGATTTGTTTTCAGATAGAAGATCAGTTAAACCGAAATGGCGAAAACCATATCAAAAGTCTTTTTTAACACATTAGATGTAGATTGAAAGAAAGAAATTTACCACAAAAAAAGAACCAAACTTTCCGGCTAGAAAATTATCCATTTGGTTTTCTTGGGATATATATTTCAAAACATAGTTTTGTAATATTGTACCAAACTTAGAGACATAGTGTGGTGGTATTATTTTGGGCTCCCACAATATAGGCTTGGGTTCAAGTCTCACCCCACACATTTGACTAGATATATTATATATATATATATATTACTTAATAAAATTCGGGAGAGCGGGGTCTTGGGGTCTTGGGAGGTCTGGTGATTCAGAAACTGATTTTTTGCAGGTTTTAACTCTTGATTTCCAAAACGGTTTTCTACTTAATATTCTCTAATTAACTCTATTAATTTTTGGTAATTATATTGTTACCGTTTTATGACTGTTATGGAGGATTTTCAGTGAGCACTAATTACGAAATTTATTTTCACTAAAAACCGTATTGATTTCTTTTTTGAGATATAAAAGAACGGTTTCTGGAGAAGATGAAATACATTGCTTTTTCATCTATTTTTGAGTTCTGAGAAAGTGAATAAAGAGTAGTTGTTGGTCCGATTTCTCATAGTGCAGAGAAATCGAACAAGAGAGTATCAGCTGTTTTATCCCATAGGGTTTTCGACAAGTTTTGACTGCTAGCAAAATCAAAAGGCAGAGTCGCGAAACACCTTAAAGATCACGACCTAGTCCGCGACTCAGCTGTTTGAGATTTATTTTTGTGAATTTTCTATATTGTTTCAACAGGTTTAAGGTGTTTGATTTTGCTATGGAGGTTGAAAAGAAGCGCGTTGATGATACCAACAAGCCATTCAAATTTGAAGGGCTGCATTTCAGAAGATGGAAGCTGAAGATGTTCTTTTATCTCAAACTCATGAAGCTAAATATGATTGTGTCGAGTGTTCATCCTGGAACCTTCTGCTGATAAGACTGCTGCTGCTGATAAGACTGTTGTTGTTGCTGCTGATGTTGATGATGGTGCTGCTGCTACTGATCCACCTCCTACCGGTGGTGCCAAAGACGTAGTTTCTCAAACTCCTGAGGAGAAACAGAAGGCCATTGACAAATGGGTCGATGATGACTTTGATTGCAAAAACTACATTCTTAACGCATTATCTAATGATTAATATGAGTATTATTCAACTTTGAAACTGCTAAAGATGTGTGGGATGCATTACAGAAAAAATAAGACACCGAGGAAGCTGGTTCAAAGAAGTATGCTGTGAGCCGGTATTTGAGATACCAAATGGTGGATGGTAGATCAGTTGTTTCACAGGCTCATGAACTGAAATTATGACCGAAGGTATGAAAACTGATGAACAATTTCAAGTTTCTGTAATGATTGACAAGTTACCACCTAGCTGGAAAGATTTTCGTAATACTTTGTGTCACAAGACTAAAGAATTTTCTCTTGAAAGTTTGATTGTTAAGATCAGGGTTGAGGAAGAAGCTCGGAAACAAGATAAGAAGGAAGAGATTCTCATTGTTTCTAACAATAAGACTCATCCTAGTTTGAAACCTAAGAAGAAGGACCTGAAACCTAAATCGAACCAAAAGAAAGGAGGAAGGCCTAATCAAAACAAGAACCAACACCCATCAAGAAATGGACAGAATTCCAATTCTGAGTATCTTTGTTATACCTGTAATAAACCAAACCACATGGCTAGGAATTGCAGGTTTAACAAGGAAAAGAATAACGCACAAGCTAATATTGTGGGTGACGTTATAATTGCCATGGTCTCTGATCCAGAGTTCTACATGGTTGGTGGATCTGATGGATGGTGGATAGACAGTGGTGCTTCGCGTCATCGTTGTTTTGATAGGTCCATGTTTAAGACTTATGATGAAACCAAGGATAATAAAGTGTTGTTGGGAGACTCTCACATCACTATAGTGAAAGGTTCTGGTACGGTAGAGTTGAAGTTTACTTCTGGGAAGACACTCATGCTGAAAGATGTCCTTCACACTCCAGAAATGAGAAAGAACCTTGTTTCCGTCTATCTTCTCAACAAGGCTGAGTTGTATCAAACTATTGGGTCTGATATTTACACTATAACTAAGAATAAGAGTTTTGTAGGAAAAGGTTATGCTACTGATGGAATGTTTAAGCTTAATGTTGATGCTATGAATAAAATTGAATCTTCTGCTTATATGGTTTGCAATTTTAATGTTTGGCATGGTAGGCTTTGTCATGTGGGTAAAAAGTTAGTAAATAACATAAGCAAGTTAGGTGTCCTCCTGAATTTTCTGAAAATGAATTTGAAAAATGTGAATACTGCAGTCAAGCAAAAATAACCGAAACCTCACATAAATCTGTTGTAAGAGAATCCAAACCATTAGACTTAATACATTTTGATTTGTGTGAATATGAAGGTATCCTAACTAGAAATGGAAAAAGGTATACCGTGACGTTCATTGATGACTGTTCTAATTATACTTATGTTTATTTTTTGAGCCATAAGAATGAAGCTATTGAAAAGTTTAAGATCTTTATTGCTGAAATTGAAAATCAATTTGGTAGAAAAATTAAGAGGTTTCGTAGTGATATAGGCACTGAATATGATTCTGCTCCCTTTACTGAAATTTATCAAACTAATGGCATATACATGAAAGAACTGCTCCATATAATCCTCAAATGAATGGGAAAGCTGAAAGAAAGAATCGTACTCTTACTGAATTGACTGTTGCTTGTTTGCTTAGTTCCGGTGCTGCTTCTCATTGGTGGGGTGAATGTTTGTTGACTGTTTGCCATGTTCTGAATCGCATTCCCAATAATAAAACCAAAATATCTCCTTATGAAATCTGGAGAGATAGGAAACCTAATGTCTCTTATTTTAGAGTTTGGGGTTTTTTATCTTTTGTTAGAAAACCTGATCCTAAAAGACATAAGTTAGAAAGTAGAGCTTATGAATGTGTTTTTATTGGTTATTCTCAAAACAGTAAAGCTTATAGGTTCTTTGATATTAATAATAAGGTTATTATTGAATCTATTGATGTTGATTTCTTTGAAGAGAAATTTCCTTTTAAATCTAGAAATAGTGGGGGTTCAACACCAAGTACTTTACCTAGTTCTGATTCTGAACCTAGATTAGAAGAACCTAGAAGTGAAGAAACTAGGATCACTGAATATGAACCTAGATGCAGTAAAAGAGCTAGGACTGAGACAAAAGATAAAAATCTCGACTTTGAATTTTACGCTATAGAGGAAGAACCTTCTAATTTACAAGAGGCGTTTAGTTCTGTAGAGTCTAGTTTCTGGCAAGAAGCTGTAGATAATGAATGGGATTCTCACATGTCTAATGGAACTTGGTGTATAGTAGATTTACCTCCTGGTTGTAAGCCTATAGGTTGTAAATGGGTTTTGAAAAGGAAACTCAAACCTGATGTAACAGTAGATAAGCACAAGGCTATACTGGTTGCTAAAGGATTTAGGCAACGAGAAAACGTAGACTTTTTTGATACTTATTCTCTCGTTAGTAGATTAACATCTATACGTGTTTTGATTGTTGTTGTTGCTGCTCATAATCTTGTTATTCACCAAATGGATGTTAAAATTGCCTTTTTGAATGGTGAACTAGAAGAGGAAATTTACATGGAACAACCTGAAGGTTTTGTAATTCCTGGACAAGAACAGAAAGTACGTAAGATAGAGAAATCTCTTTATGGTTTGAAACAAGCTCCTAAGCAATGGCATGAGAAATTTGATAATTTAATGATTTCAAATAATTTCAGAATAAATGAGGGTGACAAATGTATCTATTATAAATCTGCGAATGATGTGTGTGTGGTTGTTTTCTTATATGTGGATGATTTGCTGATATTTGGTTCCAATTTATCTGTTGTCAATGAAACTACAAGCATGCTTAGTTCGAATTTTGACATGAAAGATTTGGGTGAAGCTAGTGTAATCTTGGGAATCAAAATAACTAGAACTGATAGTGGTATTTTTTTAGATCAATCTCACTACATTGAAAAAATTCTGAGGAAGTATGAATATTTTGATTGTAAACGTGTTTGTACTCCGTTTGATCCTAATGTGAAATTGTTTAAGAATACTGGAGAAAGTGTCAGACAATCTGAATATGCTAGTATAATTGGCAGTCTGCGTTATGCAACTGATTGTACTAGACCAGACAATGCCTATGCAGTGGGAGTTTTGTGCAGGTTTACCAGTTTTCCTAGTTTGGAACACTGGGATGCTATTGAGAGGGTTATGTGGTATCTGAAAAGAACCACAAACCTAGGATTACACTATAAGAGGTATCCCACAGTCCTTGAAGGATTTAGCGATGCTAAATGGAACACTCTATCAGATGATTCCAAGGCCACCAGTGGATATGTTTTTACTATTGCTGGGGGCGCTGTATCTTGGAGATCAAAGAAACAGACAATTATAGCCCAATCTACGATGGAGGCTGAATTTATAGCACTAGCAGCAACTAGTGAAGAGGCATGATGGCTGAAGAGTTTGTTGTCAGACATTCCAGTATGGGAAAAACCGATACCAGCCACTTTGATCCAATGCGATAGTACCGCGGCTATCAGAGTAGTAGAGAATTGTTATAATAACAATAAGAATCGACAGATACGTCGAAAGCACGACACATTTAGAGAATTTCTCACAACTGGTGTTGTTAGAGTAGATCATGTAAGGTCTGAAGGAAATATAGCTGATACTTTGACGAAAGTATTAGCAAGAGAAAATGTATGGAATATCTCTAAAAGTATGGGACTTTTGCACGTGAGAAGTTGAGTCATTTGTAATGGATACCCAACCTAGAAATAGGTTCAAAGGGACTATACGAAGTTACAAATGATATGATAGAGTCATGCATTCCCATAGCATGATATCCTGAAGTGGGAAACAAGCTGAGTGTTTAAACTCTTAATGATGTCTATAGCTCTTAAGTTAGAGTGGGATACACAGGAGTATTCTTGATAAACTCACCTATACGGGTGTGAAGGTGTGGCCGCCTTCTATGAGAACTTGGGCACTTCTCTAGACCATTCGTTAAAAAAAAAGGGATAAGCACATGGCCTTAATGTGCGAACTTAAGGACTTTACTCTAGATATAGTTGTGTGTGTGTTAAATAAACTAGTATTAGTTAGAGTTCAAGATGCGAGTCACTCTAGTTACCTGATACTTAGAAAGTTTAACACTATGTAGAGGTTCAAGTCGAAAGGCACCTTTGCTTATGCACAACTGTATATCACTTGCTCAATGTTTTGAAATATAAGTGGGGGATTGTTGGGATATATATTTAAAAACATAGTTTTGTAATGTTGTAACAAACTTAGAGACATAGTGTGGTGGTATTATTTTGGGCTCCCACATTATAGGCTTGGGTTCAAGTCTCACGCCACACATTTGATTAAGTATATATATTACTTAATAAAATCCGGGAGAGCGGGGCCTTGGGGTCTTGGGAGGTCTGGTGATTCAGAAACTGATTTTTTGCAGATTTTAACTCTTGATTTCCAAAACGGTTTTCTACTTAATATTCTCTAATTAACTTTATTAATTTTTGGTAATTATATTGTTACCGTTTTATGACTGTTATGGAGGATTTTCAGTGAGCACTAATTACGAAATTTATTTTCATTAAAAAACGTATTGATTTCTTTTTTGAGATATAAAAGAACAGTTGGAGAAGATGAAATACATTGCTTTTTCATCTATTTTTGAGTTCTGATCAAGTGAAGTAAGAGTAGTTGTTGGTCCGATTTCTCATAGTGCAGAGAAATCCAACAAGAAAGTATCAGCTGTTTTATCCCATAGGGTTTTCGACAAGTTTTGACTGCTAGCACAATCAAGAGGCAGAGTCGCGAAACACCTTAAAGATAACGACCTAATCCGCGACTCAGCTGTTTGAGATTTATTTTTGTGAATTTTCTATATTGTTTCAACAGGTTTACTGTTCTCTAATGGCTGAACATCTAAAACAGCAAAACAAAAATCTACACCTCCTCCTGTTTGAACCTAGTTTATTACCACTTCAAATAATCTTTAGTAAATTAAAATTTTGATTAGAGTATACTCCATTTTCTCACTCAGGTTGCAAAGAACACCCATAGATTCAAAACTCACTCTTTGACAAAACTCATAGTTATTATTTTTGAGCTTGATCCACAAATCAAAGGACTAAAGTTGACCATATTTTTCTTATCTTAATTTTGAATAATATATGCTTATCATAACTTAATCTTGTTTCTTAAATCTTAAGTTTATTTTCATGGAGGAAAATGATACATCTCAAGACGGGATCTTGATGATTCTTTCCTGTATCTTCCTGATGTTTTTCCCATTACTTATACTTGCTCACAAAACTTGATGGAAAAAAGCTTAACCGGTTGTATAGGAGATGGGGAAGAGATCGAGAGATGAAGGAAAAAAATGGTGCAAGTAATGAAACGTGTAGCGAAGTTGAATGCTCATGGGGACGCCACCTCATGTTGGGTGCATTGGGTGCACGAAACTTGGGTGCCACAAATCACGGTTGGTGAGTAATATCAGTTTATACCTTAAAGGATTGAGGATTTCCTCATTAAATACCTTAAACGTGAACATTCTTGTTAGTGAACCAACCCATATATTAAACGTGTAGTTTTCACTTAAGGATTTCCATTAATCCTTTACTATCACGATAAAATTAGAGTCAAACTAGACTCTTAGTATTTTCTAACACATTAGGAGTTGGCCTAAGTCCCCTAGAAAGATGAACGGCTGAGAGTTACATCAAGAGTTAACTGGTAGGCTAACCAGTTGGGTGGAGAAGTCCACCATTCACACTCTTGGACCATTTTTATTCTAGCTCTATTAGCAAGAGAAAATGTTCACTCTTCCCTTGGATTTTTTACAATGGATTCTCGAATGGTGTTAAGAGTGATCTGAAATGTGGTTATCGACTTACAGTTATACCAACCAATTAGAACAAGCTAAGACACTCCAAATTATTGATATATAGATGCCTCATGAAGAGTAAGAGTTCAGTATAAAGTTGAACAACACAAGTAGCAATATCACAAGATCCATAACTTGTTATCAGTCGTAGTAAAGTTGCGATATATTCTTGGCAGTTAAGAACTTCCTCTGCTGGACGATTACATTAGTAATGAGTAAAAGCCATCCTTTGAAATTCCACGTTTCTTAAAAGTGAGATAAGATCATCTGCACTTGTATCATCTGGAGTAACATCGCTACTGCTCTGTCTATAGGAATTGGTATTGTTATTCATGGGCAAGTTATTATCCCTGTCCGGCTTGCTGAGCGCAGATCTGCATATTGGGCACTGACCATGACTCTTAACCCAAGGAATGATGCACTCTTCATGGAACATATGATTGCAAGGAGTGATCAACACCTCCGTATTTGGAACAAAGTCTTCTATACAGATCACACATCCTTTAATACTGTCATCATCCTGCTCCTTGGAACTGAAAATACCACCACCAGTGTCTCTGTAGTATAAACACCATTTTCTTTTAGTAGGAGGATTGTAGATTATCTTCTTTAACTTATTTCGAGCTCGGTGTTGTTCTTCTTGAGTTATACTGGATTCTACTTGCTGTGGAGGGAGCTCCATGGGCCACTGGTTTACTGCCCCCATCGTGGGAGGGAAGTCTTGAATGAACTGTCTTAGCCTAGGATTTAGTGTATGTGCCATCTCTCCTGGTACCAAGATCACTCGCCTATGAGATGAGGATCCACTTGGAAACTGAAATACCGCTCCATGTTGAAGAGAATGTTTAGAGAACAGCTTTTGTCCACAAAATCACAAAGGAAGATTAAATGAGGGTCTTGTACACACGCTAAATCCGTTTGTGATGGAAATTAAAAAAAAAAAAAAAAAAAAAAAAAAAAAACTATGTGGCACCTGGACTTCCTTCAGGTGCGGAGGTTATAGATGGATAGACAAGGAAAAATTATCAAAATTTGGTCTATGTGATAAAAATTATCACCTGTGTACTTCTTTCAGGTGTAAATACATGCAGTGGGGTTAAAGAGATGATAACTCACCGCTGGCCCGTTAAGTGATGCTTGGAACATCCTGTTATTATTAGACATGCGGCTGCTCCCAGGACTCCAGTTTCTGGAATTGAATCTATTGTCCGAGCTACTCATTTTCTTTCTCAGAAGAGATGATCACCAGCACAGTATACCCGCTTAAATTACCACCAAATCACCAGCTTCATCATGGCCAGATATTCGACCTGTTCCAATGGAGTGGTGGTGGCGTTGTATAAAAGCCTTCACTTTGTTCTTTCCTAGTTTCAGATTAAAGCGATTCTTTCCTTCTGCTTATTCCCTTTTGTGTGCGCATCATAAAGTGGAGATTCTTATATACTCTTTGTTGGCCATAATAAAAATGATAACAAAAGAAGAAAGTAACCTAATATTATCCAAGGAAGGAATTGAATATGTCATCTCCATTGGACCATAAAAATCGGAAAAGGAATTTCAGTAACGGTAATAAAATAACCAACAAAAAAATCTGCTCATAGATTCATGTAACTTCTATACTATTTAGTTTCTCAAATTGATAATTTCGCATTTCCGCAAAGCGTTTAACTTTCACGACACTAAAAGGTTTAATCTAGTCATTAAAATCACATTGCTGAAATTCAATTTTACACCAGTAAGATTCTGATACACTAAACTAGACCAACTTGTCAAGCCTTTTTGAAAAAAGAGAGAATGTTGCCCTGTTTAGCATCCTTCACAGCACCCTTTCCAGTTCTCTTGGCTCCAGCTTTGCTCACTGGATTAGATTGAGCAATACTTCCCAGGGCAGGGGACTTCTTCGCAGCTAGAGGCCTGCAATCACAAAAGGCCGTTAGTCATCTAAAAGAAACAACCCAATCATATAAAAAAAATGAAAAGAAAAGACGCAAACTAAAAGGTCGAGGTGTCTTTCGAATATGTATTCATGTTAAATTTTCAGTTGCCAATATGTAGAAACATACAGAAACACCTTGGAATTGTAAGGGGCAGACGAGCGATACAATAATGGGAACCGGAAAATTCATGTTAAATCTCCAGTTGTCAAAATATAGAAACCATATAGCTGCTTCCAGCAATATAACTTTTGCAATCCTAAGAACCTAAAGTTGAACCATGCCGAAACAAACACCTCGGTGGCAGTACAATAAAGGGACCTGGAAAACATAGTTTCATTGACTCCTAAAATAAAATGCAAATCTGGGGTACAAAAAATACAATGTCGCTCTCTAGTGAAGATTGGTATCCATGATCAAACGTAGGAGGTTCCAGGTCAAAAATATGCATCTTTGGTGATTTCAGTCACACAGTTGTAGGGGCATCGAAGCATTTGGACACTAAAATTCATGATAAAATACACTATTAACGCTTTAACATACCGAAACCTCATATCACAAGCCTTACGTTCCAAATTGCATGGGAAGAAGCATCCCAAATATGGCGCAATACGAGAAAGTTACCTTTAAAGGCAATAAATGAATGTCGTTGTATTTAGGAATAGAATAATGACCTGTTTTCGGGGCTAATAGTGGTTGTGCTCTTGTCATTGCTCTTGGTATTCTTGTCCTACCCCTCCCAAACCACCTCGGACACTGACACAAAAATCAAAGAAATCGTGTGCTCATCAGAACTTTTAAATACTAGTTAACCCAATGACTCTAAACCAAGTTTGATTTTGAATATATCAGATAACATAAATCGGTCCTTTAAGTAACAGTTACATGCTTCTCAAGATCTTCGATGAGTTAGCCATATAGATGCATCTTGAGGAAGTCCAATATCCTCGTAGATATCTCAAGGAAGCACACCACGTATAAAAAATCAGCAGCAAATACAATATTGCCATCATAAATCTCTTTTTTTCTAAAAATTATATTCTCGTCATGAATCAAGTTAGAACAGAACTAAATCCAAAAGCATAAGTGTTTTGATCCAAGAAGACTTTAGTCTCACCTTCTCTTCCACGCTCATATCCTTGTCTTAAGCACCTTTTCCCTTTTGGGTGAATTTGGAGTAGCTTTCGTTGCTGCATTCTTTTTATTTAGACCATCCAAATCAATACAACTTTCAGTCTTGTTCGGAAATGAAATCCCAGTTGAACTGCTCTTGGTTATATTAGAATCATGCTTTGGAGGCACGCAAGAATCTCTTTCAGCTGCTTTCTCTTGCTTAATCTCATCAAGCTCTTCTTTCTGCTCGTCAAAATCCAAATGGTTTTTCTTGTGAGCTAAGTTCACAGTCTTTTTGAAATTCGAAACCAACTGCTTTCTCGGCGGATCCGGAGAAGCTAGATTGACAGCACCTTCACAATCCTCTTCATCAGAGTAAAATCAAGCACAACCCGTCTTTTTCTGCTGTGTTCCCCATTAGAGGATCGCCTACGGTTCACAATTTGATCATCATCATCATCATTGCTGCTTATAGCTTCTACTGCTTCACGAGGACGTACTTGAGCTTCTGAGGTAACTAAGTTTCAAATCCAGGCAGAGTCAGCAAAAAGTTAGGGACCATAAGAAGGAAAATTAATTACACATTACCTGATGAAAATTTTACACATTACCAGATGAAAATTTTAAATGAACAGAAACAAGCTTTAAGACTGCAGACTACAAAAGGATATAAGCATGTTGGGATATAAATGTGGACACATGATTCAAGCATAAACCCACCTACAGGACATGGAACAGCTTCATCAGTTGAAGGTGGTGAGCAGGGTTTTGATTTTGCACGACCCCACAAATTAGCTAATGATCCACCAGATCCTGAAGAGGCTTTCTCACTCTGACTTTTCGTTTTATTAGCAGGAGGTAAAACTTCTTTTTCTCTGCCTGAATCAGTTTTGCCAGCCAGAATATTGACGCTTGACCCAGTATTTTTAACTTCTACGACTGATGCCACGACAGTAGAAGACTGTCCAGTTTTCAGGGTTTCTTGCTTTACTAGCTGTAATTTTGAAGAGCTTATAGTTTGGTTTGATGTATTACTCCTGGCTGGTACTGTAACTGGTGCTCTCTTGGGCTGTGGGGGAGCGACACCTATAGATGATTCGTTCAAATTGCGCTTGACATAGGAGTTCAAAACACCACAGAACCTGAAGAGATATAGAGTTGTAGTCATCAGGATTATAGGCGTCATGTTAGTAGAGTTAATGCGATACGTCAAAATGAACACACTGGAGCAACATAATTTTTAATTATAGAAGCATGAAAATAAAAACTTGCAGTGATCTAATCTTTAGCTTAGTGTTTTTTAATGAACAAAAATATATATATATATATATATATATATATATATATATATATAAAGACAATTTTAGGGTTACAAAGACAACCTATATCACCATTACCACTAAAATAACAGGCAACATCAGTCACAATTAAAAATATAGGGTGTGTAAACAGAACTTATGACCATTACAATTACAAACACAAGCAACAACCTGTCACCGCTCAGACTAGCCTTTCTAGTCAGAGCATGAGGAAGTTTTGAACAATGGTACTAAGAATTCAGGAGCTCAACGACAAAAGCAAAATGAAAAGTTCTGATTGTTTCCTAACCCTGAATTAACTTCAATAAATGAGAATCTTTATATTCCAATAAAAAAAGAAGGAATAATCACGAATCCAACTTAAGATGTAGGGTTCTGACAGTGGGTTCCTGATAACGTGCAGAATTACGAAAACAACATACCTGTTGTCTCTCAAACAATTTTCTGCAGAGTTGGGTTGGTCAAAGAGCTCTTCTGACTGTATAAATTCTGCACTCCAAATCGCAGCCGGGTCTTTTGGAATGCATGCTTGCACGCTATAGACCTGAACTGAATAATTATCTTCAAACTCATCTTTGATATCTGCAATAGATGTTAAGGAAAACATGCATAACTGAAGGCCCTAGTAAACCGCAAATGCTTTTCCAAAAATAAAGTAGATGAATTTGGTGATCAACAGGATTATATAACCTTTTAAAAGTACCCTAGATTATCAATAATTTCCAGATGCAATGTATAAGTATAACTATCCTTATGCAGGTTTCTGAGGAAATTAAAAAAAAATCCTAAGCAGAAATCAGAAGAGCTCTATATTATTTGTAATTGATTCAATATGGATTCCTACAAAAGAATGAGATAAATAGTTGACTTCTTATGTTGTTTTAAGCACATGACTATGTTCCCAAAGTAGCACAGATTCTCTGACCTGAAAGTTTGGGTGCAGAAACAAGCCTTATACGGTAAACCGTAGGATTTTTCTTTAACCAGCCAGACAAAGTGTAAATTACTTCCATCTCATTTCCATGCTTTACAGCGAACTCCTGAAGCAACCTAAATATAACAAGCAGTATAAGTAGCTGAACAAAAATAAAGTAAACTGAGATGAAATCTGATAATGAAATCAGTTCTTACCTCAGAAGCCACTTGTATGATACCTGACAATATCTTAGTTAACAAAATGATGCTAAATACCTATGAGCCCATATAGCGAAATTTCTAACAAATGATGCTTCAGAACAACATAGAATGCTTACTGATGAAAGAAACACAAAATCTCATGTAAAATCCCAAGGTATGACATTTAATAGAGAATCAAAGAGAAATGTTTTACAGAGTTATCCCTAATTACAGCTATACAAATTTGATAGGATACAAAAAAATTATACAGGAATTCATTGTTAAGATAATCAAAGTCCCAAATATACTGAGTCAACCATAGAGAATTTTTGTGACGTCTTTAACGCAGTGTTGTATCAGCCTATTCGTTCAGTATTGTGATTACAACTACCCATCATTCAGCTAATTAATCAAACTTTCAAAATCATGCTCAGAAACTATTATTCATAAACTTATAATACTGCCAAATGAAACCCTAATTTGATTGACATGCCCAAATAAATGATGACACCGAGATCCATCGATGTAATAACAGTGATGAGACCAAATTGGTTCATCTTGAACTGTATTCCTTGAAAGATATCATCAATTTAGTTATTTGCCCTAAATTTCTCCTCTATAAAAACCCTACAACAACAAGTTGTTCAGAATCCTAAAAATTTACTGCATATAAATCCACAAAATTCGCATAGAAATGATTCTGTGGCACCATCAGTATACTTAATTTAAACTTTAACATCTAACCAAAAAAAGAAAAAGACAAACTTTGATAATAATAATAATATATAACCCTTAAAAGATATTGAAGATTTATATTTTTACCACTTGAAGTTTATCGGAAACAAGAGCTTCGATCTCACTTAGAACATCTAGGGTTTCGCCACCCATCATCTTCCTCGACAATCAGCTAGTGATTCTCAACTGATGCTACCAAAAATGCTGCCCCGCAAAAGGAGAGCCCACAATTTTCTTTCCCGCCTTTTTCTGAAATTTGGGGATTGTTTTAGGGGTTTATTGGGTGACCTTCTAGATAGTATAAAATGAATTTTATGGTAACCTGATTTGACAGTTGGTATTGACAAGTCGCCTGTTATTTCTAAATGGCTTGATTGGGTATATCTAATGTGACAAAACCTGGGTCATTTATAAGTAAAAATAGGACACCCCTTAACTATGTATTTTCTAAATGGCTAATATACCTTTGTTTAATTAACACTAAAAATTCTGATTAGGTTAATTAATTGAATTTAGATTAAAATTTTGAAAATAAGTATTCAGTAGATTAAACCTTTTGTCTTATGAGTTCGATTTCGATCAACATTTTCAGTTCTGAAAATGTAATGTGACAAAGTCGGCTAGGTCGAAGATTGAAGAAGGTGCCGACTACTTACCCAGTCTCCTATAACCTTTTTGTATACACACAAGTATGCATACTTTAGGCTCCCGGTTTTGGACTTATACACTAATGTGAGAACACACTATGCTTATATCCAAAGATGGTTACAACATTCTAAACTCTTTATTTCAATCATTGAAACATTCTTCTATAATGACATTAGCCGTTTTCACACACTATTAGCATCTTTTCAAGATATTGAAATAATCATTATTGAAACGTTCCAAGTCTTACACCAAATGATTGTATCACACAAACCATATAAGATGTTACTCGGCAATTTTCTCATGATATAAGATGAACTTGGTCGAAGCGAAAGCTTACCAACACATATTTCGAGAAATACGTAAGCGAGATATACTCAGCTCGAAATCTCAGATGTGTATAGAGAAAAGTATATCGTAACACGACTTATGTCTCAATATAGGAGATATAGTAGAAGTAGACTTTCCAAGTGATAGATGAGTTTAAGTCTCCACATACCTTTTGTCGATGAAGTTCCACAAGCCCTCCTTAGTAGTTCTTCGTCTTCAAGTGATAAGCGTCGTGAAGTCTAAGCTAAACTACACAAACTATGTCCAAATAGGCTAGAAATCAAGACTTGTAGTTTTGATCACTAAGATTGACAAGCATGCTTGAGATAGCAACGCATGCGAGTTCGACCGAGCAGTGCTCTAAGTCTACAGGAATAGATAAATCTGTCTCCCACAGAAATACCTACGAGTTTTGTTCCGACTTTTGATAAATCAAGGTGAACAGGAATCAATTATATACCAGACTTATATTCCTGAAGAACAGCCTAGAAATATCAATCACCTCACAATAATCTTAATTGACTAGAGAAACAAGATATTGTGGAATCACAAACCATGAGACAAAGGTGTTTGTGACTAATTTTCTATCTTGCCTATCAAAGATATAAATCTCAAGCCAATCTTATGATTGTACTCAATCACGATAGAAACGTCAAGATCAGATCAGGAAACTACAGAGAAAATAATTGGGTCTGGCTTCACAATCCCAATGAAGTCTTTAAGTCGTTAACCTACAGGGTCTCCAGAGAAACCTAAGGTTAAAGGAGAATCGACTCTAGCTTTACACAACTAGTATCACACAGGAGGTGTGGGGATTAGGTTTCGCAGTTGCTAGAGTTCTCCTTTATATAAATTTCAAATCAGGGTTTGCAATCTTAGTTACCTTAGTAACAAAGCATTCAATATTCATTGTTAGATGAAAATCTGATTAGATTCAAGCTAATATCTTTCAACCGTTAGATCGAACTTAGCTATTATACACAAATGAAATGTAACTTCATTTAGGTTTGAGTAACCGTACCTAAACATGTACACACCTAGTTGGTTCAACAATAGTTAACCAATGGTTAGCCATATGAGCACTTTCATATCAACCTTATTCATCTTCACCATAACTAGTTCAAATGACTCAAATGAACTAGTAAGAGAGTTTTTCAATTGCTTAGATCTTATAGAATTATACAACACACAATCGAAGCAAAATCGGTTTTGATTCACTCGAATTGATACATGAACATTATAGCCACGGTTTGCAAAGATTGCATTCCTTAATACATATAAATGTTTTAGTTCATGAACAAAACGGTTTTAGAAAGTAATTGTTGATGGTGGTTTTTAGCTTAGGGTTAAAATTGTAAAAACCTTGCATCTGATGTGACGTCACTTTGTAAGGAAACAGAGTCGTGAGTGTTAACCTCTCCACCGACATATTTATTGAGTCGTTTAATATATTTACATGAAATTTATCAAGACTGACGCATGTAGCAACCATCCCAGATGTTCTGTAAATTTCAGTGCCTTGCCTATATTCACTTAATATAAGTTTCTTTGAATATTTTCTGTGCTATGTTCCCCGGCTGAAACCTTAATGTGGATATGGCATGACAATTTGTGTTCACTCGCAGCAGAGTAGCACGAATTTCCAAGTATCAAGGATAAGGTCTTTGCATAAGGTATTCAATCAGAAAGCATGTTGCTCTCTGGCAATGAACTTAAAAGAACTTTGTGTCAACATATAGAATTCAATCGATTACCCTGACTAATTTGCAAAAGTTAGGATTTTGCGCCTTGCGCAGTATATCAGACCTTGCTTGTCGAAATTTAAGCCTAGGCAAACTAGGTAATTAATCCGTCATGGATTAGTAGGTACAAAACCTTGCCCAGAATCAGAAAACAAGGAGCCATATGACAACAAAGGGAGGTGTGGCCATTCTTTAGGCCAGTCGGCGCCACTTGCCATTGCCCCCATCATAAACCGGCCCTACTTCCCTCGACCAATCAGGTCGTCTTAAAACCGCCACGCTCACACCAGTTGTGGCTGGGCCCATACCTTCCGGACCCAGTTTTCATCGACCAATCAGGTTGCTCTAAAGACGCCACACTCACGCTGGAAGTGTGGCCACGCCATGTTTGGCCGGCCTTCCCTTTTTCGACCAATCAGGTTGCTCTAGATCTCCCACAGCTTTAAAAGAGGTGTCAAGATGTCACCATACCATGTTGGCTTCCCAAAACCGCGTCAACATGCTAACGACATGCCAAACATGCCAAAAGCATGCCAATCGCACACGCCAAATGAGCATGTCAAGTGCACGTGCCAAACATGCCACTTACCACGTCAACATGCTAACGTCATGCCAAACCTGCCAAAACACGCCAAACATGCCAACGCGCCATAAATAAAGCCCTACGTGCTAACCTACCTCCTGTTCGGGGCTAACGCCATGACAATCTCATATTAGGGTTTTCTAGTCAGAAGCACGACCATGCATTAACCAAAACCCTAATTTCCGGTCGCAGCACAAATTATGCCACTTCGGCCCCACAACATGCCACGAGCCGTGTGGGACCCAGGAAGCCCTAGGAATGGCGCCATATCATAGGAACCCACGACAATCCTTACTCCTGTGGTCGTTTCCATACTATGGCCTTGCCGTAGTTCCTTTGGCATAGCTATGGCACCATTTGCACAAAAAGTGTCGCCATGCCGCGGCCTCATGCCACACGCACCTATTAGGGTTTCTACATGCCAAACCCTAATTTGAGCAAAGTTGTTACGCCAACCAAGCCAAGTAACGTTTCCCAGAGCGTTGGAATTATGTGGCAACATGGTCAATGTTTGCACGCCACATTTGGGTCTAACACCGATGTGCCAAAGTCTAGCATCCATGGCTACGACAGGCGCTACTTCGTTCCACTAGCATGTGCTAACTATGCCCGCCACGCCACCATGCCACAGTCATGTCGCACGTGCTAAATAGAGTTCCGATGCGCCAAACCCTAATTTAGATAAAACTTTCCATGCCAACTGGGTCCAGTGACTCTCATAAGACCTCAAGATTAACTTAGCAACAGGGCCAATGTTTCCAGAGCCATATTTGGGTCTAACACCAATATGCCAAAACAGCTGCCACGGCTACGCCACTGGTATGCCGCTATGCCATGGCTACGCGAGACGTTACTATGCCAATGGCGCCACTTTGCTATATAACAAGATGTGGACATAATCAATGGTCATCCTTCCTCATGAGATGCAATCTCAGCCATCCAAGTTCGCCACTAAACTGACAGACTTGTGGCAAGCTTCAGGCGACCAACTGCCTAAATCTAGTGGCCATGGATACGCAAGGCGCCCCTTACACCACCGTGCCACTGACATGCACGATCCATGCCAGCCATGCCACATTTCCACTGGCGTACACCAAAACGCCACTACGCCATTATCAGGCGCCAACACAAGGTAGCCATAATCAATGGATACCCTGCCTCATGAGATGCGATCTCAGACATCGAAGTTCGCCACCGAACTAACGGACTTGTGGCAAGTTTTAGGCGACCGGCCAAGACGAGCCTAATAACATCACATGTTATTTTCTTATGGCAAACCTCCTGATTTTAACTTGCCACACGTAGCAAAATACTAAATGTTTTCCACTAAAACACTCGAGACATAAAATATGTCACAAACTGGGGGATACTCATCAGGGTATTGATCTGGAGGTTTACAGTGTGCAGCGTGCAATACGCCTGTTATAAGAAAGTGTCATGAAGTAGGACAATTAATGGTGGCAAGAATTAGCGAGTGTAAACGGATCCACTTCCTTCATCATGGAAGCATGGGTTTCTGACGGTTATACGTTACTCCATTCTTCCACCACTCAATCGTTCCACTTCCTACGAGACCAGGGTACGTTTCAATATGACTTGTATAAATAGGCTTCACCTGTTTCCACCAAACAACAAGTTTTGGTCAGAGAATAACACATTATCCATAAATCACCTGATATATTTCCATTTTGCTATCCAGTTCTACTTTCTGATACAAGTCGTAAACAACCACACCTTCAGAATCAACGATTCTGGTCTCAACAGTTTCTTCGCTTCCCTCCTTAAGACCAACCCTTCTCCTTCACTTTGTGACCGAAGCAAGCCTATAACGGCCATTTTCACCCACAAACAATTGGAGACCACAGTGGGAGATTAATCTCTCGGTTGCAATATCAATTTCCAATTTTCAATTTCATTTTTTCTATCCCGATCTCAAGATGGTAGAACACAGCTCCGGATCAGCAACAAACCCTGAAAACACTAGCGCTGAAATTATACTCGGTATTAACGTTCCTTCCAGTGGCATTAATACGCCACCTGCCAACACCAGCGGCACGGAAAATGTTCCTTCAAGCGTTACACCTCCAATCACCAGAGCCGCCACCGCCACCCCAAACGTTTCTTCAAGTGTGACACCTCCAACCGTCACCAGAGCCGTTGCTACTCCACCATCAGGACGAGAGACAGGAGGATCCAGAGAAAGCCGATTCCCCATTACCATTGCTGATTTGAGGGAAAGACAAGAAGTTCTTGCTAGAGCTTGTACTACGACTCACCTGACAAATCTCCTCCTCAAGTGCACATGCCAAACCGAGCCATGGCTGTTTTTGATAGTTTCCGATACAGGTGACCTGAAGGTAATTTTCTCAGACAATAAAGGACGACTGGGGACTTCTCGCGTCCAGGATTGCGTCACATAATAAACTTTGATTTGCAACCTGAAAATTCAGTTTTGTGGAGAGACCCCTAAGAGAATAGAGTATGTGGCTGTATCGGACGAGAGCAAAAAGGGAATGACCAACACCATGGCTTTACATCCTCTACCACTGACACCAGCAATACCAGAAGCATCCCCTCTGACATGACACCTCTTATTACCAAATCCAGAAGCCGCTCCGCTTCAATGATTCGCTCCAGAAGCCACTTCAACATTCTCTCGAGAAGCCGCTCCGCTTCCAGAGCCAGAAGCCGCTCCGCTTCAATGTTTCGCTCTAGAAGCCGCTTCAACATTCTTGTAAGGACCCTCGAGCTCGTCAACGCTATTAGACTAGTCATAAGACGAATTAGCAGGTAATAACTCGATTAGTTTAACACGAACATTAATTAATAGAAATTAATCTAACAACGATATAGATACGAATTTAGTATTGTTGGATAGATCTCGAAAAGTTGTGTGTATTAGACTACTCGAACGTGTCATTCGGGTACCAGATGAAGAAGATATCATGAATTTAATGAGAGGGGCAAAATGGTTTTTTCCCTATTAAACCGACTGCGGGTTTCCTTGTTCATTTCAACGGGTGTTCCATAGTTTTTCCCCTTGGTCTTATCAAAACCAAACCCAGAAGATAAGTTCACATTTTTCTTCTTCTTTATTCTTCTTATTTTTCTCTTTTCTTCTTCTTTCTTCTTCTTCCTTTTTTCTGTCTCTGTTACTGGCGATTGAGGGTTGAGAGCTCGATCTGAGAGATTTAAGTAGAAGATGATGATGATATTGTGGTTAATTGAGCACGAGATGAAGATGATTGGGTTTTTCTGTGATTATGAATTAGGGTTTCTGAGAAATGAATTCGATTGAAGATTTTTATGATATTGAGGATGAAATTAAGTGATTGATGATGGGTTTTGATTATTGAGAACAACGAAGAAGAATTGATAGTCGAATTTCAAGTTTCAATAAAGAATTAAAGAACTAGCTGGGGTTTTATAGGAAATTCAGAAAAAGGATTGGAAGATGAATTAGGAGTTTAATGAAGGGATTAGAGATGGTTTTGACGTGGATTAGAGTGGTGATTGAAGTTTGGTTCCATTTAAGAGTATATTGTTTTAATATTACATCTGAGATTGATAACCAAATGTTGTTTATGAAGCTAGGGGTTGTTTTGATAATAGGAGAAGAAAGTGATAAACATGGTAAGATTTCAGTGATTAATCTCTCCTGCAATTTCTCAATTGGGAATCGATTTAAGAGGGGATGATGTTGGTTTTGAGATGAGTTATTGATTTGAGTCAGAACAAAAGAGAATCTGGATCACAACTGCCTGAGAAAACTTGGTACAATATGAGGTAATTACTTTCTTAGTCAATTTAGTAATTCTTTTTATTGTTGAGGATGAAATGGAACTGTGGTGGAAGTTTTGTGAGAATAGATGATGTTGGTTGTTGTTATGATGGATATGGAGTCAGATGAATGATTTATAAAGATTAAATGAACTTGTGTTGGTATTACAAGTTTTAGTTACAGGGAATTGAAGCTATAGGACAATTTAGCTGAGGTTTTGTTGGTGTATGAATGAAACAATCCTTGTGTTAATACTGTCGAGTTATGAGAATTGGTGGTAATGGTGATTCTGAAGTTTGAATATGACTCTCAAATAGAGTCTGGTGGTATGGTTATTGTGGTGGTTGAATCGGTTAGGTGCGTATGATGTTGAGTGATGTGGTCTCTGATGATGTTTGAGGGAGAATAAGATGTTGACTTAGTGAAGTTGATACTGAGTAGGATGTTGTAATGTTGGTGGTGGATGAATGTTGTTGTTGATGTTTCTTAGAGTTGGAGTTGTAGCTAGTGATTGCTGTGAAAGCTTGCAAGTGCAATTGCAGGTAAACTTAGTTTGTAATTGTAAATGAGTTATCAAGTTTACTTTAAATGAATGTATATAGAATTGAAATGTTAATGAGGTAGAACTGGAAATGAGACTTGGTAGGGAGGAATGGTTGCTCAGTTTGAGCTTAGTTAGTGTGTTGGCTCTTGTGATGCACCATTATGGTGTAGTTCATCTTCTGGCCTGAGCAAGGGCCTTGGTTTGTATAACCTGAATCAGTCCCGAGGACTGAGTTGACTCATTGATTTCCCTGACTTGACCTGAGTTGGATCATTGACCCGATTTGACTCAGTTGACCTTTTGACCAGTACCTTGACCTGACTTGACTTAGGATAGATGTTGACCGCCAGTTGACCCTTTTGACTGTTAGTGACCGTTAGTTGACCTTGGTGGGAAGACCTTGTGTTAATGGGAAGGTTTGATGGACTTGGGCTTAGAAACATTAGTTGAACTTGTACGAGTCATGTGTGAGCCTTTTGGCTAAACTCTTAGAGTTCTTGTGTGATTAACAGTTAGTCTATATTAACAACGATCGATTCAAATGATGAACCAGTGGATCGCGGAGCTCGAGGTACGCGTGGCTTGTCATCAAAAGAGGTGGGAATACTTTTAACTCATTTGAAACCATTGTTGTTTCTTTTATAAAAGTTTATGTTTAACAAACTCATGCATTGTCAGTTTATGCATTCCATGCTTTTTTTAAATTGCATTATGATTGTTCTGTTGATTCTTTGAATCTTTCCATGAATTTGAAAGAACCTGTAATGTTTCGTTGTCAATATGAATTGTTATGGGAAATGAGAATTTCCACATGTGGTATATAGGATACGCTCCTTCATTTATATCTATATGAATTCAGCTTTTATGCTTATGAGGTGTGGAATTTGGCACTAATATAAACTAATAGGGTGTGTAAGGAAGTGGTCGACACTCAATATAGTACATTGTTTGAAGAAGGAGTTTGTCCATATACATTGTTTGTGCATTTCCAGTGACTTAGTCACTTTGATGTTTGAGAAAACATGAATTGTTTTCCAAATCTTGCTTATGATTTCTTTAAAGTTAAATGTTATTCATGCGGGGAACCCTTTTTAGGGATGATGTGCTCACCCATTCCCACTTTTAGTTTCAGAGACAGATCAAAGTTGCGCAGCGAAGGCTTCAAGGATTGATTTCGTTAGTTGATTAACTTTTGCTATGTTTATTATATTACATGTTGTATTTGTAAAGCTATTGTATATGTATCACTTGAGGGGAGTTTTTGTATATATGTATTTATGAGCGGGGCTAGTTTTGGGTTAAGTTTTGTAGTACATTTCTTAATTGAATGTTTAAGTAAATGATTTAGATTTTAGTATCTCTTATTTAGTTAATCTCTTGGATTAGTCAGCTACTAGATTAGGGGGCGATACAATTCTCTCGAGAAGTCGCTCCTCTTCCAGAGCCATAAGCCACTCCGCTTCAATGTTTCGCTCCAGAAGCCGCTTCAACATTCTCTCGAGAAGCTGCTCCGCTTAAACGTTTCGCTCCAGAAGCCGCTTCAGCATTCTCTCGAGAAGCCGCTCTGCTTCTAGAGCCAGAAGACGCTTCAACATTCTCTCGAGAAGCCACTCTGCTTCAATTTTTCGCTCCAGGTACCGCTTCAACGTTCTCTCCATAAGTCGCCACTCCTCCCTGTCGGAGATCATGATCATAACCAGCCAAGGTTCGTAGTTGTGGCCACTTTTTGATCCATCTCTCCAAAGCTCGTGGTCGTGGACAGTTTACTCGCTTACGCATCCAACCAATCCCTTTGCTTCCATGAACTCCCATGTAATTCCTGCCAACCTATTTTGTTTCCACGACAATGTAGTCTCTTCAGATCACGTCTACTGCCAAGAACTGTTGCTGCTCGTTTGTTGATACCAGCCAGAGGTTTACCATAACAACAACCACTACAAAGGTAATCCATACTTCTCCATATTTTAGTTTCACATGGAAGAAGTATTAGAGTCGCCAGTACGGATGCAAGATGATATCTTTATCATGGTCAACTCACCGACCATACAAGATAGAAACGTGTAAACCAAACTTGGGGACTGAGGATCTACATGGAATCCCTTCATTATCAAAGCTCAGGAGACACGGTCAACCCAAAAGTCATAACCACGATAAGGTCATCTATTCTTCAAGGGTGTAGCGTAAAAATATCATCACCTCTCTATCTAGAAGGCGCCTGCAACACTTTACGAGGCCGTGGCGGATCCCAAGCCTGCTCGGAGAAAATAACTTCAGAAACTAAAGAGAAGTCCGACTGGGGACTGCTCATTGCAGTCCATCCTGACAACCATCAAAGACTCCAAAAGCAAGCCACAGAGATACATTCACGTATACGGCCACGCCATCGGATCTAACAGAAGTATAACTGGGGAATGCCCACCGCATCTCGTTCCACGCAATATTCCAAGATTCAGAGGATGGTTCAAAGGATATCGCTTGGAACGAAGTCCTTGAAGACTTGATATCAACACATCGGCAACAGAACGTCTCTCAACCATCTATTTCACCCAATGGCTCCGGAAGATTTCGACCATACAAGCATCCACAACATATCATCATCGCAATCAGAAAGTCTAGGTACCAAATAACCTAAAGTGAAGGATGAACCAACAACACAACCACAATCTCCAAGATTATCCATGAAATTATTTCATCCATCCATCCAAAGAGCACAATAGAGTTTGGAAAATTTTGAAATCCAATGGAGAGCCAGATACTCTTTCTTCTGAAGGAAAAACCTCGTTATACGCCCTGGATAGACTGATGGGACTTCTCCATCATTCTCTGAATCAGTGAGAAGAGTTGCCACGAATTTTGGATGAGTCCTTGTAACCGTAGCAGACTTCATAAAGAACTCATCATCTGTGTTCAACTTGGAGTTGTTAGCACTTCTCAGTGCGGCGACAGAACTGCTTTTAGGTGACATCTTAACAAAATTCCTTATATTATTTCCACTTTCGAGGTAACTACAACAATGCAAAACAAAAGTTACTACTTTGAAGAGAAACATACATGGAGATTTTTTCAGGATCTGGGTACAATAATCAAGAGCCAACAATAAATTTTCTACGGGAAGATTTTCCTTTGGCCACATGTCATGGCACTCACGGCTAAAAGGAATGGGGACTGATGCCTGCTCAACGGGATACATGTGATGTCGCGGGATATATGCTCTTGGACAAAACTAGACAATGCCGCGGGGAACATGTAAAGCCGCGGGAAGTATGCCCTCGGCCAAGTTACGCTTGGCCACGGTAATTGTGCTCATGGACAAAAGAAAACCTTACATCTAGGTTTTGATGGAGAAAAGAGCAAACAAAGTCGTCCGCCCATACATGCTCACTTAACATAATAATTGGTTTCGTTGATGTGGCTAACGCTACTACAATACTACTAGCAAAGAGGAATCACTCATATTGAAGTATTTTTATAAGTTCATGAAGGTCGTGCCTATGGCTAGGGTTTACACCAACATGGAGGAGCAAACAAAGGAATAAACGTTGGAATACATACCTGAAATATGCTTGCTTCCTCTTGATGCCTTTTTCCTTCCGATTGACTGGCTCACGATCGACGCACCTTACTACCAATATGAAGACGCACGAACAAAGCCAACGATACAAAAAAAAAAAAGGTTAGGCAACGCCTTTTATATGCAAAGTTCTTTTGGAGTTTTAGTAGGAAGGGGTTTTCTTTTTGGGCCATGCGCTGAAGAAGGCAGCTGGGACCGCAGAGGCAACGCTCCATGGCGCCAACAGTCCGCGGCCAAGACAGTGCCAACAGCCCGCGTCCAAGCCAGTAGTCATCTCTGTCGTTCCGCATCCAAGCCAGCAACACCACGCCAGTGCCAAATTCCGCGTACAAAGCAAGCCAACGCCGACGCTCCATGGATCCATCCTCACTCGCTCCATAGCTAAAGCAGCGCCATCTTCACCGTTCAAAGTAGTGATGCGTGTCGTAAGTGCAACAAATTATTCGATATATTTCCCACTAATTAAATACATAATATAGTGGTAGTAAGGATCGTTCCCATAGAGAGATGTGTAATTGATACGTTATTTAGTTCAGTAAAATAATAAAAGACAAGGGGGATTGTTTGATCAAGTAAAATAAAAGTAATAACAAATAAAAGAAAGAGATGATTAAGGAATCCTTCGCCGTTACCAAGCGATAACTGGATTAGTATACTTATATGTCTTCATTAGAACCATTCATCACCAACCTTAGAATAACAGCTAGCTCAGTGCAATCCTCAAAACTTCTTTTACCACGGATACGGAAGCTCTCCAATATCAGATTCTATTCAACGAACCACCAAGTAGTAGCTCACTCAAGGTGTAATCCAATCGAACGCTTTAGGATTTGTGAATTAGGTTGATCCCAGTAGTTAAACTCTTAGCTCAAGATCCACTTGCTGGTGTTTTGTTCCACAATCTCTTGTATTACAGGATCCTCATCATTCTTAAAGAATTGCAATGAATTATTTACCTCATTTGTATCGTGGTCCTCTATCAAACTATTTAGCCATTCTTCGTCAGTTTTTGCGTCAATCAAAATCTCAGCATCACTATAATCCTTGGAAAGTTCAATTGGGTCTTCCACAACTTCAATAACATTGGTTTCATTCTCAATATCTATATATTCAACAACCTCATCATCGTAATCAGAATCATCTCCTAGAAAGTCTAGTTCATTGGTGCAAATCCTAAAATCATTGTTTGAGTACGTTACACCATTTATAACAACGGTTATATCATATTCATTCTCCCCCTTTTGGATAGGCGAGTGATCGTTATTATGATCCGGAGTTGAAATAACATTACCATTATTGCAAGGATTTTCCAAAGGTTGCTCATCTTCATCAGCGTCTTCGTCAACCTCATAATCTTCAATGTCCCAACGACGTTGAAGTTCCGCTCGTATTACCTTGTTAATTTCTTCGAGAGTCTTTTCTGATGCTCCAGCTTCTTCTAACTGATCATATTGCTTAGAAATTTTTCTGATATTAATATGTTTTCCGCCGTTATTCACGATGGAAAGTTCATACCATATCTGTTCTTTTGACATAAGTGAAGAAAGTACATGATAAAGAGGAGTAGGTCTTTCCAAACTTTCTGTCATCTGCACATTACTAGAAAACAATTGATCAGAAGTATAACTATCCTCCCATCCCTGTGATTGCTCACTTACATACCCGTCATAAGGTTGTTGATATGTATGAGAGTATCCATAAGGCTCCGTAGGGTATGATTGGTAGTTATTATATGAATGAGATTGAAATCCAAATTGATTACCACTAAAATATGATGATTGATCTTGTGCTCCGTACATGTTATGTCCGTAAGGAAACATGACGACTCACAAGAACACAAGAAAAAATAAAAATAGAAAACAAAAACAAGCTAAACAAATAACAAACCAATTAACAACCGCTCCCGGCGACGGCGCCAAAATTTGATGCGTGAGTGCAACAAATTATTTGATATATTTACAACTAATTAAATAAATAATATAGCGGTAGTAAGGATCGTTCCCACAGAGAGCTGTGTAATTGATATTTATTTAGTTCAGCAAAGTAATAAAAGACAAGGGAGATTGTTTGATCAAGTAAAATAAAAGTAATAACAAATAAAAGAAAGAGATGATTAAGGAATCCTTCGCCGTTACCAAGCGATAACTGGATTAGTATACTTATCTATCTTCATTAGAACCATTCATCACCAACCTTAGAATAACAACTAGCTCGGTGCTATCCCCAAAACTCTTTTTACTACGGATACAAAAGCTCTCCAATATCAGATTTTATTCAATGAACCACCAAGTAGTAGCTCACTCAAGGTGTATCGAACACTTTAGGATTTGTGAATTAGGTTGATCCCAATAGTTAAACTCTTAGATCAAGGTCCACTTTCTAGTGTTGTCTTCACTCGCAATTGCTCCACAGAATCCCTCTGTAAGGTCTCGCGATTTCTACTTGTGTATGAATTATTTGACGATTACTTATCTCCTAACTCAATACTAGCAATGGAATAATTTTTAAATCAATCTAGCGTACACTCCAAATCAATCCAATAATCACTCTTATCCATTACATATGGTAAAAACAAACGATAAGATGATTAAAACTCCGAACAAACTTGTATGATAATAAAGTTTCACGCTAGAACATTGAATTCATCCTTAATCAATAAAGTTTAGCCTCTCATGTTTACACCGTTTCCCTGTTTCCCCCTAAAGGGGTAAACCCTAAAATATTAATGAATAACAAAAGTGTATTATGAAATGTGTGATATATGAGATACATTAAGAAGTCTTCTTTTATAGGTTTGCAAGAGTAGAAGTGACCGTGCTCCAAATCCCGTGTAAAGTTGGTTGCCAAAACCTAGCCTACATTCCAAAATAAGCTCACGCGCAAGTCTTGGTCGTGAGAAATACTGCAAACACCACTGATGGGCTCACTCGAATATCGAACAAGTCCAGCCCATTATCATCGTTCAACTGCCATTGGCATGTCAGTTTTTGGGAACTGACAGGCATAGTTTTAAGCTACCCAAATTCCCCTCGTTCATTCCTCGGTCACAGTACCATCCGTGAGTTTTATTTTCCCCTGAGTTTTGGTTTTCCTCCCGTCAAAATCACCGCCACTCACTAGCCGTGAGTTTTATATTTCCATGGATTTTGTAAACTTGGCTGATACTTCCACGGATACTCATGCCTTGGAGAAAATAATTTTCCCCTGAGTTTTACATTCTAGACCATTCCTTTCACGGATACCACGCCCTCCGAGAGTTTCCTTTTCTTATGGATTTTGTAATCTCGGCCTCAGCTACCTTCTTTTACTCTCGCAGCAACCCAACTCGAGTTATCCAGCTCCATCAACCTCCATTATTGATTCTCAACAGTCGACATTAACAACATCACATCACCGTCAAACCCGAGCATCCTTTCTTCCATCAGCAACCATCAATCTTCATTACTCTGTAACATCGCTACCATCATCACATCAACCTTCATCTCGAAATCTTATATTCGCAGCACACTCGAACGCCAGTCCCATGTATATATTCCTTCTTTGTCTACAGCATCACTTCCATTATCCGCTGCCATCACTCGATGCCATCTGAAAAAGCGGGGGTCTAACAACACCACCCAATATTTCGCTTAGCAATCTGTACGTACTAACTCCGAAATACTTTGCTAGAGAATCAACTATATAGTTAGACTCAATCTAGATAAAAATTATCTCAAGGAGTTATTATCTCAATCTCTCGATTTGATCTTTACTCAAGCAAATAGAAACCTGCGAGTCTTTATTAAAGAGAGATAACTTGGACGGTAGCAAAGACCAATGTCCAAGAATCAATCAACTACAATCAACAACCAAAGGTTGGATTAGAGAAGTTGATGATCTTAATGCACAACCTGTATTATTTCAATTATATAAAATATAATGCGGAAAAGAAATAACACAGACACCAGAAATTTTGTTAACGAGGAAACCGCAAATGCAGAAAAACCCCGGGACCTAGTCCAGATTGAATACACACTGTATTAAGCCGCTACAGACACTAGCCTACTCCAAGCTAACTTCGGACTGGACTATAGTTGAACCCCTATCAATCTCCCACTGATACAAGGTACAATTGTATTCCTATGCCTATGATCCCAGCAGGATACTGCGCACTTGATTCCCTTAGCTGATCTCACCCACAACCAAGAGTTGTTGTAACCCAAAATCACAGACTTGATAATAAACAGATCTGTCTCACACAAAAAAGTCTATCAAAGGATAAATCTTTCTCAAACAGATAAACCCTAGGTTTTGTTCCGTCTTAAGATATAAAATCAAGGTGAACATGAACCAATTGATAATCCGATCTTATATTCCCGAAGAACAGCCTAGATTAATCAATCACCTCTCTTTAATCCTTCCTGACTACACAAGCGGATTGTCGAGGAATCACAAACAGTGAGACAAAGATATTTTTGACTTCTTTATCTTGCCTATCGGAGAACTCTCACGATCTCAAGCCAATCAATCGATTGTACTCGTACGATAGAAGATGCAAGATCAGATCACACAACTACGATAAAGTAGTATCGGTCTGGCTTCACAATCCCAATGAAGTCTTTAAGTCGTTAACCTGAGTTTAGAGAAGAAAATCAAAGGTTAATGGAGATCGACTCTAGCGAGCGCACTAGTAGCACACAGACGTGTGGGGATTATGTTTGCTCAATGCTAGATGTCTCCTTTATATAGGCTTCAAATCAGGGTTTTTCGTTAGTTACAAAGCAATCCTTATTCACCATTAGATGAAAACCTGATTTAGATTCAAGCTAATATTTCTCAACCGTTAGATCGAAAACTTAGCTTGTCACACACACTTGGTTAAACGTTTACTTGGTTCGTGAAAACCATGCCCAAACGTGTAGGTTCATGTTGGTTCAACATAGTAACCCAAAAGGTTAACCATATGAGCATTTCATATTAACCTTGTTCTTCTTCATCATAACTAGTTCAATTGACTCAAATGAACTAGTTAGAGAGTTGTTCAATTGCTATGAGATCTTATGTAACTACAAAAGACACAATTGAAACAAAGATGATTCGATGCTCATGAACATTATAGCCACGGTTTGCATAAAGCATTCCTTAGTAATTTAATGTTTCATGTTCAGAGAACATCTTTAGATCATAACCTATTAAGTTCACAAACAAGTTCGTGGACTTAAGTTAATCGGTTGAGTTTTCTAAACTCAACACAAATTCTCGGTTCGAGAACTTCCGCCAGTTCTCGGACTGGGTTCGCGGACTGGGTTCACGGACTGAGTTCGCGTACTAAGTATACAAACGAGTTTTGGAAAATCCAGCAGAAATTCTCGGTCGAGAACTTCCGACAGTTTGCAGACTTGGCAAGCCAATTCCACAATCCTCCCGATTTTTCTTGATCAACAAAGTTCGAAAACTTCGGTTCAAGAAATACATGTTTATGTAATCTAAACTATCATTTCAATCATTGAGACATTCTCAAAGGACGCTATGTAGCCGTTATTCACAGATCGATTCACGTCAGAGCAATTCTCAAAGTGATTGAAACTTTCATGACTTTCGTCACTAGGTGAAGATAAACTTGATCAAAGAAAAACGCTTTACCAACACACAATTTCGAGATAAAAGATAAGCAATGAATGCTCAGCTCGAAATTTCAAGTATGTATGATCTAGTTTATATAGACTTTTGTCTCATAAGAAGTAGGAGATAGAATAGATAGACTTTTGAGTGATAGATAAGTTCAAGTCTCTACATACCTTTTTGTTGATGAAGTTCCACGGTTCCTTGTATAGATCTTCGTTGTTGTATGATGAGTCACCATGAAGTCCTTGAGCTTAACTACACTTTTCCTATCCTAGTCCGAGACTTAGCTATGTAGGATAGAAATCAAGACTCATAGTTTTGATCACTAACATTGACAAACATGCTTGAGATAGCAACGCATGCGAGGTTGACCGAGCTATGCTCTAACACCATCATTCGTACACTCTTCCAAGACCCAACTCGAACAACCAACAACCATCAATTACAGCTCAGCAGCAACGACATCAGTTCTCCCTGACTTCTCTATATCGATCACCATCACTGCCATGCAACCTTGAGTTCGTCTCTATTTCAGTGCCTTCAACCACTCATTTTATTTAACCATAGACCATAGGTTATTTATTTCTTCTCCGAAATCATCAGCCAGCAGTTCACTCCATCCCTTCTTGTCGATACTCAACAGCAAATCCATGGCAGCAATCCTCACAGCAGACTCTGTCCATTCTTCTCTCGAGCTTTGACACTGGAGAAACCCAAGTCCACTGCCATCAATTGATTGTTGATCTCCATCTCTCTTCTTCATCGTCTCTTCATCGACAGAAAAGCAGAATTACCATCACCACGAGCTCTGAACTATCAGGTTCAGCCAACTCCATTGTCCGACAACCCACGTACTGTCAAGAGTCGCATCCACTCATCCTCTGTATTAAGGTCCATTACGATCAAAGCCCATGTCTTATAGTAACTCTCATTCACCTTTCAGTCATAGAAGACTGACAGTTTAATTAATATTTTGTGGCTGCCCTGAGTAGAAACTCGGGTGCCTGTAACAGTTTTGTAGGTTCTCTAGTTTTCGATAACTTCGGCTTGCTTCAAATGCTTCCTGATTCTTCATACGACGTCGGATGGACACCATTCTTTCGCCATTGGCTTCGTCTTTTCGTCCTCTTCGGGACGATATTAAGGACTCCTAGATATGAACGATCTCTACTTGGTTTTTGGCCTTTCTCCACTTGTAGCTAACTTCTTTTATTGCATAATTACGTGCAAATTCACTTCTTTTGGACGATTCACCTAGCATAACATAAATAAGAGAAAACATGAGTAATACACAATAATTCGCAAGAATATATAGCAATTACTGGCATGGATTCGACATTAAATATATGCAAAATATGCACTTAACAAGTAGCGCCATCTCCGCTTGCTCCTAGCCAGCCAAGAGCCAATTCCCACCATTCCAAACCCGCGCCACCAGTCCGCGGCCAAACCCGGGCCATCAGTCTGTGGCCAAACCAGCACCAATAGTCCACGCTTTAACCAGCAGCGCCATTGATGATGCCCTAGCCAGCCAAAGCGGCGCCATCTACCTTTCCTAGCCAGCCAGCGCCCGTTCCGCGGACCAAGTTGCAGTGCCACCTCTGCCGATCAATAGCTAAAGCTGCAGCGCTGATGCCAACACCCCATGGCCAAGCCGAATTTATGCAAAGCCGTCAATACAAGGATCACAAATTCTTCATACCTCTTGACAAAGGTTAGCCAAATCTTCCTGACAATCTCTTCATGACTTGCAGTTTCGATTTTATCCTTGTCTGTCACCATCTCATGCTTACCCCACAACAATGCCATTGTTCCGATCTAAGCAGGGGACTTAATGTTGATGTTGGTTTTTAGCTTAGGGTTAAAATTGTAAAAACCTTGCATCTGATGTGACGTCACTTTGTAAAGAAACAGAGCCGTGAGTATTAATCTCTCCACTGACATATTTATTGAGTCGTTCAATATATTTACATGAAATTTATCCAGACTGGCGCATGTAGCAACCATCCCAGATGTTCTGTAAATTTCGGCGCCTTGCCTATATTCACTTAATACAAGTTTCTTTGAATACTTTTTGTGTTATGTTCCCCGGCTGAACCCTTAATGTTGATATGGCATGACAATTTGTGTTCACTCGCAGCAGAGTAGCACGAATTTACAAATATCAAGGATAAGGTCTTTGCATAAGTTATTCAATCAGAAAGCATGTTGCTCTATGGCAATGAACTTAAAAGAACTTTGTGTAAACACATAGAATTCAATCGATTACCCTGACTAATTTGTAAAAGTTAGGATTTTGCACCTTGCGCAGTATATCAGACCTTGCTTACCAAGACATATTTCGAGAAATATGTAAGCGAGATATACTCAGCTCGAAATCTCAGATGTGTATAAAGAAAAGTATATCATAACACGATTTATGTATCAATATAGGATATAGAGTAGAAATAGACTTTCCAAGTGATAGATGAGTTTAAGTCTCCACATACCTTTTGTCGATGAAGTTCCACAAGATCTCCTTAGTAATTATTCGTCTTCAAGTGATAAGCATCGTGAAGTCTAAGTTAAACTACACAAACTATGTCCTAGTCCGAGACATCTATAAATAGGCTAGAAATCAAGACTTATAGTTTTGATCACTAAGATTGACAAACATGCTTGAGATAGCAACGCATGCGAGTTCGACCGAGCAGTGCTCTAAAAAAATCTATCTCACACAAAAAAGTCTACAGGAATAGATACTCCCACAGAAATACCTACGAGTTTTGTTCCGTCTTTTGATAAATCAAGGTGAACATGAACCAATTGATATAGCAGGCTTATATTCCCAAATAACATCCTAGAAATATCAATCACCTCACAGTAATCCTAATCGACTAGCGAAACAAGATATTGTGGAATCACAAACCATGAGACGAAGGTGTTTGTGACTACTTTTCTATCTTGCATATCGGAGATATAAATCTCAAGCCAATATTATGATTGTACTCAATCACGATAGAAACATCAAGATTAGATCAGGAAACTACAGAGAAAATAGTTGGGTCTGGCTTCACAATCCCAATGAAGTTTTTAAGTCGTTAACCTACAAGGTCTCAAGATAAACCTAAGGTTAAAGGAGAATCGACTAGCTTTACACAACTAGTATCACGGAGGAGGTGTGGGGATTAGGTCTCGCAGTTGCTAGAGTTCTCCTTTATATAGATTTCAAATCAGGGTTTGCAATCTTAGTTACCTTAGTAACAAAGTATTCAATATTCACTGTTAGATGAAAACATGATTAGATTCAAGATAATATATTTCAACCGTTAGATCGAACTTAGCTTGTTATACACAAATGCAATGTAACTTCATTTAGGTTTGAGTAACTGTACCTAAATGTGTACACCTAGTTGGTTCAACAATAGTTAACCAATGGTTAACCATATGAGCACTTTCATATCAACCTTATTCATCTTCACCATAACTAGTTCAAAAGACTCAAATGAACTAGTTAGAGAGTTGTTCAATTTCTTAGATCTTAGTATACAAGACACAATCGAAGAAAAATCAGTTTTAATTCACTCGAATCGATTCATGAACATTATATCCACGGTTTGCAAAGATTACATTCCTTAATATATATAAATATTTTAATTCATGAACAAAACGATTTTAGAAAGTAACTGTTGATGGTGGTGTTTAGCTTAGGGTTAAAATTGTAAAAACCTTGCATCTGATGTGACGTCACTCTGTAAGGAAATGGAGGCGTGAGTGTTAACCTCTCCACCGACATATTTATTGAGCCGTTCAATATATTTACATGAAATTTATCCAGACTGGCGCATGTAGCAACCATCCAAGATGTTTTGTAAATTTCGGCGCCTTGCCTATGTTCACTTAATATAAGTTTCTTTGAATACTTTCTGTGCTGTGTTCCCCGGCTGAACCCTTAATGTTGATATGGCATGACAATTTGTGTTCACACGCAGCAGAGTAGCACGAACTTCCAAATATCAAGGATAAGGTCTTTGCATAAGGTATTCAATCAGAAAGCATGATGCTCTCTGGCAATGAACTTAAAAGAACTCTGTGCCAACACATAGAATTCAATCGATTACCCTGAATAATTTGTAAAAGTTAGGATTTTGCGCATTGCGCAGTATATCAGACCTTGCTTGTCGAAATCTAAGCCTAGGAAAACTAGGTAATTAATCCGCCATGGATTAGTAGGTGCAAAACCTTGCCCAAAATCAGAAAAAAAGGAGCCATGGGACAGCAAAGGGAGGCATGGCCATTTTTTAGGCCATCCGGCGCCACTTGCCATTGGCCACCCCCCATCCTAAACCGGCCCTACTTCCCTCGACCAACCAGGTTGCCTTGAAGCCGCCACGCTGGTCGGTCGTCAGTCGACGCAAAAATAATTTAAGTTCTTTCACTTCACAATTATAAATAAGAGTATAGTTATAAGAACAAATTCATTCCACAGGGAGATATGGGTTGTCAAATTGTTTTGATTACTTATAGAAATTTGGGGGTTTTGTTTGTGAATATCGCTAAATAAGAATAAAGCACATCGAATAATATGAATATCAATAATAAAAAGTACTGGTTAGAGTTTTCATCTTCCATCTTCCAACATGTTATCAACTGAATCAATCCTAACATTCATTTCCTATCAATATAAATAACCCTAGAGCGTCCTATCGCAGGCTTACTCCGACAAAACTCCTATTATCATCAAAGGCGCAAGAGCCACTCTTTGAATCACGGTCACTAGACTCTCCGTGATTTATTTTTTTCCCCTGGATTTTCTTTTCCTCCCATCATCTCACGGACAGTCTGGTCACCGTGAGAAATTTTTTTTTCTGGATTTTCACTCGGCCAAGCTTCTTTCTTTACTCCAACTGCCAAACTCTGCTCTCCGTAACTGCCAAGTCCTACATCATAACCAAACTCGATCCTGCGTCTTCCACAAATCACAGCTACACAAATCACCATCATCGATTAATCATCATCACTGCCAGCTATCATCTTCGTCATTCCTTGCTGCTCGAGCTCAACTCCATTAAATCAACCCTTACAGACTCGAGCCATCTCTGAATACCACCATCGATTACTGCCAGCTTCACACTCGAGAATCACCATCGAATCACAATGCTTCTCCACTTTCCCGTCAATGTCATATAGCAACAAGCTCCGACACCGATAACAGAAACAGTTTCGAACTGAACTTATATCTCTGCTGCAATATGCAGCCATGGAAGAAACCACATCCACCCCCATCAATCACCGACAACAATCAACAACACCACAGTTCTCTCGAGTACAGTTCCCCTCATCACAGTTCGGCACAACACTGAACAACACAGTTCGGCAAAACTTGATTACCATTACACTGCCATCTCCCAAAAGATCTTGAACCGTTAACAGCTCTCATTCAACTGTTAGTCATAGAAGACTGACAGTTCAATTAATATTCCGTGGCTGCCCTGAGTAGAAACTCGGGTGCCTATAATAGTTCTGTAGGTTCTCTAGTTTTCGAAAACTTCGCATTGCTTCAAATGCTTCTAGACTCTTCATACTACGTCGGAGTGACCTCATTCTTTCGTCGTTGCCTTCGCCTTTTCGTCCTCTTCAATGTGATGTGAAGAAATCTCGGGTTTGAGCGAGTTCCACTTCCTTTTGGTTAAGATAGCCTCAAATACCTAACAAACTCCAAAGCAAACAAAATCAAAGCATAATGATACAAAACTATCAAGAAAGCAAAGCATTTGAGTACCTAACTAGAGCAAATATTGCACCTATCAAATTCCCCCACACTTGCCTTTTGCTAGTCCTCGAGCAAACTACGAAAATAAAGTAAAGTACAACAAATCCCTATCGCCGGGGACATGGTTGCATTTAGCATATGCGACAAGCCTTTAAACCACTAGGTATCCCTAGTGGACGAGTTATAGTCTCGTGAGGTCTTACCAGAGGTATAACCACAAAACGTACTCCAACTTCAAAGCGTTCCAGCTTCCCAAGCATCCAAAGAGCTATGAGGACATAGAGTTTCTGCATGCTAGTAATAAGAAGTTATAAATACCAAGGAACCTTAAATCTTGAGTGAGAGATAACCACACCATAATGAGAGAATGCGTGTTTGAGAGCGATCGATAAGCATTTCGCCTCAACTTCTGCCTCACTTAAAAGGATTTTATGATAATTGCACTCAATAAGACGTCTTTTTTATAGGTCTCACATGTGTGTAGGTAGGAATGAAGAGAGAATCCTACACACGTTGAATGGTGGGAAGGAAACCTTCCGAATTATTTCTGGAGACTCCACAAAATCGTGGGGAACAAAAGACTTTTTTCTGATGATCTCTAAGAAAGGAAATCAACCATTATTATTAAAAATAGAGGATGAGAGTACTTACCACCTTCACATCTGATTGCAATGATGATAACACCACTCTCACATCATCTAATAGAAACGTAGTCTCAGCTCGTCTTCTTCATCTTCTTGGTCTTCGATCTTCAACTGTTGATGATAAACTCTTGAACTTCGTAAAACTTCGACAATTTGTAACTCTTTTACTTCAATTCCTTGTTGCTTGAAATTTCTTCATATATTTTTCTTCTTCCCATGGCTTTATTAAGTGAATACAAAAAAGAAATACAAACCAAAATAATTTACAAAGAATTTCTCTTGTCATTTTTTTTTCTTATGTTTTTTTTTCATTTTTTTAACAAGAGAGATAACTACAAAACTAAATACAAAATAAATAATAAAAATGTTATGGCCATGGGATAAGTACTTTACCGCTTGATTCTTCACAACTTGTATTGTCTTCGTATCATAAACTTCAATATAATTCTCATCTTTTGATTTTCTTCGCTCTTGTAAATAAGTCTTCAACTTGAATATAGAATTCCGCTCCTTATGTGTAAGTCTTCAACATGTATATAAAATCTGCCCGTTGTATGTTGCTTTACTTGAATATGAAATTGCGCTCTTCCTTGTGTTGTTACTTGTAAACCTTAAATGTCTTCAACTTTCCTTGTATATTTTGATGTCACTCCCTTGTTGATGATGATTGTGTTTCTGTGGACCTGTTGTTGGCGGGAGAGAGAGAGGTGCTACTGCAAATCAAACTACAAGAAGGTGGTTTTCGTCTATAGACGTCAGCCTCATGATTGACAAAGTTAGCACTCAAGAGATCAAAAATAGTGCTTCTATTGGTGGGAGGTTGGGTAGCTCACCATTCTACCCGGAATTAACTTACGGTGACACACGCTCAAAAGAAAGCTATTTAGTCATTTATAAAGAAATCTGGTCTGGTGCCTCGGTTGATATGAAAATGGGCAGTATCCATTAATGATTGATCAGCAACTCTAATAATGCATTTCTCCCTGCACCTCATTTGCATCACCGGCATGATTAAATCCATTATTTAACACTCCAATTCGTAAGAAATACGAATGTAGTTCCCTAACGCTTCCAAGTTCAGTTATGTCGGTCAGAATCTCTATGTAAACATACCTAGAAGGATGCTAGTGACTCTAAAATCTCTACAAGTTGGAGTTTTTTATATATATATATATTTTTATGCAAATATATACAAAATTTTGAAAAATCTAGGCAAAAATATAAAAACTCTATATGCAAAATACTCCCCCACACTTAAACTTCACATTGTCCTCAATGTGCAAAACTGAAAATTCTGAATTCTCACGTAACATCAGATAAAACACGAAAACTGTACAAATTGGTAAAGAATTTTGCAAAACACTATTTCATGAAAGTTGTTCGCCTACGTCTTTTCTACACAGTATCAAAAGGGCACAGTGTTTCGGTAAACGGTCTGACAGTTATGGTCTTTGGACTGAACTACGCGCAATCTGAATTTTTCTGACAAAAAGGTATTCGTCAAAATTTTATTCTAAAATAGATTCCGGACTCAATGAAATTAAACATGGGGATTCAAATATGATATGAAAACAATAAAAATAAAAAGTAAAATGGTTTAATATACAAAACCTATGGGTTGCCTCCATTAAGCGCTTAGTTTAACGTCGTCAGCCCGACTGTAGACTCTTTGGCTACTCCTTAGCCTGCATCTACGACATTAGCATGAACACCTGAATGAACATCACTAGGATAACACATTGCTCCAAAAATATTTAAGATAATCTTTTCATCATCAAATTCCATAGTGAGAGTTCCTTTGTCAACATCAATAACGGTTTTGGCCGTTTTTCTGAAAGGCCTCCCCAATAACAGCAGTATAGATGCATCCGACCCGCTATCCATTTCCGATACAACGAAATCAGCTGGAAATACGAGTTGATTCACCTTCACAAGCACATCTTCAATAATACCTCTAGGGTAAATGTTACAACGATCAGCTAGTTCAAGAACAATACGGGTTTCTTTCAAAGGACCCAAATTCAAAGACTCATAAATAGATGCAGGCATAACATTAACTGATGCTCCTAAATCAAGCATAGCTTTTCCAAACCTTTTATTACCAATCACAACAGGTATATCGAAACTACCCGGATCCTTGCATTTAGGTGGGAGTTTCTTTTGGAGGATAGCAGAAACGTTTTCCCCCACACTCATCACCTCATTACCGGTTAATCGTTTCTTCTTGGTGCATAGGTCTTTCAAAACTCTTGCGTACTTAGGAACCTGCCTAATTGCATCTATCAGCGGGATATTCACATGAACCTTTTTGAGTACATCTAAAATCTCCTTGTCTTCTTCCACCTTTTTAGCATTATCGAACCTGCGAGGAAAAGATAAAGGAGGAACATAAGTTGAAACAAGAGGTTTAAAGTTTTTTTTAGGTACCTCATCGGTTTGGGAAGAGTTAGTAATTTCTTTCTCCAAAATCGCCCCCTTGGGGTCTTTGCTTTTCTCAGCATCTTCTGGTTGCACAGTTCGTGTACCACTTCGCAATGTCACAACATTAACAGTTTCTCTAGGATTAATAGGTTGAGAAGGGAGTTTCCCAGTATTCTGCGTCTCCAAAAGTTTCAATCTACCTGCCATGGTGCTCATTTGTGTCTGCAACTCCTTGATTGCACCATCAGCCGTTTGCTGATTTTTTTGCACCATTGTGGTTAGATTCTTCATCATAGCAAGCATCTCTGATGATTCTGAGTTCTGTGCTGGTTGTGGTTGTTGTTGGAAACCACTAGGGAGATTAAAAACCGGCCCTGGAGCTGCTTCTTGCGTATTCGCATAGCTGAAATTGGGATGACCTCTCCACCCTGGATTACAAGTGTTAGAATAGGGAGCATACCTTTGTCTCTGCTGATTCGGGAATACCGCATTGACTTGTTCAGCTTCTTCCGCATAATAGGGAATAATTACTGCGGCCATTTGTTGCATCATCTTCTTCATATTACCAATCTTATGTTCTAACTGTGGTGAAGAAGTAACCTCATTAACCCTTCGACTCATTGACACACCTCTTGTGTTGAATTGCTGCATGTTTGCGCCATATTCTCGATCAATTATGTCGCTTCGTCAATGGTTTTATTTGTCAAAGCACCACCACTAGCTTCATCAATAAGGTTTCTCTCGGATTGGAGCAAACCATCGTAAAAATATTGCACTATGAGTTGCTCAGAGATTTGATGATGTGGGCAGCTCGCTAACAACTTCTTGTACTGTTACCAATAGTCGTAAAGAGTCTCACCAGTAATTTGTTCAGTCTCACTAATTGCTTTACGAATAGTTTCTTCTTTAGAGGCGGGAAAGCATTTTTCTAAGAATGCTCTCTGCATCTCGTCCACGTTGTGATACTTCTCGGTGGAAGACTATAGAACCATTCTTCTGCAGAACCAATCAAAGAGAAAGGAAAAGTTGTCAGTAAAGCTCTACCTTGATCAGTTCCAGTTGGCTTCAAACTTGTCAGCCTATGTTGAAACAATAGCAAATGACGATTTGGATCGTCTCCTGGAAGCCCTTTGAACTTCGGTAACCAATGAACCAACTGAGATTTGAGCTCAATTGAATCTTCCAAGTTGACACACAACTTTTTTTGATCAAACGATGGGGATGTCAGATCTTTGAGTGTCCTCTTGGGAGGTGGAGGTGGTGGAGCGCCGCGATTTCCCTGGTTCGCTTGGTTTCCCTGGTTACCAGTGTCTTGGTTGTTTGTTCCGCTAACTATCTCTTCTTCTTGTTGATTTCGAGGTTCTTGTAGTACTGTTCCTCTGAGAGTTGAAATTCCACACTGTTGGTAATCCCAACGTTTAGATGCCAGAGATTAAGTACCTGAAACAAGATTCTCAAAAACAAGATTAAAAACTAAAAATAAGAAATCAAAAACAAGATAACAATCCGCTATGCCTCCCCGACAGCGGCGCCAAAATTTGGTCGGTCGTCAGTCGACGCAAAAATAATTGAAGTTCTTTCACTTCACAATTATATATAAGAGTATAATTATAAGAACAGATTCGTTCCACAGGGAGATATGGGTTGTCAAATTTTTTTGATTACTTATAGAAATTGGGGGGTTTTGTTTGTGGATATAGCTAAATAAGAATAAAGCACATCGAATAATATGAATATCAATAATAAAAAGTACTGGTTAGAGTTTTCATCTTCCATCTTCCAACATGTTATCAACTGAATCAATCTCAACATTCATTTCCTATCAATATCAATAACCCTAGAGCGTCCTATCGCATGCTTATTCCGGCAAAACTCATATTATCATCAAAGGCGCAAGAGCCACTCTTTGAATCATTTTCACTAAATAGCTTGGCGCAAGAGCCACTCAAGTTTAACCCAATGAAAGCACTAAAAAATATGAGTTGAGGTTATTCTAAGCAATCCGGCGCAAGAGCAACACAGATTTAACCTAGGTTACGCTTCTACATATAATTGTATGGCAACATCCCGTCGTTAACAACAATATTATGCTACTTCTAACAAGGATTATTCAACAATTCCGGATCTCAAACCCTAGTTTAGCAATATATGTGAATGCATGCTCATTTAATTTGCAACTTAAACAAACTAGCAATCAATCATACATGGAGTTATAAACGGTAGAACATAAACGATACTAACAAATTACGAATGAATAAGAATGAATACTTCAATTGAATAACATGTTTTCCAATTTAGGACTACATCTCTAACTAATAAGAAAGGTTTAGTTACTCATAGATTTCTTAAAAACCATGTAAAATAATAAAGAAGAAATTGAAAGCAAACCCTAGGTTATAGAGAAATCTCTAACTCCCAAACTCCTTCTTCTATTCCCAAAAGCATATATAAAAGATATCCCCACGATAATCGAGGAAACCTCTGTTATGTAGGTTTCCAAATTGTAGAAGACCCGTGCCTCCAATCCCTTCCGTAAGTGGTTCCAATGTGCTAAAGTTGCACCAAACTAGCTAAAAAAAAGTCACGCATAAGTTCGGCTGTGAATAAGGCTAACACCACTAATGGGCTTCGCACTAGGTTAACAGAGTCCAGCCCATATCCATCGCTAAATGGCTTGTCAGTTTTGGCAAACTGACAGCCTATACACCTTTTGCAGTCTCGACTCAATTATCTCGGATACTACTCTCTCCGTGAGAAAATATTTCCCCTGGATTTTCTTTCAACTCCGGCAGCAACTCACGGTCACTAGACTCTCCGTGATTTATTTTTTTCCCCTGGATTTTCTTTTCCTCCCATCATCTCACGGACAGCCTGGTCACCGTGAGAAATATTTTTTTCTGGATTTTCACTCGGCCAAGCTTATTTCTTTACTCAAACTGCCAAACTCTGCTCTCCGTAACTGCCAAGTGCTACATCATAACCAAACTCGATCCTGCGTCTTCCACAAATCACAGCTACACAAATCACCATCATCGATTAATCATCATCACTGCCAGCTATCATCTTCGTCATTCCTTGCTGCTCGAGCTCAACTCCATTAAATCAACCCTTACAGACTCGAGCCATCTCTGAATACCACCATCGATTACTGCCAGCTTCACACTCGAGAATCACCATCGAATCACAATGCTTCTCCACTTTCCCGTCAATGTCATCTAGCAACAAGCTCCGACACCGATAACGGCAACAGTTTCGAACTGAACTTATATCTCTGCTGCAATATGTAGCCATGGAAGAAACCACAGCCACCCCCATCAATCACCGGCAACAATCAACAACACCACAGTTCTCTCGAGTACAGCTCCCCTCATCACAGCTCGGCACAATACTACAGTTCGGCAAAACTTGATTACCATTACACTGCCATCTCCCAAAAGATCATGAACCGTTAACAGCTCTCATTCAACTGTTAGTCATAGAAGACTGACAGTTTAATTAATATTCCGTGGCTTCCCTGAGTAGAACTCGGGTGCCTATAATAGTTCTGTAGGTTCTCTAGTTTTCGACAACTCCGCATTGCTTCAAATGCTTCCAGATTCTTCATACTACGTCGGAATGACCTCATTCTTTCGTCGTTGCCTTCGCTTTTTCATCCTCTTCAATGTGATGTGAAGAAATCTCTGGTTTGAGCGAGTTCCACTTCCTTTTGATTAAGATAGCCTCAAATACCTAACAAACTCAAAAGCAAACAAAATCAAAGCATAATGATACAAAACTATCAAGAAAGCAAATCATTTGAGTACATAACTAGAGCAAATATTGCACCTATCACACGCTCACACCAGTTGTGGCTGGGCCCATACCTACCGGCCCCAGTTTCCATCGACCAATCAGGTCGCTCTAAAGCCGCCACATTCACGTTGTGTAGTTACAGGAAATCCTACACTACACCCCTCATATGATTTCATTATTAATCAACTCATTTTTAGGTTTACACTCTTAATTTTATTGATCAACCTTTGAATATTCTTACAAGAAAAGATAAAGAAATCAAGAATGATCTCTGCTCTAGACTTTCTCTCTCCTATTTAATTGTTTCTTACTCAAAAAGATCCCCCTCTCTTTACAACTTGAATGACTATTTATAAGGAAATACCTAGTGGGTGACAGCTAATCTGTCCTTTATTTTCGGGTATGGTCTGCGACATTCTCGCAACCTTACAAATGTTAATTTCGCAAGCTCTCTAATTTTCGCAGGACTATCACATCTTTCTCGTGATCTAGCTGACGTCATTTATCGTATCATTTCTGAAATTGTTCTGCGACGCTGTGTTTGTTGTTGATAATTTCGCTGAAATTGTCGTTGCGAGATTCTGATCCTACATCTTGCCTCTTCTCATATCTTCTCTGCAAAGTAGAGAATGATGTGAGAAATGCCGCAGCTGTTCATCTTTTCATATTCTGCATTTATCACACGTATTCTTTCTTCCATTTGTTTCTTGACACGTCTTCTGTAACCGCTGCTTTTCAACCGCTCACGTCTTTTCGTCTTAATGGTGTTTATTTCTTCGAGTAAAAAAATCTCCTTTATATACTCTTCTTACTCTTCTTTCCACTTTCTTTTTACTTTCTCTTCTATTTTTATTCTCTCATCTCTGCAACTCTGTTATTCTTCTGCAAGTTCTGCTGCTGTAATTTTTTCCCCTTCAATCCTCTTACTTTTTATTCATTCCCATACTCTATATTCAAATATGGCTCCAAGTGGTCATAGATATGAGAAGAATTTACAAGATGTCCAAAAAGATCTTGCTGATAAAGGTTTCACACTCTCCACCATTCCTGGTGAAAATGCCAAATCAATTCTTTCTGTCAACTTTTCTCTGATCAGTATTGTGATGATCAATCAATCATAATTTCGCTAGGTCAGATTCTCGCAGGTCTCCCTATTCCTCTTTATAACCCAGATCTTCCTTTATTTTATGAAATTCTCGCTCACTCGGGATTTTCGCGAGCTATCTTCCAACTGAGTGGGGACTGCATCCGTCTGATGCTAGAGTTCGCTAATCGTGGTGCTGGTAGAGGATCTCTGTACTCCAAAGAACTTAGGGATCCTAAATTCGCAAACCTAGAGATAATTGCTGAGAAATACACAGTAGCGAATTTCTTTGAGAACTATGAACTTATCTCCATGAAGAAAGAGAATACTCGCTGGGGTATTCGCTTAAAAAGGAAAGATAACATTGATGAAGCCAAAATTCTCATGCAAGATATTGACTGGCATTCTGGTAAAACACAACTCCTCGCCAATCCAAAGATGATAAATGGTGTGTTTTTTCCTTTAATGCTAAAAGGACCCTACATTGCTGGGTCAAATGTTCTTCCTGCGAATCTCGCTGCTTATCAACCTTGGGTTTTTCTTGGCCCAGAAGGAGAAAGAGGTATGTTTCTTCCCATTTAACTCACTTTATATTTCTTTATTGATTTTTATTATTCTGTTCGCTAACTCTTGCGACATTCCGCAGATCCAAAAACTGAAAGATAGTTATAACAGGACTGGGAAAGCTAGTACTCTGTTAGCTCTTCGCTCATACACAGATGAGGTAAGAAATTTTCTCTTATGATTTTAAATTTCTTCAATTTCTTTATGATTTTAAACAGTATTTTCCATGCTTCCATTTCTTATTTCTATCTGTGTGTGAAGATTATTGCTGAAGAAGAATCTGCCGATGTTGCGAAGACTGGTGATAAAGGTAAAGGTGCTCTTCGCAGGGAAAAATCAACTGGTCCTCCTCCAAAGAAAAGGAAAGTTCGTTCTTCTTCTCCTTCAAATATTCCTCCTCCTACGAAAATTCCGAAAGTGACAAGGGTGATGAGGACAATGATGATCTTGCTGCAAGTGAAGATTCTCCACCTGAATCTTCTATGGCTAAGCTCTCTGGCCTCTTTTCTGATTCTCTACAAGGAATGGGAGATAGCCAATTCGCAAATACCTGCAAAGCTCTCGCTACCCTTTGCGATGTCCCTTTACTGGATGGTGATAGCTCTCTTCTGGAGTTTCTAGATCAGTGACTCCCGACTTCTTGCATTCTCTCAATAGTCTGGTATACTTTTATCCTTTTACTTCTTCATTGTTAACTCAAAATTTCTTTCTATATTAATATTTTTTATATTTTCTCGCAGGCTGGAAAAGCTTCTTTTGTTGTTGCCTCAGATCTAGAGAGAAGACGCGAAAATCTTGAAAAGAAGAATCTTCAATTTCGCAAAAGAATGAAGAATTGGAAGCTGAAGTTAAAGGTCTTCGCGAGAAAAATAGACAATTAGAAATTGATTCTTCTTCGTATAAGAACAAAATCTCTAGTCTTCAGCAAGCTAATAATCAGCTTTACGGTATGTTACTTTTCTCTTTTCCCTTTATTCATTCATCCTGTTGTTTTATCTTATTTAAATGATCCTTTTTGCAGACATTTATGGTCTTTCTGATGAAGCTACCCTTCTTCGTTCATTTCCTAATGCCTTGGATATGATACCCTTCTTGAGCGTCTTAACAATTCCTTAAATAGCTTCTCAAATGATAGAATTTCATCTCTTTCTCTAAATGAGCTTAGATCTAAATTTCGCCTCTTAGAAATTGACCATAGATCTAGTTTGCTTTGCCAACCGATATAAGCGTCTCCTTCTTGATTCTAAAGAGAAAACCAATGAGTTAAGATACAAAATTACGGCCTCATAGATGATAGGATCGCATCTCTGATCAAGGTGCCAAGGCTTTGGCGAAATTCCAAGAGGCTCTTCTTGAAGTTCAACTTGAACGAGATGAAGCTAACCGCAAGAACATCGAACTCTGCGAAAGGGAAAATCAAATTCGTTCTCGTCTTCTTATAAGTAGTGAGGATGAATTTGTTTGGGCTGCGAAAATCTTAGATGATGCTAGAAAAGATTTATGTTAGTGTCTCCAAGTTGAGCATACAGCCTTGATTAGAGATATGATTTCTGACAGAGAAGGTTACTAACTGCTCTTCTTTACTAATCTTTTGCTTCTTATGAATTCTTATCAAGTTAATAATTGATTGTCTTTTGCTCGCAGATTCTGAAAATATATCGTGAAAAGATTGAAGAACTCGAAGCTGAAAAGGAGGAACTCGCAAAGAATCTTTCTTCTCGCAACGACAAGTATTCTAGATTAAAGAATCAAATCAAGATCACTGTTGCGAATTTTAAGAATGATGCTATGCATTTTCGCAATCAAACTATCCAAATGGTTTGTGACGATCATAATATCCCACATTCTGATTATCCTTGTCTCTTGGAAGAAATCCCACAGAATACTCCCAGTTTGATTATCTCTGATAGCGAAGCTGACGATGAAGAATATAGTGATGGAGGTTCTGATGGTGATGAAGATTCTGACGCAGACGAAGAAGGGAACAAGTCTGATGAAGATAATGAAGGATTAACTAAGAAGTAGTCTTTATTTCTTTCTTTGATTCTTTGTAATACTTGTACATTTATTTCTTCTTTCTGTATATTGTGTTTCTTTCATTTTGACCTGCATTCATTAAAACAATTCTTTTGCAATACAGTTAATCAATATAATCATTAATTCTTGAATCTTTGAGTAAATCTATCATATGGAGACAAATAACATTTTCTAATTTCATACATTCCCATACTTGCCTCTGTTATTTGAATCCAAATGAGAGATTTCATAAAAATTTCTTATTTTATGTCTCAATTTCGCGGTTAATTATGTATAACTTCGCAATCTTATGCGAAGTGAATTTTGATTCTTTTCAAAATCTCATTCCTGTGTGGTCTTATTTTGCCTTCCTAATTAAAGGTCTTATTATGCCACCTCTTGTCATTGCGACAAAATCGCAGGACGTCCTTGCACTTTCATGCAAAAACCCATTGATCTTGCCTTAACTTTTTCTTTTGTATTATGGCCTCTTCAGGAATGTTGCGACAATATGACAGGCCTAAATATTCTTGCGAAAATGAAGCCCCATGACATTGCCGTCTTGCGACGAAATCGCAGGACGTCTTCGCACTTTCATGCGAAAACCCATTGATCTCGTCTTATCCTTTTCTTTTGTATTATTGCCTCTTCAGGATTGTTGCACAAATATGACAAGCCTTAATATCCTTGCGAATAAAAAGCCTCATGACATTTGCGTCTTAAGACACTTATCAGCTCCCTAATGGAGGGTGCCGCCCTTATCTCCCCCTGGTTTCCCCTTCAAGGAGGCGTACTTCTACCATACAAGGTTAGCTCCTCCCATCCAGTCTTAACAACAACCAGTTGTTTTCGCAGCCTCTTATCCCTTTTACCTATAGGGCTTATGGTTACGAGACTGCACCCTAAGTGGGGTTTTCTTCAGGCCGAGTGCAGTATAAGCCAAGACTTGTCAAGAATGGCAAAGTACGCTTCAAACGTCTCTGGCACTCTTGACTCAACCGTGTACCTCTCGGCGCCTTGATCAGATCTGCACTCCTTGGGAGAGTCCTTATTACCTTAGTCGCCCAACCTAAGTCATATGCTTAAGCTGAGAATCCAAGGTGCCTCTCCCGGATGGGCTTCATTGACCCCAAATCTCCATGACTCAGGTTCCGGTGGCGGTGTAGCCTTTCCCTGAGCCATGCAACAGGTACCCCCTTATATGACGTACTTTAGGTCTTACATTTGCCTCTTGCGAAATTGTATTCGCGAACTAGGGTGTACGCCATAAAGGTTCGCCTCTTTCTCTTTTGTCATTTTTCTCTGATTATTTTCTGTAAAATTCATTATCTCTGCGAGAGTCTCGCAAATCATCATATTGTATCTGAATTTCGCAATCTCAATTTTGCCATTCAATCAAATGTATTTTTGAGAATTTTGCTTATTGCGAGAGTATCGCAACAACTTAATCATTCATACATTTCTTGTTTTTATTACCTTTGTCATCCTCTGCTTCTTTATTATTTTCTCTGCTACTGCTTCCTTAGTAGTGGTATGTTCATCATTTTTATTCTGAGCTAGCATTAGTTTCGCAACATCTCTTCTCCTTTCCTTTCGATTGCATCCACCATCAACCTCTCACTTCTTTGTGTATCTTTGATTTTGTGTCGCCAGTTTTCCTTCTTGTTTGCTCTTCCTTCGCAAGATTCTATCTCAGTTTCGTTTCGTAACACCTCTTTCCTTCAACCCAATCTCCCTTTATGATTCCTACACCACTGGGGTGAGGGAATTTGATGCACTGGTGGAAAGTTGAAGCTACACCTAGAATCCCATGTAGCCAAGGTCGACCAATTAACGCATTGTAGGGTGATTCTACATCAACGACACAGAATAAGATTTCAGAAGATATTCCCTTCAATGGAATTCGCATAGTAACCTCCCCTTTAGGCTTGTTAGCAGTACCATTAAAACCATATATCTTATATGTTGATGGTATAAGATCATCATCTCTTCCACCCATGGTTTTATAAGTATGATAAAAAAGATGTTCACAGAGCTTCCAGTATCGATTAGAATTCTATTAATTGCCCATGAATCTTCAGCTTCATCATCCTCATCTTCTTCTTTCGGTTTTGGATTAATTTCTAATTTTACTACCAATGGATTGTCATGCACCTCTTCTCCTTCGGGAATTTCTTCTGCGGTAAAACAAATGATCTGTTTCTGCCATTCCTCTAGTGGAGAGATTTTCGCAATATTCATAATTTCTCTTCCATCATTATCTCTTGCGAACACTCTACTCAAAACATTATCATGAAAATCTTCAATTGTCTTATATGAATGTACGATAGAGTGACATAATAGATTTTTTGCTTTTGCACCAACTTCTAGGAAGAATGTTTCCTTCTTTTTCATCGTATTTGTGATGCTCTGGTGGTTGTGGCAATGGTTGAGATTGTGGATGCCCTACAAGAAAGTCGTTTAGTTTTCCTTGATCTATCATTCTCAAAATAATTCTTTTTACATTTCTGCAATCATTTGTTGTATGTCCATGAAAATGATGATAAGAACAAAACTCATGACTTATGTGGTTTGGAGGTGGTTCCGTTCCCATGTTCCATGGTGTTGGTATATTCTCCATCAAGATTTTATCTTCCCATATCTTCTCCACACTTGCATTTAGAGGTGGCATCTTGATTTCTTTCCATACTACCTTGTGACCTCATTGTCCTCTATTGTAGTTTTGTCTTTGACCTCCATAAGTTTCTTGTGGTTGATCGAGTCTTTGAATCTTGTTATTTCCACCACGATTGTAGAAATTTCTTTCTCTTTAATACTCTTCTTGATCTCGGCTTCCCATAGCCACCAGTTTCTGTTGATTGTTACTTGTCACCTTCTCTTGTTATACTTGCGAAGTATTCGCCACTGTGTTTATTAGCTTGGGTAATAAGCTTGCATTCGTTGTTTGTGAGTTGGTGTTCGCAACTGGATATGATTCCATTTAATTTTTCCTTTCCTCTAGAGCAATGTATTCTTCTTGAAGTTCTCGCAATTCAGTCATTGTGATCGTATTCTTGACTCTGAAAATTTGGACATACAATAGGTTTGTTGCAAACATAGCATTGATAAATGATAATATAAGATATCTCTCATCTACACGGCCAGCCATTTCTCTACACATAGTTCTCCATCTTTTAGTCAGGTGTTTCAAACTTTCGCCAATCCTTTGTTTTAATCCAAACACATCTTCTATACCAGGTCGCGAGGAATTATTACTTATATATGCCCCCAAGAATGTAGTCTGCAAATGATTGAAGGAGGTTATTGTGTTCTTTGGTAGACCTTCAAACCATTTTAACGCCTCTCCTGTTAAGCTGGATGCGAAATATTTGCACAATACGACATCATGATTTTCCCATTGTAACATGCACCTCACATAGGATTTAATGTGTTGAATTGCACAAGTTGTTCCATCAAAAATGCTGGTTAATGCGGGCAAATTGCATTTCGGTGGTATTCCTCCTAATTGTACTTCCCTTGTAAATGGAGTTTTCGCAGCTTCTTCTATTGCTTCATCCAATTGTCTTCTGCCTACTTCTCCTCTATTATTTAGCATTCCTCTCATTTCTTCTAATTCTTTCAAGATTTGTTTATTTACACCTGAATCTTGATCCAATGGTCTCTTTAATTTCGCCTCTCTTCTTCTGCGTTCATGTCTATCTTCTCTCGCGAAATTTTGCATTTCTTCTTCATTATCCTCATCTCGTCTTTTTTTGCGATTCTCTTCCTCATCTCTATCTTGAATTCGCATATGATGATGCCTTTCATTTTCCCCTCCATGATTTTGTTCATTTCTTATCAATTCAATTCGCTATCTTTCATCCATCCTCTTTACTCTATCATACTCCTCATTGAGATTACCGTTATTCCGGTTTTGTGTACGCCTTCTTTCTCGATTGTCGTCATTGTTCTGGCGATTTGTCTCCTGAAGCTCTTGTTCTTCCATTTCTGCTCTCAATGTTTCACGTTCGCAGATTAAACGTGTTTGTTCAGCCTAATGTCTTTCAATTTCTTCATCAATTGTCTGTTGATTTCTTTGAGTTTCTCTGTCATGTAAAATTATTCTTCCTTCCTATCGATTTCCTTCGCCATCTTGGTCATTTCGTCCCTGATGTTGTCCGTTCTCTTGATTTCCACCATTTTGCCCATCATCAAAAGTTTCGTTTTGTGGAACGTAACGATCATCAGCTCTTTCTCTATTTTCGTGATATTCTTCATTAGGATTTGATATTTCTTCTTCAAAATTGTTTCCAGCATTGATTGTGAGTGAGTTTCGCCTCATTTCTCTTCTAGTCGATCTTGAATACGATTTTGTAATACTTCTCGATCTTCTATTCTGTAGTCTTATATTCCCAATCCTTCATTCGTGATTTTTCCTTGTTAAATTTGCACGTTCTTCTGCCTCAGCTCTTCTTTCTTCATGTATTATTCGTCTCAACGTTTCTAACGCTCCAATTTCCTCATCTCCACGAATTATTCCTTCATCTGCTTCTTGATTTCTCTCTTCCTGTCTATAATTTCTGTTTTGTTGCTCTTCTTCTACTTCTTTTGCCGAATTTGATTGCCAAGTGTGTATGCTCACCCTATCATAATCTGTATTCCTCCCTTGAACTAATGTTTGTTGAATTGGTGGTTGAATTTGATTTTCTCTATTACTTCTCATTCTAGTAGATTCTCCCATTTCACTTCTTTCTTTTCCAGCAATTCTCTTGCTTCTTCTAACAGTAGTCGGTTGTTCGGATGTATTTCTTCTTCTAGCATTTCTTCAATGTTAACAATATTGCAAGAAATTATGAAAAATTCTTAATCAATCACTCTAAATTTTCACAAATCTCAATATCAGTTTTCAGCTTTTTCTAAAATAATCTTCAATACCTCCCTGTTTCTAGCGCCATTATATAGTTGCAAGAAATCCTACACTACACCCCTCATATGATTTCATTATTAATCAACTCATTTTTAGGTTTACACTCTTAATTTATTGTTCAACCTTTGAATATTCTTACAAAAAAAGATAAAGAAATCAAAAATGATCTCTGCTCTAGACTTTCTCTCTCCTATTTACTTGTTTCTTACTCAAAAAGATCCCCCTCTCTTTACAACTTGAATGACTATTCACTGCACCAAATTGAGTAATTTGTAACACTGAATTGTTACACTAATTAGTGTGACATTGGTTGCCACACATATAGGTGTGACATCTATAATAAGTGTGACAATATATTATAATTCTATTTAACTTTTATGTTTAATTAATTATTTTTTCGGAAAGTGTAATAAATAATCATCAAATGCATTAAAATTATTAACTAAATGAAATTTATAGAAATACTAGTATATAATCCAAAATTAGCTCTCCGCTGAGCAAATCGAAATTTTAACACTTAAAATTTTCACCATTAGTTTCCGCCTCAACTTCCCCTAAAATTTTCAGTTCCCGCTCCCACTCCCCCCAATTTAGTCCTAAATTCAGAACAAATTGATACCAAATTTATTTTATTTCCCCCTAAATCTTCTCGATCTTTTTTTTTTTGTGTATGAAGAAGTCGATTGCTTTTTCCAATCAATCATATATTTCCCTATCGTTACAAAGGAAACCAAAATCAATTTTATCTATTGGTTTAATAATCTTTCCTATGTCTGTAGGAGTAGTTAGATTGATGGTTTTTTCTTGTGTGATTTTTACATCTGATTTCGCATTAGGGTTTATTTTTGTTTGATTTTGAAATCCAATTTTGTATTAGGTTTTTTTCTTTCTCTGTATGGCTTATGGGCGTTTTGTTGAAGGTCTTAAATCTTTTCCTTCTTAACCCTAATTCGAGGTAAGGGACTGATGTTTTTATGGTGAACTGCTGATCTTTTGTTCAATTTTGTTTTTATTTTCCAGTTATCACCAAAGTTGTGTTACCTTTATTTTCAGGTTTGGCTGAAGAAGAGGGAATGGTAATCATCTATCTCACTCCTACTGTTGATCTTGTTATTCAGGTAATGTTCTAGACGCTGTCGTTTTGGCGGTAGTGCAATACTGCAATCTATGTTTTAGAATCATTTTTCTTTAGATGTTCAATGTTCAGTTTTTTAATGGTTTCGATTTTTCTATTTAATGCTTGTAAATGCAAAGAACAAAAGGGATATTATGGATCAACAAGCTGGGTTCTGTTTTAGTGTTTTACAATAGTTGAGACTGAGACTGAGATTGAACTATTTTTTTTCGTTCCGGCAATGAGAAGTTTGTGCCATTTAGCTCTTAGCCAGTTCAAAGATATACCTTTAATTGTGTTCCTTCAGGTTTCTTCCCACAAGACTTATAAAATCAGTTTCCCTTCAATTTGCTGTTGTTAAATTGAATTAAAATTCTTCCATTTTGCTAAACTATTTCAACTTCAGACTATCGTCTAATCTTCTAACAGTTTTACTGGTGGATTTGTAGGATGGTTTCAAAAATGGTTTAATCTCAAACAAGTAAACTTCCATCTCATCGCGTCTCAACGGTAATTGCTCATGATGTTTCATACATTTCAGGTTAGATGTTTATCTTATTGAATGACATCGTACTGTAAATGCCAGTTATACATATTGGACTATTAGTCTTAAGTGGATTCATTAGCAATTACAGTTGTGCAACATCTTTTCCTTTGAGCGGCGAATGTTTCTGAGGTTGAACTAAACTGAACTTTTGTATGCTTGTATTGTTAATTCCTTTTCATTGTGTTTGAAATTTTTTTCATCACTCAAACAATCTTTGACCATAATTTCATGTGAAGGTTCCAAAGATGAATTGAAACTTATATATCACCTGCCTTACTTGTGGGTGTACATAGAGAATCATACACAAAAGTTTTACCTCAAGAGTTATCTCATATATTGGATTAAATAATTATTATGTACTTATAGCTATATTAATCTTTATTTAGTTGGTGGTGTAATTATATAAATTGGTGAGAGGGACAGATGTCTAGAGGGGCAGATGTTACAAAAGATGATGATATGGTCCAACTTCTTTTAGGTAATGTTGAGTGGTAGTGTAATTAAATGGGATCATATAAAGGAGCAAGTGATGACATTTCGTTGGGAGACCGGTAGATAGAAACAGAAGAATGAAAATGAACACTAACTTGATGACCCACCATGATATTGGTTTCTGATGGTGGAAGGATGAAAGCACTTGTGCTCTTAGAAATTTATGGTAAGAATAGTGAGTTTTTCTAGTTAAATTATATATGGGAGTAATAATATACGCGTAATCTATGCTACTGACCAAAAGTCTGTGAAGAATTTATAGTTTTTCTTTTATTCTCAGTTAATCGTAGGAACATACTTGAAGTTTGGGTTTGTAGAAAATATGCTTACTCGCGATAATGTTCCATGAAAATATTTCGATTATCACTGATCCTAAAACTCTGTTATGAGAAGTTGGGAACAGGGATGTGCATCATCTAATCGAAAATTAATCCATCCTTGCTGGCTACATTTTTCCTGATGTAATGTGGATATGTTTTTCGTTCTTATCAAGAGGATGGATAATATGCTCTACCTATCTTGTCAATTCCTCTTTAAATTAAAGTATGCTTATTGCTAGATATACATAATCTTGGCCAGGTAAAGTCTACTGTGTTGGCGGCTTGCGAACGTAGGACAATTCCCAAAGTTACCTGTATCCCTACTCTGAAATGTGTTTACACATATGACAAATATCTTTCATATGATATCTGATGAGATCTTTTTTATTCATTTAATTTGTATTCATTTGTTTGTAGGACAATTCCCATCATTGCAGGAAGAGAACCTGGCAAAAAATGAATTTAGCTTACCATGGCTGAGAAATAAGCCACTTTGTCTAGGTATACATTTAGATTAAATTTAAATTTGTTGAATTCAAGTAGTTCTTGTTGTTTACTTCAAGCCTTTATTTTTGTCAGTTCTCATAATCGTCTTTGATATATTAATTTGGCAGATATCTTTGACCAATCACTAATCTCACTTCAGAGCTCTTGGTTCAGTATCCTGAAAGCAATATATATATACTTTAGGCTTATTCTGGTTACTTCTCTTAGAGCTCAGATTACATATTGTTATGTGTTCGTGCGTTGGTTATTGAGTCTTCCATCTTTAATTCAAGTCAACAAACCTGGAGTATCTGCATTGACGCAAGCAATTGGCCAGGTTTTAAAGGTATTTGAAATCCTTGAACACTCCTTTTTAGTTACTTGTAATCACGATGTCTTCTTTGCTGGTTGTCTACACTGGATACAATTAGACTAACACCATGGAATCTTTATGCAACTGATAAACTTATGATTAACTTAAATCTTATTATCAAAACCAGGAAAGCCCTCATCTTGGTTCACTGCTCGCTAGGAATGGAAAAATAGTTGCAGCTGGATATGTGGTGACCGGTTTGGAAGGTGAAGTCTGTCACCATAGAACTGTCCAAAAGAACGAGGGTAAAGTTCACATAGAGTGCGTCTACGATGATTCTGCACCAATCTGGGACCCTCCTCAAGGTGATGACTACTATAAGCTATCTTCGCATGTTGGTGGTGGTTGGATAGTATGGTATAAGAAGCGTTTGCAAGTTACAAATTAAACTTTGTGTACCTTGTTACAGATAAGTACTATTAGGCAGAATTTATGTTTTAATTTATAATAATTTTTAGTTTTTATTGTTTAGTGTTTTAAAAGTGTATTAGGATATTAGTTGATGTTGAAACAAATTTCTTTATATTTAATTTAATTTCTATTAGATTTGTTGGGTACTATTTTTTAATACTATGCACGTGTAACAACGTGGTGGGTTGAGGAAAACGGTGTGGGGAAATAAAAAAATATATTTTTTTCTTATTTACCGACTAAATTGTTACACTTATATATGTCAGAGATTTGACATACTTTTTTAGTGTGATTTAAATTAATTAAAGTCATACTTATTAGTGTGACCACTAATGTGTAACAAAAGAAAAACACCATATTTATGACGCTAATAAGTGTGATAATAAATCAGATGTCACACTTATTTGTGTAACAAAATGTCTGTTTTGGTGTAGTGATTTATAAGGAAATACATAGTGGGTGACAGCTAATCTGTCCTTTATTTTCGGGTATGGTCTGCGACATTCTCGCAACCTTACAAATGCTAATTTCGCAAGCTCTCTAATTTTCGCAGGACTATCACATCTTTCTCGTGATCCTAGATGACGTCGTTTATCGTATCATTTCTGAAATTGTTCTGCGACGCTGTTGTGCTGTGTCATTGATAATTTCCCTGAAACATTGTCATTGCGAGATTCTGATCCTACACGTTGGAAGTGTGGCCACACCATGTTTGGCCGGCCTTCCCTTTTTCGACCAATCAGGTTTCTCTAAACCTGTCACATCTTTAAAAGAGGTGTCAAGATGTCGCCATACCATGTTGGCTTCCCAAAACCGGGCCAACATGCTAATGACATGGCAAACATGCCGATCGTACACGCCAAACGGGCATGCCAAGCGCACGTGCCAAACATGCCACTTACCACGTCAACATGCTAACGGCATGCCAAACCTTCCAAAACACGCCAAACGTGCCAACGCACCATAAAGAGTGCCCTACGTGCTAACCTACCTCCTGTTCGGGGGCAACACAATGATAAGCTCAAATTATGGTTTTCTAGTCAGAAGCACGACCTTGCATTAACCAAAACCCTAATTTCCGGTCGCAGCACAAATTATGCCACTTCGGCCCACAACATTCCACGAGTCGTGTGGGACCCAGGAAGCCCTAGGAATGGCGCCATATCATAGCCACCCACGACAATCCTTACTCATGTGGCCGTCTCTACACTATGGCCTTGTCATAGTTCCTTTGGCATAGCTATGGCATCATGTGCACAAAAAGTGTCGCCATGCCGTGGACGCATGCCACACGCACCAATTAGGGTTTCGACATTCCAAACCTTAATTTGGGAAAAGTTGCTTCGCTAACCAAGCCAAGTAACGTTTCCCAGAGCGTTGGGATTGATGTGGCAATAGGGCCAATGTTGCCACACCACATTTGGGTCTAACACCAATGTGCCAAAGTATGGCGGCCATGGCTACGCCAGGCGCTACTTCGTGCCACTAGCATGTGCTAACTATGCCCTCCACGCCACCATGCCACAGTCATGCTGCACGTGCTAAATAGAGTTGCAATGCGTCAAACCCTAATTTAGCTAAAAGTTTCCATGCCAACTGGGTCTAGTGACTCTCCTAAGACCTCAGGATTAACTTAGCAACAAGACCAATGTTTCCATAACCATATTTGGGTCTACCACCAATATGCCAAAACAGCTGCCACGGCTATGCCACTGAATGTCGCTATGGCATGGCTACGCCAGACTTCACTATGCCAATGGCACCACTTTTCTATATAACAAGATGTGGCCATAATCAATGACCATCCTTCCTCATGAGATGCAATCTCAGCCATCCAAGTTTTCCACTGAACTGACAGACTTGTGGCAAGCTTCAGGCAACCAACTGCCTAAATCTAGTGGCCATGGCTACGCCAGGCGCCACTTACACCACCGTGCCACTGGCATGCACGAGCCATGCCAGCCATGCCACATTGCCACTGGTGTACACCAACATTCCACTATGGCATTATCAGGCGCCAACACAAGGTAGCCATAATCAACGACTACCCTTCCTCATGAGATGCGATCTCATCCATCGAAGTTCTCCACCGAACTAACAGACTTGTGGAAAGTTTTAGGCAACCGGCCAAGACGGTCCTAATAGCATCACATGTTATTTTCCTACGGCAAGCCTCCTGATTTTAACTTGCCACACGTAGCAAAATACTACATATTTTCCACTAAAACACTCGAGACATCAAATATGTCACAAACTGGGGGATACTCATCAGGGTATTGGTCTGGCGGTTTACAACGTGCGACGTGCAATACGCCCATTATATGAAAGTCTCATGAAGTAGGAAAATTAATGGCGGCAAGAAGTAACGGGTTAAACAGATCCACTTCCTTAATTATAGAAGCATGGGTTTCTGATGGTTATACGTTACTCCATTCTTCCACCACTAAATCGTTTCCACTTCCTACGAGACCATGATACGTTTCAATATGACTTGTATAAATAGGCTTCACCTATTTCCACCAAACAACAAGTTTTGGTCATAGAATAATACAGTATCCAGAAATCACATGTTAGCTTTCCATTTTGCTAGCCAAATCTACTTTCTGATACAAGTCGTAAACAACCACACCTTCAGAATCAACGATTCTGTTCTCAACACTTTCTTCGCTTCCGTCCGTAATACCAACCCTTCTCCTTCACTTTTTGACCGAAGCAAGCCTGGAACAGCCGTTTCTTGGTTTAGGCCAGGATTGTACAGATTGATTTCTCGAATTAAAAGTACTCCCGTGCAGTGCATTGTTTAGGGTTTAGATTTGTTTCTCATCCACGCACCCAAAATTACCAAAACCAGCAGAAACAGTTTTCACCCACAAACAGTAACCTACCTAAGTACGCTAACAGGTACGCGTTTTTAAGTAACCGTATTGAGTTTGTTTTCAATTCCAAACTCCATCAGAAATTCACGGACGTGAACTTTCCTCCAGTACGCATACGGGTACGCATACTGTACCGGTTCTCCAACAACCGCCAGTACGCGTACGGGTACACATGCTTTGGGTTCCCGGTTTTGGACTTTTACACAAATGTGTAAATACACTATGCTTATATCCAAAGATGGTTACATGTTCTAAACTCCCATTTCAATCATTGAAACTTTCTTAGAGGATGTTATATAGTTGTTATTCACAAACTATTTTTCACCAAAGCGATTTTCAGTTTATTGAAATAATCAACATGACTTTCGTCACGAGTAAAGATGAACTTGGAAAAATCGAAAGCTTACCAATACATATTTTGAGAAATAGATAAGCGAGATAAACTCGGCTCGAAATAGAAAATGTGTACAATCGAAGTCTATATAGCAATACCACTTTTCTCTCAAAATAGGAGATAGAATAGATAGACTTTTGAGTGATAGATAAGTTCAAGTCTCCACATACCTTTTTGTCGATGAAGTTCCACCAGTTCCTTGAGTAGTACTTCGTCTTTTCATGATGAACGTCGTGGAGTCTAGAGCTCAACTACACTTACTATCCTAGTCCGAGACTTAGCTATAAGTAGACTAGAAATCAAGACTTATAGTTTTGGCAACTAAACTTTACAAACAAGCTTGAGATAGCAACACTTGCGAGTTCGACCGAGCAGTGCTCTAACAATCTCCCATTTTGTCAATTTTAGTGACAAAACTATCAATACATATGGAATACAAAATAAAAAAACTTTGCAGCTTCTCATCCACATGCTTGATCTCCTTGGTTCTTCAACATTACTCGAAATCTTCGTCACTTCCAAGTACTCAAATGATTCCAAAGATATTCAATTCAGCATCATCGTTGTTGAAGATCCGTAGCCATAATAATGAGAAAAGAATAGCTCTCAATCATTGTTATACAGTGTCATAGTATTATTACGCAACATCAAAGTTCAATTGTATCATGACTTCTACAAAAATACTATGGTGATATGTATCACTCCCCCTTAGTCAATACTTCATCTCGCATGAAAACCACTCCCCCTTCATAATGATCCGAAAACCATATGTATATATAGTGTGAACAACACATTAATTCTCCCCCTTTTTGTCAATAAAATTGGCAAAGGTACGAAAACTAGTAGATCCTAATGAAATTTCCATAGAGACACTTCATGAACAAAAGAAAGCACATACCAACTTTTTAGATGCAATTATATAGCCGAAACTAAATGCATTCGTCAAGGAGTTTATAAAGATACAAGATAACCCCTATAATATTCCATATCCGCATTCCCCATAAAGATTTGGAAATTAAGCACAAGTTCAATTAAGAACTCCCCCCCATAAAATGTCATTCCGGAAAGAACAACAAGAGCGACCTTACTTTAATAAGAAAAATAAGAGTTTTTTTGGACATTAACAAATCACATGAATATGAATTTGTATCCGAAAATCTGAATTAATTTAGCCACAAGAGAACCTATGATTAATTTAATCAGAAATGCTCACATAAGAGTACTTACGGAGCCGCACAATATTTACATAAAAATATGGATCATGGAAGATCAATACTGCGGAATAAACAAAGATTCACTCTATTCTTTATCATCATTTGCACAATGACATATAATAGACTTAATCTTTGTAAACAAAAGCTCATCCTATCTTCCATCAATATTTTCATAATGACATAATAGGCTTATCTCTTGTGTATCAAAAGTTCATTCAATCTTTTATCAATACTTGCATACCGACATATGAAAGACTTAACTTTTGACCACGTTTATATGTACTTCTTATAGATCTCCATATTTAGCAATTTAATTGAAAGATAACATCATTCAAGGCTACAATATCATAAAAGTTATTATAACCATCAGAATAACAGTTTTAACAGGATCAACATAAGAGGTTTAACATACAAAATAACATGAGAGAGTTTAAACAAAAATGAAGATAAAGACACTAATCAAGATTGTGATAAAAGTCCTCAGCAATCTTGGATATTGATTCATCTAGGTCAGGGTGAACTGTCACATCATGAGTCAATTGTCTCTCCAAGCACTCATTCCTTTGAAGAAGACGAGCGACTTCAGGATTAGCAGGTTTCTTCATTTTGTTAATGTCTGCCTGAGATAGAGAAGTAGCTCGACCAGTGCAAGTACCAATGGGAGGAATCTTAAAGTGACTGCAAATTCTGCTGATAAGATAAGGAAACCCAAGATTTTTCTTCTGTGACACCGTATGAATCATTTGTCGAATAAACAGGCCACATAAATCAATCTCTTATCCAGAGATGATATATCAAATCATCTCAGCAAGGGTCCTGATCCATAGATTCTTACCCAGCGTACTAGGAATCAAATTAACAACAGCCAGTTTGCTAAAAACTTTCAAATAAAAGCTAATGTTATCAACAGAAAGCTTGCCGCTAGCCCAAGATTCTCTCTTATTTAGTAACATTTCAGAAAGTTTATTCTGAGATGGCCTGAGATGCTCAGGTTGAGGAATAATTAAAGAGCGATCAAGAGACAAGTTTGACATATAAGAAATTACACCTCGATCTACCTCAAAAGATATTCCTCCAACCATTGTTTTGAAACAACAACTTTCTTTGTTGGCTGAATGCAAGTTAGCTTAAAACTGGCATGTCATCTCAGGATGAGACGACCCAAGACCATCATGAATATATACCCATTCATATTGGTTCATAAACTGATGTAACTCAGGTTCTTGAACAGTTCGATCATCAACCCTTTCTGTGACGAAGTTCCCTTTAAGAAACTTGACATATTTGTTCCTAACAAGTAGACTAGTAAAGCTAATTTGAAGGGATGGATCATAAAAAGGTTGTAGAGCATCTAAGCCAATTTCATCATCATCAAATTTATTATCATTATCAATTCTTCTACTAGCAGTATTAGGATGAGTACCCGAACTTTCACCACGACTTAACCTTTTTCTAGATGCCATTTTTGAGAAAAAACACAACAGAGAGGATGAACAACTTACTTGGTTCGTGAACTGTTGTTGATGGTGGTGTTCCAAAACGATGAGATGAACGAGAATAGCTCTTGACCCAACGTGCAAAATCTTATACTAGGTTTAACTATGTAAACCAAACAAAAAAAATGGTTGAGAAACAAGGGAAAAGTGATGAAGAGTTTGTGAACCATAGGTTTTTCTGTTTTGTTCATTAATTGTTGAAGATAGGAAGAAGGTGAAAAGAAAAAGAGTTCTTTCTCTATTTTTATGTGCAACAGACCGAACAGTTCCTGAATCGGCAAAACTAATTCAGGTACTGGAATCAATCAATACTGGAACATGGTTCAGGCACGTAGTATACGAACCGTACGAGTGCAGACAAGGGCACGTTTGCTCCCCCCTTTTTTTATATATTTTGACTGGAAAAAATACGAACGAGAGTTTGAAGAAAATCTCAACATGACACTCAAGAGAAATTCTTTTAAGAACTTACAACAACAACTAGCCACTCACACCATGACACCAACAGAGAGTTTCTTTCCAACAACTCTTACACCTTGTAGTGTTGAAGAAAACCAAAGAAACTATTTTTATAAGCCTGTCACAAAACTTCACGAGAACCTAAAAAAATGACTTTCTGATTTCTTGTTTTCCAACTTATAAGAGACAATTTAAGCAGATAGTTTTTAGTATTGTGAAGCGAAACTCTTTTAGCGAAAGGAGACGTCATAGCTTCTTCATAAAAGAAGACAATACTACTATCTTGATAGGAAGTATCAGGAATTGAGCAATGATCGATTCATGCTTTGAGATGATATACTCAGATGACTGAGATTTAAAGTCCTCTTGTAATTCTTTTAATTTGTTACAACTTATTGAGTTACGTAGAGGGGGAGCATTGCTCTCACTGATTAGCAAATCAATATCAATATCAATATCAACCTCAACATAAATATTATTTATCATAACTTGATTTAGCATGTCAAGAGACTCTTGTTCCTTCTGGAGAAATAAATCAACATCAGAAGATAAGCTTTCAAGTTTCTTTTCAATCCGTGAAAAAACTTCAAGGGATTTTAAACTCGGAGGAGGTTTAGATAGAATTTATTCTACAGATTTAATTAAATCGATCATGGAAGAGAGTTCTGGAATCCTTGGATCTGGTGGTGCATTTATTGAGATAGCATTTCTGTCCATAGAGTCAGATCGCTACAAACACAGACTTATGAGGTCTTTAAACGTGTTTGCCTGATCTGATACCAATCGAAAAAACGGGGGTCTAACAACCATGGTGAATTTATTGAGATAGAATTTCTGTCCATAGAGTCAGATCGCTACAAACACAGACTTATGAGGTATTTAAACGTGTTTGCCTGATCTGATACCAATTGAAAAAGCGAGGGTCTAACAACCATACCCAATATTTCTTTTATCAATCTGTATGGACTAACTCCAATATACTTTAAAGAGAATCAACTAGACTGTCAGACTCAATCCTAAGAAAAGTGTATCAAAGAATTAAATCTCAATTTCTTAATTCAATCCGCAATCAAATAAACAATAATTTGCGAGCCCGATTGAATCTAAGAGAGATAACTTGAACAGTACCAAATACCAATGTTCAAGGATCATTCAATTTCAATCAACAACCAAAGGTTGTATTTACCAATTGATCGACTCAACGCACAACTTGTGATATCTCAATTATATAACAAAATATAATAAGGAAAAGGAATAACACAGACACCAGAAGTTTTGTTAACGAGGAAACCGCAAATGCAGAAAAACCCCGGGACCTAGTCCAGATTGAACACACACTGTATTAAGCCGCTACAGACATTAGCCTACTACAAACTAACTTTGCTCTGGACTGTAATTGAACCCCAATCAATCTCATACTGATCCAAGGTACAATTGCTCTCCTTACGTCCCTGATCCCAGCATGAACTACACACTTGATTCCCTTAGTTGATCTCACCCACAACTAAGAATTGCTATGACCCAAAGTCGAAGACTTCAATAAACAAATCTGTCTCACACAGAAAAGTCTACAGGAATAGATAAATCTGTCTCCCACAAAAATACCTACGAGTTTTGTTCCGTCTTTTGATAAATCAAGGTGAATAGGAACCAATTGATATACCGGACTTATATTCCCGAAGAACAACCTATAAATATCAATCACCTAACAATAATCTTAATCGACTAGCGAAACAAGATATTATGGAATCACAAACGATGAGACGAAGGTGTTTGTGACTACTTTTATATCTTTCCTATAGGATATAAATCTCAAAACAATCTTACGATTGTACTTAATCACGATAGAAACATCAAGATCAGATTACGTAACTACAGAGAAAATAGTTGGGTCTGGCTTCACAATCCCAATGAAGTCTTTAAGTCGTTAACCTACAGGGTCTCGAGAGAAACCTAAGGTTAAAGGAGAATCGACTCTAGCTTTACACAACTAGTATCACACAGGAGGTGTGGAGATTAGGTTTCCCAGTTGCTAGAGTTCTCCTTTATACAGATTTCAAATCAGGGTTTGCAATCTTAGTTACCTTGGTAACAAAGCATTCAATATTCACTGTCAGATGAAAACCTAATTAGATTCAAGCGAATATATTTCAACAGTTAGATCTAACTTAGCTTGTTATACACAAACGGAATGTAACTTCATTTAGGTTTGAGTAACCGTGCCTAAACGTGTACACCTAGTTGGTTCAACAATAGTTAACCAATGGTTAGCCATATGAGCACTTTCATATCAACCTTATTCATCTTCACCATAACTAGTTCAAATGACTCAAATGAACTAGTTAGAGATTTGTTCAATTACTTGGATCTTATATAAGTATACAAGACACAATCGAAGCAAAATCGGTTTTGATTCACTCGAATCGATTCATGAACATTATAGCCACGGTTTGCAAAGATTGCATTCCTTAATATATATAAATGTTCTAGTTCATGAACAAACCGATTTTAGAAAGTAACCTACCTAAGTATGAGAATATGTACGCGTACTTAAGTAACCATATTGAGTTTGTTTTCAATTCCAAACTCCAGCAGAAATTCACGGACGTGAAATTTCCGCCAGTACGCATACGGGTACGCATACTGTACAGGATCTCCAACAACCGCCAGTACGCGTACGGGTACACATGCTTTGGGTTCCCAGTTTTGGACTTTTACACAAATGTGAAAACACACTATGCTTATATCCAAATATGGTTACATGTTCTAAACTCTCATTTCAATCATTGAAACTTTCTTAGAGGATGTTATATACATGTTATTCACAAACTATTTTTCATCAAAGCGATTTTATAGTTATTGAAATAATCAACATGACTATCGTCACGAGTAAATATGAACTTGGCCAAATCGAAAACTTACCAATACATATTTCGAGAAATAGATAAGCGAGATAAACTCGGCTCGAAATAGCAAATATATATAATCGAAGTCTATATAACAACACGACCTTTCTCTCAAGATAGGATATGGAATAGATAGACTTTTGAGTGATAGATAAGTTCAAGTCTCCACATACCTTTTTCTCGATCAAGTTCCACCAGTTCCTTGAGTAGTTCTTCGTCTTTTCATGATGAACACTGTGGAGTCTAGAGTTCAACTACACTTACTATCCTAGTCCGAGACTTAGCTATAAGTAGACTAGAAATCAAGACTTATAGTTTTGGCAACTAAACTTTACAAACAAGCTTGAGATAGCAACACTTGCGAGTTCGACCGAGCATTGCTCGAACATAAATTATAAACATTTCCCCTTTAATCATGAAGCTGGGGCCAATCTTACGATTGAGCGGTTTTCGGGTGCCTAACACCTTCCCAAACCTTACTGGATTTTTCTTTCCCGGACTCTCTATTTTGTTTTCTCGAAAGAATTCAAACTAAAAAGGGGCCCTGATTCCATTTATCCAGGTGGAGACTTCAAAACAACTCTCTTCTTTGTGGAGATAGCTCTTATTAAAGAACTAGTAAGACGTTATCTCTATATTACTTGTGCGATGAAAATTTACCTATGGTTATCCCTCCACTATACCACACCACAATTAGAGTCCAAAACTATGGTTATCCCTCGACTATACCACACCACAAATAGAGTCCAAAAATGTGTCGACTCTGCCAAACTCATGTCTCGCGCAAGGTATTCAATATCAGATGTGTCGGTAGATATTATAAGTTTTTATCGTGTATCAGAGAAAACCTATACGACATCTAATATATCGGCGATACAAGAATTGAACGATAAAAACGCTCGTATTGGCCGATACAACCGATATCGGGTTCACAGGCACAGTGATAATATTGGTAAGGGTAATTTGGTAGAATAAATTATTTGGATCTGAAAATTTGCAATCATCTACTTCCTTTATACCCTTGAAAACTCAATCCAATTTAGTTAAGAAATTTCCAACTATTTTATTTTTTATTAATGGTTGTGGAATGAGATTAAATTTTTACTGTGAAGCCTTTGATCTTAAGAATTAATGCATTATATTGTACCAATTTTTTTAGATTGAAACATTTATGAATATTCAAAATTTTAGTAGAAAATAGTAGTACTGAAAATATAGGCAAGATTACTGCTTCACAATCTGAGTAAGGAGAAACTAGTAGTACTGAAAATTTTAGCACTTCGATAATGGAAAAAATCATCGAAGAACAACGAAAGTGGCTCTAACTCTCGTCAATAAACAAATGGTTTGGGATCCAGGGGGTTCCCCCAGGCCCACATAAAGAAGAAAACAAAACATTAGGATCCAAAAATCCAAATTGTTATGATAAAAATGAAGAACTATATGAACACCACGAAGCAAAGAACACTTGAAATTTGAGTATTTTAAGGAGCATGAAATGAAGAGGAAGTCAACACTTTCCTTGAAATCAAAGTGTGGTATACTCCACCAAAAAGAAACGTGCCCAAGGGTTTCAAGTTTCCTAAAGTGGTAAAATATGATAGTCGGGGCCATCAAGATATACCACAGAGGAATTTGCTATTTCATCCAGAATACCCGAATACGTTTAATCGGTAGTCCAGCGCCAAAAAGTAAGTAATCGGAGGTCCAAAAAGCTTTTGAATAGTCAAAATTACTTGTCTATCCTCACCACTCACATGTGGATGCATATCTCGTTCTTCTTCTTTATTTTTTCTTCTCATTGTATTCATCTGCAGACGAAACTCCTTCCTCGTTCCTCTCAATCAACAACACCAACAACAAAATCAACCTAAAAATCATGCTTAATCATCTCTAAAAATCAATCAATTTTCTTAAGCAAAAACCAAAATCTCCAATCAATCTTCATCAGCAAACCCTAATTCGATTTTAGAAGAAGATCTCTGCTAATCACCAAGATCCAGAGAAAGAAGAAAGAAAGAAGAATAGAAGAAGAAGATCTCTGCTAATCACCAAAGACAATATATATAGTTATGTATGATCATATATACACCTTTACCTTCAATACATATTGATATGCACTGGAGGAAAATACGCACTGAATGTAAAAGTGTAATCCCACAATACATATTGATATGTACTGGAGGAAAATATGTACTGAAGGTAAAAGTGTATAATCTAATGGTACATATTGATCCAACAATACATATCGATATGTACTGAAGGAAAATATGTACTGAAGGTAAAAGTGTATAATCTCATGGTACATATTGATCCAGCAATACATATCAATATGTACTGAAGGAAAATATGTACCGAATGAAAAAAATGTATAATCCCATGGTACATATTGATCCAGCAAATACATATCGATATGCACTGAAGGTAAAAAGTGTATAATCTCCTCGTTCTTCTTCTTCTTCTTGGATTTTTTCGTGAATCTTGTTGATATTCTTCTTCACTTGTTTCACTTCTTTACCACCGCGTATTATGGAACATATCTGGATTGGATGGATATGAAGCTATGAAATTAAAAGTGTACAATCTCATGGTACATACTGATCCAGCAATACACATCGATATGTACTGAAGGTAAAAGTGTACAATCTTCTCGTTCTTTTTCTTCGTGGATTTTTTCGTGAATCTTCTTGATATTCTTCTTCACTTGTTTCACTTCTTTACCATCATCGCCTATTACGGAACATACCTGGATTGGATGGATATGAAGCTATGAAATTTGATAAAAGACATAATCTAGGGTTTTCACAAAATCGATAGAATCAGATCTAACAGGGAAAATAAGTAAGAAACACTACACCATTTTTCCGATTCGTAACGGTTTTGAGCGTTACGAGTCGGGGTTGTAACGGTTCATGACAGTTACGAAAAGGGGTGCTACAATTTTTTCGCAACGGCCCAGCAGCCGTTACGAATTTTTTCGTAACGGTCCTTGTAACAGCTGGGAGCCTATACTACGTGGCATGGTCGTAACATGCGAGAGCCGTTACGAATTTATTTAGTAACAGGACATTGTAACACGTGCAAGCCGTTACGAATTTTTTTGTAACTATAAAAAAATTACTGCAGGTCAACATTGACCTGGTCAAAATCAGTCAACAATGATCAATTTTGACCAGGTCAAGGTTGACCAACAACTCATTATCGGCCGGAATACACCGGAATTCCAAATAACCACCTGCACACACCTTTCATTTTATCCTCCACAATCATCAATATTTTCTTCAATCAAATTCATCTCACTTTCAATCATTTCTTATCACAATCAAATGGATTCATACAAAAAAGAACTTAAATTCTTCCAAGTACAAATTTTATTTGTTAAGTATCAAATACTAACGGATATACACTAAGTATCAGTTCGTAGAAATTCCTATGTTCACAAATTCATCTAACTTAGAATGTACATAGAAACTTACTCCAACCTAATGTCTGCCTTGTTCTCCAACCTTTTTGCTCCAAACTTGTTGCAGCAGAGAATCATCCAATTAACCTGCAAACACAAAAATATATATATTTAGATGGACGTATGCACAGAAAAATCAGCCCTAAGTTATGAGGTTACTGCTGCAAGTAAGACAACTGGAGCAGGCAACTTACAATCCCAGATGACAAATCAGCCCCTTCATCCCTTGCTTTAAGTTTATAACTCCAATCCATACTGCATGAAACGAACCAAAAACATACATAAGTATTACCAACCCTAAAAAGAAGTCAAAACATACTGATGAAATTACACAAAAATATCAACTGGAGCTGTCATAATTTCACTCTCTGAATACCAACATACTACATGAATAATGAGATATACTTACAAGAGTTGTCGTCATTTCACTCTTTGAATCATAAGCATATACACAACCTATATTAAAAGCATACAAAACTAAGATGCTATACCACATAGGGATGAAATTATAAAAAAATATCAATTGGGAAAAAGAACAATGATAATTACTTACAGTGCGGCTGTAGGGCTACCTTCTCATTCTCAAGAACCTTCTGCAGCATTTGATACACATTTACTTGTTGTAGGGCTACTTACTTTTCCAACATTTACTTGCACTAGATCAGTTAGGTAGTCCTGTCATACAAGCTCATTAGCACAAATGATTTTCTTTTGAAGAAAAATCATTCTATACATGGTCATATGAGCACAAGTGTAGTTTCCAAATCTTTACCTGTGCAAGGGCTTCAATTTCTACAGGCATAGTTGCACTAAACAACAATGTTTGGTGCTCTATGGGAAGATTTTGCATCACCTGAAAGCCAAAAAAGTAACCAATAAATGGTATGTACTGTTACACACAAGCAAAGACTCTTAAGCAAAGACTTCCCAAGTTCAAACTGAGCTCTTTGTTATCAAACCTTGGTGCCATAAAGGAGTCGCGCTTGTTAACCTGCAAGCTTCAGTTTAATAGTATGTTATGTGTAATAAGTGCATCTTCCAGGCTCTTTGCTCACCTTCAGTCAGAACCTGCAAAATGAGAACAGGTTGAAACCCTTAAATTAGTCCTCTAAACCAAATTCACTTGAACAATCAAGCAAGTCAAGCATAAAAAGAAAACAGCCTTCGGTAAGTCCTACACATTGCAAACACCAAATGATCACAAACCTACAAAAGAACAGTAGATCACACAACAACAATTTGGCAATGAGGTTCCTTTCCCGGTGCTGACATTCCATACTGTTATGTACAACAAAAAATTGAAGCACATTAGTAGTCTCAAAACAGAAACGCTAAACCATTGAGAGCCATCATAAGTTAAAGCAGATTACCCTGTGCTTTCTGCAGTTTTGTCATCTTTGAATCTCTGAAGCTCGGCTTTCTCTCCCCATCTGTAGTTCACTTCCCACCAGCATAATACCTCGCAAGTATAAATTGAAGGTCAAAATCCACAAATTTAAACTTTATAGTACAAATATAACCAAGTGAAGTACTTACCAGGGATTGTTATTTCCTCGGCTGGCTACTGCTGCTTCAGCTAACTTATCCAAATCAATAAGCTAAAACAAGAAAAATCTGACGTAGCATGCTCAATTCATTCCATCTAACTTTCCTCTAGAGTCCAAGTTCCATGATGATTTGTAGATTCATGATATCAAATCCTTTTCAAATTCTTAACACCATTATATCATAGTAATCTGAAACTCAAAATCAGTTCTAAATGAAATCCCTAGGTCACTTCAGATAGGGAAATCTATTCAATTTAATTCGCAAAGTTAAACAATTTACATCAACATTGAAAGAACACCTGACAGTATGCGAGAAATTCTTAAGTGTTGTTGTGTATTTCAGTTCGATAATTTCTCACATGAAATCTAAAATTCACGGCGTCAATTAAGATTACCATACATCTAATTCCAAACTCTAGCAAAGTTCTACCCCAATCATGAATCAACAGCAAGACATAATGGAAGAAAAAAAAACAAACAAAAGATGGTTTCAAAAGAAAACCCTAAGATTCTCGGTGCTCACAGGCTCTTAAAATTCACTAACCTCCTATTTGTTTCGAATTCCTATCATGTTTCAATACCAGGCAGAGTTGAAACCAAAACCTAATAAACTCTAGGTTCTTCATACTTTGATAATAAAATTTACAACAGTAGAGTGATTGAATCGTTGAGAGAGATATTATATGTTTTCAATTAATCGAAGCAAGAAGAAATAAGGTTAGAATCATACCTTCAATCAAAATCCCAGAACAAAGAAAACCCTTTTTCAACTACTTCCAAATCTCCATGGAAACAGTAGATTAGAACATAAAACTCACCACTTTCAACCACTCTAGATGAAACCAGAGTAAGGTATGAATTTTCAAGATTTTTGGGTTGTAATTCTTTTCACCTAGATCTCTCGTTGTTTTCTTTCTGAAATTTTCTTACAGTGACCCAGTATCAAAAGTCTCAGATGTATAAGTCCTCTAGAGTTAAATCACTATTCATTCTGAAAATACCCCTAACAATAAAAGCATGACAAGGACCCTAGGTGTCGAAGTGAAACTCCGCCAACAATTTTTTCATTCAATCACATTCATCTCAATTCAATCAATTCTTATCACATTCAAATGGACTCACACAAAAAAGAACTTAAATTCTTCTAAGTACCAAATTTTATTTGTTAAGTATCAAATACTAGGGGAATATATATATACCAAGTATCAGTTCATAGAAATTCCTGTGTTCACAAATTCATCGAACTTGGAATGTACATAGAAACTTACTGAAACCTAATGTGTGCCTTATTCTCCAACCTTTTTGCTCCAAACTTGTTGCAGCAGAGCATCATCCAATTAACCTGCAAACACAAAAAAATATATACTTAGATGGAAGTATCCGCAGAAAAATCAGTCCATACAAAAAAAGAACACAAAGTCATCTAAGTATCAATTTTTTTTTATTAAGTATCAAATACTAAGGGAATACATAGGGACTTACTAATTTCAATTCATAGAAACTTCCTATATTCACATATTCTTCTAACTTAGAAAATAATAGAAACTTACAAAACTTGCACCTGATCTCCAACCTAATCGAGCTTCGTCATACACAACATCCAGGATAGCAACATGATTAATGGATCCATCATCTATTCTGGCATGCACTTGCCTACCAACAAACATGAAATAAAAATAAATAAAATGGGTGACCGACTGACCGCGGAAAAGAAATCGCAAGCCAGATCTTTTTTCTTCTGCTTGTAAGTATGCGAAAGGGTCTGAACTAAGTGAATTTAGACGCAATTTTTAATGCCATACATACTACATAGTGGGAAGATAAAGCCAAAGTATGATAGGGATATATATGTTGTGCTATACTTTTATCTTCTTAAGGGATGTATATACGTATGCCCGTTACCAGTTGAGCAATTAACCATGCAGATAATAATGATTTTGAACGAGAAAGCCTACTAGTACTTACCATCTTCCATTCGTTAGCCCTATACACTTGTGAGCATCCTTCATATCTTGGAATCTCACCAAAACAACTCCTTGAGGACGTTCTCGCATACCTGCAAGAAAAAAAGTAACATGTAATTTTCTAGTCCAAAAATCAACATCGGAAAACATTATCTTCGAGCAAGAGAAAGATGCTCAAACAAGACTCGACCAGTAGTATGTGAACATCATTAGGATTCACTGAATACCTTAACTAGCTCTACTGGAAAAAGTTTCATCCACTCCTCCTCAACATCTGACTTCACCTCGGTCTTTAAATTAGCATCGGACTGCAAATGTGCAAAACAGCTCACATACTCAACGACTTCCCTAGATATCATGGCTAATTTCAACACTGTGAATTACAATCAACCAAAAAAGATAAATCTAAACATATGGGGTCAAGTATTTATAGGGATAAAAAAAAGTATAAACAACATTCTCACCTCTTTAATAACGCCACACCCATCGCTTGTAACAACAGGGTCTGCACCTTGACTGATGACATCAATTCTCTTGCAACCAGATACCTTGGGCAATTAAGAATTCTTCAAAGAAACCTTCTCAACACCCTTGGCCTGGCAAGCAACAAAAAGTGTCTTAAACCAGCAGCTTATTTAAACACATAAGATGTCTAAATCTTACCGGTGCATAGGAAGCAATCAACTTTAAAGGTAAACCAATGTAAACAATAAGAAAAAGTGCATTGGAAGCCACAAAAGAACAAGTTCAGGGAAGCAATCACTTTTACCAGCTTGACGAAAATTTCATCATTTCCTTTCATTCAGTGAAAGCATCTGCATAAATTAACGCCTGGTCCAACTCAACTTTCCTCTCTCCATCCTTCATTGGAGAACTTTTCTCTTCTCTTCAACTACCTTTTCATACTTCTCTAGTGTCTTCTCCTACAAACAGGAAAGAAAAACAGCGCATCATTCAGAATCAATGCTTATTTCCTCACACAAATAATGTCTCTAGCTCGTAATCTTCACCGCTCGTAATCTTCACCGCTCGTAAGACAGAGGGAGAAGAGTGAACAGAAAAATTAAAAAACATACGAGTAGCAAAATATACAAAGAAAAATGTCATCAACCAGGTACCTTATCCTCCCCAACTTCCTTATCCTCAAACAATACACATAAGGCATACATGAGACCAATCTTCACTGAACCACTTAAACGCTTGTCCTTTTGAGGGTCATAGTTCTTAAGACCAATCTGAAGTTCCACTATCTCAGTGCTAAGCATTACTGCATCTTCTCTTCTATCAGACCAACAACCATTGCAACACTGCACAAACACCATAGCACATTTCAGCTCTGTCGGTAACTTTTGGAACATCTACAACTCAGCATTGCAACATCATTTGAGCTTCCAATACAACTCAGCTCAAGCTATCACTTGCTTGGCAGAAACATCATCTTTGCAGCTTATTTCTGAAGCAACCCATTCATTCAAAGCATCATCATACTATGTACATCAACCAATCTCAATTGCAACAAGATAATACAAACCAAAACCATCAGCATCCAGATATAAGTTCAAAATGAGATAGTAAATTTGAATTTCATAAAAATTAAATCAATAATATGGGTAATAAAGATGCAGGCATGCTAATCACGGACCTAAAGATTGATTTTCAATTAGGTTTAAAGATGGATTGATTTTTGGATTTTTAGCTCAGAAAACCCTAGAATTTTTTGTTCAAAATTTTCGAGATTTTAATCTCAATAGACATATAAAGGTCAAGAGATTATAGATCTGTATTCTGATCAAGCATTGAGTAAGAATTTCTACATGAAATAGGTAAAATTTGGTTTTGAAATCGTCTAGATAATAATCGCAGATGGATTTAAATGAAAAAGAAGAAATAAAACTTATCTTTTTCGTTTGTTTTTGACAGTCGAATCTTCAGATTCAGTTGTTGGTTATCTTTTAATAAACTCTTCTTCATCGTCTAAATCTTGAGATTCAGTTACTGATTTGACTTCAAGAACTTTTCATTGATTTGCACTCATAGTCGATTAAGGATTTTCTACTGAAGAACTTTCAAACTAGAGTTTTCTGCCGAAGATCTCTCTCACTCTCTCAACAAAAAAATTTTGCTGTGAACATTTTGGTTTGATAGAGGGAGATAATTAGACGGAGAGATAGAGATGAAGAATGAACTGATGAGGTAGATTTTGTGAAAGAAAATATATCTAGGGTTTTATGATTGAGAGGGAATCTCGAGAAAATATCAAAGGTAGAGATATTAGTTTAGAAATAGACGGTGTAGATGGATGGCTAGAAACCGTGGGCCTAGAAAACCCCAAGTGTGACCACCCTTGATGTGACCAAGCGTGTGAATAGCACGCTCGAAAAATTAGCATGTTACAATTCGTAACGGCAGCCACATGTTACGAATTATGAAAAAAATTCGTAACGGCTTATGCTTGTTACAACTAGGTTGTAACGGCTTTTTGTAACAGGAAAATTCGTAACGGCTGCTAGGCCTTTACGAATTTTAGTTGCAAATCCTTAGAAATGGTGTAGTGAAATGTATCATCAACATACATGCATTTAAAATTGATCAATTCCATAAAGAAAAAACCTAAAAAATAAGCATAAGAAGAAGAAATTAAGGAGAAACCCTATAACCAAGATCAAGAATAACTTCGCTTGAAAATGGAAGAAACGAGTTTGATTTCGGGAATGAATCACAAAAGATCTACTTCAACAAATTTTCGTCGGCGCAGAGATCGACTGAGAAAAAAATGATATGAAAAGACAAAGTACTTTGAGTGCGGGCTAATTTGGTCGTTTCGAAAATATACACGTGCGGTAGGATTATGACATTGGACCACCGAATAATATTTTTAGTCCAAAATCATGAATTTGGACTAGCGGTTAAATTTCTTTTATGGGTGGACTAGGCACTAAACGGGTCTTCTAGAAATGGATTAATCAGTAATTCCTAATATACCACAACTATCTAAAAACCCAAGGGTTAACTGATGACTAGCTGCTGAATTTGTTCCACCGGAGCTTGACCGGTTGGACCTTGATTGGTGCCAACATGTGAAAAATCCAAAATATCCACATGATTGATTCATTTGTTAAAAATTTCACCAAAAATACGGATCACACAGTGGCTCTACGCCAATTTGAGTCCCTCCGACAAGAGGCACACGAAGGGTTCATCAACTAGATGAGTCGGTAGGATAAGAAGGTGCTCGACAAATTCGAGTGACCACCGGAACGAGTACAACTAAAAAGGATACTAAAAAATGCCTTAATGTCGCTCCTCATCATAGCCGCCCTTATATAGCCAGAACCTTTGTTGGGAGAAACAAAAAGAACACCAGATACCAACGCCAAAAAGTTAAATAAAAGAACTTTGTTCACAATTGTTGGGAGTAGAAAGGTCGTATACTCATAACAACCATCTGAACGATACGAGGAGGTACATCATCAAACTCGATATAAGCCTCCCAACTTGCAGGTCGAAAATCCAAGTGGCTTGGCTATGGGAAACCCAATGCTGATTAGACTTAGCAACCAAGAAGAAGCGATTAGGGGACTTCTGAAGGCATTGACAAGTCACCGACGGGGGTTACAAGAGGAAATGTATTCGATCCTAGCTAATTGGTACACATAATAAACCAAGATGGAAGACCAAAATTACCTTCACCGACGACGACTAACCACCGGAGGAAAGGGACCACAACAAAGCTCTTTACATAACCGTAGGCTGGGAAAACATGATTGTACCATCAATTTTCATGGGAAATGATGCAGACATCAATATATGCACGTTGAAGGTGGCATAAAAGATGGGGATCGACCTCAACCATATTTCTAAAGGTGAAGAATAAGCTCCAACAGCCAGAATCTTCGAAATATGGGTCCGGCCTTTAAAACCCCAAGGTACCTTCCTCCTCATGGATATCGTGGCAAGTTTCAACATGCTTTTGGGGTGTGCTTGGATGCATACTAACGAAATTGGAGCATCTTCCCTTTTACCAGAAAGCAAGGTTCTGGATGGGAAATAAATTGATCAGCGTACACGCTGATAATGGGGAGAATGAAATAAGGGATCATCAATCTTGTATAAATACGGTCCTGATGATCAACAATTACAATGCATAAATCAGGTAACTGAAGCAGGAATATGCCATACATGTCCAGGTCAACTCAGTTACATGAACCGAAAGGTTCTAAATTTGCTCAGTAAAAATAACTTCTTTCCTGTTATGGGTCTTGGGCTCTGGCAACAAGGGACCACACAGGGGACATCGATACCAGTGAGAAATGTGTTTGATATATCAGGCATAGAGTACCGCTCAAACCAAGCAAATCCTATAACACGTGAAAAGAAGCAAGAGGACTGAAGAATCCATTTGATCCGCCATCCATCATTTTAAAAATGGATTGTCCGAATCCAAGATTTTACTTAGTGTAATAAGATGGAGTCCTGGCAAAGGAAAAATACAAAATTGGTTAAAAAGACCAAAATCAAGAATTTCTATGTGAAAAAGACTTGTACAATTTGATACTGTTTAAATGGATAAAAATTCAAAAGATATTGTTCAAATGCACAAAAATTTAAAAATAGCCAGGATGTAACCAGTTTCATCCTACCCATTTTCAAATATTTTTTCTTATTTTTAATTTATATCAGGATGCATCCAGTTTCATCTTTGCTATTTTTTTTTGTCCACTTCGCCCATACTAATTTTTACTCGTCCATTTGAACCATGTTTTAATTTTTTCTTTGATAAATGACCCATTTTCCGAAGGAAAAAAACTGAGGTACCTGTTTATGAAGTGGTAATTCAGCTTATTTATTCATTCCCAATTGATGGCGCAGGAAAATCAAGCGAATCTAAAGGCGAAGATCAACGATAAGTAGAAGTTCCTAATACAAAGGAAAACCCGAAAATACTGAACCCGAAATCCAAAATGGAGAAACAACCCAATAAATGCATAGTCATTACATGTTTGGGGTTATGATTCCCTAGAATGAAGAAATTTCCTATCTACAACGACAGGAGTCCTCCTATTCATCATCTCAAATCATATCGGTCATACATGAAGCCAATGAGAATATGTGAGGAACACCTAAAACAGTACCTCGCCAACAACCTGAATGGTGGTGCGTCTGTATGGTATATAATCAATGACCGTGTTCGATCTGCAACATGGATCACAGTTAATGCATTTCTAGACTATTTGTAGCACTCGTACTTTTCACATAGCGCGTACTCAAAGGTGCGTCATGGCCTAAGATGAAGCTTCATCTCAAACTTACGTTGGGTGCTAAGAGGAACATTGGCCTAGAGACAATATCACATCACTATAGCGCATTATATAATGGTGCATCACTCCAGTTGGGTGGATGTCCTAGAGAAAAGTAGCGCCTCCATGGCACATCCTGTAAGTTATATTGGTCAAGTGACAATATCTTGCCACCATGGTACATTGCGAAGGTTGTGTTGTACAAAAGACCATCATGCCATAGCAGGCTGGCTGAGAAAATATAGCCATCATGGCTCAACATTCGAGTTGGCCTATGGGTCAGAATGAAATGACGCACTACCAGGGCGCATCACATGACTTCGCTTTGGAAACATCCGTTAATAGTGAACTAAACATTTGGTGAGTGCCAAAGTGGTCTTCAACTTTTAGTTGTAGAAATATCAGTAAGACATATGTAGGATGGGGGGTAGTTGGTTGAAGGTGAATATAGAGGAGATGTTCCTTAAGCTTCATAGCTTAGATAGTAAATCATATATGATGCTGAAACATCATTGTGGTGCGTGGCTTAGTCAAGAGAGATTTATGATGCTTAAGTATCGTATTTGCGACATTGTGAACTAGTGATCCACCGCCATGGTACAATACGAAGGAAAGGCTATTAATGCATATTCTTGCGCATTATTTGCGGAGGACCTTATGGCATATGTCGACTAGGCCTATTGCTTGACTTTGGCCTTGCAACACGAGTTTGCTTCAATTTTTTATCCCGACGTGATGAACTACGGTTTGTGCTTGATCCCTTTTCCGTAGGTAGGAAAACGCAATATTGAGTTGCAACATTGATGGTTCAACACTTGTCGTTCATATAATATACTTACGAGATAATTGCGGCTTATTGACATCTCATCATATCATCTAGCTCAGCAAGGCAATGCAAGAGATGATTTTTTCCATACTTGATGAGGTAAGTTGTAGTATATTTCCTTGGATGATCATAATTCCTATCAAGTCGACCGACGTAAGGATGCACTAATTGTGCATTACGAAATGCCAGGAAAGAAAGTTAGTCGGTATGCAAGTTAGGCGAGCTTGCATAATCCATTGGCATCACAAGGATGATTTAAGGCTAGTACGACATGAACCTGACTGATGCACCCTTGGCATGATCAAGATCAGTGTATGCTTTAAGAAAAGACTAAGATAAGTAAGAAAGCTGGAAATAGGCTTGCAATGACCTATGCATAAGTCCAAGGCATGTCCTATGCCTGGACAAGACTAGACAACTATTGATGCATGATAGTGCATCGACATTATCCTCTATGGATTTATACCCTTCACAAAATAAGGGTAAGTTTGAATCATTTGGAAGATAAGTTCAAGGCGTCATGCTTGCAAGGGAAAATGGAAGTGTATTTGTCTGGCGTAAAGAGAAGTTTTAAGGCTCGATTACTAGCATCAGAGTGGTGCATGGGGAGTTATGACCTGCGCGCCCTAGCGATCTCATCGTAATTTTTGGTTTGTCGCACTACTTCTTGGAGATACGCTCAGAAGAGATCGATCAAAGTATGGGTGAATATTTTGAAGAAGAAAAGGAGCAATCTTGGGAGGCCCACACCAGAAGAAGAGAACAATTATCTTCTCGTACTGCTCATGACCAAAAGAGGAGCATCTACATGATTGTTCCTCACAAAGATATTAAGGACGTCAAAATTTCTTCGGACGCCAAAAAAAAGACGACCTAATAAGAATGGATAATGATCCACAACTGAAGAAGGAAGAACCACAACAATCATCGTGGACCTCAGAGGATGACATTTGTATGTTTATTGCACCCTTAATTTTAAAAAGAATAAAAAAAAATGTAGAAAGTGTGATTTCAAAAATAATAGAATGTGAGAACCAATATGACTTCTTGGATTTGTAAGAATTGTAGGAAACTTTGAGAATGAGGAAGAAGAAATGATAACCTATTTAGAAGATATTCCGGAATAGATCCAAAATATCACATAAAAACACGAAAGAGAGCCAGAGTTTATTGAAGAAGAAACAATCAACTTGAAAATAAGAGAATAACCATGAAATGTCAACATCAGGACGAATTTATCTGTTGAAGTAAGAGCATATGTGATAAAGCTACTCACTGAGTTCGAGGATGTATTTGTATGGTCTTATGAAGACATGCCTGGATTAGATACTAACATGGTTATTCATCTTTTTCCAACTTATCCAAATGTAAATTCGGTCAAACAAAGCTCAGAAGATATGGTCAGAATGGACCTTAAAAGTCAAAAAATAACTGGAGAAGAAGCTCAACGCAGGTTTTCTCAGAGAAGTTGCTCATACTGAAAAACTGGCAAACAATGTACTTGTTCTAAGAAAAACGACAAGGTGAGGATGTGCATCGATTACCGCAACTTGAACACATCCAGCCCGAAAAATGACTTTCTTATTGCCATACATTGGTAACATGGTTGATAATGTTCCGTGCATGGGTGTCTTTCGTTCATGGATGATTTATATGGATATAATCAAATCAGAATGACGGAAAAATATATAACCAAAACATTTTTCATCACTCAATGAGAAATATTTGTTTACGTGGTTATTCCTTTAGGATTGAAAAACCGCGTAGCCACACATCAACAAGCCATGACCGTCTTACACAATAGAATTTACAAGGAGTTGAGATTTATGCAGATGACATGGTGTCAAAATCAACACATAGCAAAGATCATGTAAGTTTTCTACCAAAAAGTTTTTATTCTTCTTCGAATATTTCAAATTAAGCTCAATCCCAACAAGTGCTTATTTTGCCAAGTCCATGAAATTGGTAAGGTTTGTCATCATCAACAGAGGGTTTGAATGCGATCTAACAAATGCTAAAGCCACATATCAACGATCCATGACCGTTTTACACAATAGGATGCACAAGGAGCTAGAGCTTTATGCAGATGAAATGGTAGCAAAATCAACACATAGCAAAGATCATGTAAGTTTTCTACAAAAAGGTATTTATTCGTCTTCGAAAATTTCAAATTAAGCTCAATCCCAACAAGTGCTTATTCCGCCAAGTTCATGAAATTAGTAAGGTTTGTCAACATCAACAAAAGGTTTGAATGCGATCTAACAAAGGCTAAAGCTATCATCTACATGAATCCACCAAGAATAGAAAAGGAAATCAGGGGATTTCTTGGTTGATTACAGATTAGAAGTCGGTTCATAAATCATTTCTCTCCCATATGTGAGTCAATATTCAAGTTGTTAAGAAAAATGTTCCTACCGCGTGGGATACTTGACTAACCCACCAGTGTTTGTTCCTCCAACCCCGACATTCTTTTGATTTTATATCTCTCAGTTACTTATACATCTATGAGAGCAATGTTGGGGAAGTATCATGAAGACAACGACAAAGAAAGCGTCATATACTACATCAATAAATCTCTTTCAGGATATGAGTATAAATGCACCATGATACAAAAGACATGCTTGGCACTAGTCTGCACAACCTAACATATTCGACATTACATGCCGTCTCATAAGATTCAGTTGCTATCAAGGACGGATCCTATTAAATACTTGTTCAAGAAGCCCATATTGTCCTGAAGAATGTCAAATTGGAAGCTTTTACTCTCCGAGTCTGATATCATATACATCATACATCAATCTGAGAAAGGAAGTACAATTTCCGATCACCTAGCATTACAACTTCTTGTAGAAAATGTTGAAATGAATATCGAGATTAAGAAGAACGAGTGATGTACACAAATTTAGACGAAGCCATGGAAGATGTACTTTGATGACACCCTTAACAAGTAAGGAAGGGGTGTATGGGCACTGCTAGAGTCACCAAAATGTATTCATACTCATATCATGCTATGTTTTTAAATGAACTAATAATATTGTAGAATACAAAGCCTGCATAGCTAGAGTAAAAGTTGCGATTAAAATCAATGTCAAAAGTATCATAGTAAATGGAGACTCATTGTTAATCATCAAGGAAATCCATAAATAATGGAGAATTGATGAGCAGTTAGCCCAACAACATACATACCTTGAAAATCTCACCAATTTTTTTTGATCAGATTGAATTACACCACATTTACAGAAACAAAAACAAAAATTATGGTACTAATGCTCTTGCTGTTTTAGCATCTTGGCTAGCAGTCTCTGAAGGAATGACGGTGAAACCATAGAAATAAGCTAAAGAGATGAAACTGCATTGGGTTATGCCATTCAAGTTGTTGTTGAACAATTAGATGGTGCTCCTTAGTTTGTTGATATTTAGAGATACCTCGAAGATCATTCTTACCCGGAAGATTCAACAAAAATAAAATAAAAGAGACACATCTGACGAACATTGGGCCAGTATACCATCTTTACAAATATTCTTTACAAAGTATCTAAATACGAAACCTTGTTGCGGTGTGTAAATGATCATGAGGTAAGAAAAATCCTGGAGAAAATACACGATGACGGTTGCGATCCTCATATTATCGCAAACATGATGCATAAAAAGATAGCTCGTCTCAGATACTAATGTACAACAATGATGACAAATTATTGTAACTTTATCACGAAGTATCACCAATATCAGATACATGGGAACCTTATGCACATACCTCTTTCCCATCTTCATTTTAAGTAAAATTTGGTTATATAATAAAATAACGAGATTAAAATAAAGGTGTAAACAATTAATAAAAAATTATCTTTATAAGGTCAAATGATGTGGCTCCACGACTTTTACTTTTCCAACTTATAAAAGGTAGTCTCACCTAGCTTGTTAAAGACAATCCTGAAATAGAAGTGTTTCTTACTAAAAGCACTTTGAAAAAATTTACCAAACACAATTTTTGACAAAAGTTTGTTTTGAAGTTTGTTACAAAATGTTGTTTATAGGAAAAAAAAAAAAAAAGCTTAATCATTTGCTGCTATGAATGAGGACACCTGTTATCGCCGGAAAATGAATGGCCTAATCACTCAATGGTCTCCAAAGAATTGCCATGGTCCCCAAAATATCTCTCAGGAGAAAGGGTGGGTAGGTGCCAAAGTCGGAACTGACAGTCTGGTGATGTCAGCTATAAGCAGTGTGTGAACTCCGGACTGGTTAGTATTCAAATACCAGAACATCAACTATCCCGCTAAGTTTATCACAGCGGTCTTTATTTTTTGGTTGTTAGTTTCATTTCAGATTCCCCCAAGCAGCTTATGGAAGCATTGAAGTACTGCAGCAGTTTATTAATGCTGCTTAGGTACAGTGTAGAAACTTCAATTTCCCATTTCTTTTCTTCATTTCAATTTCATGAATCATGATCAATTAGGGATTCTACTTTCTTCTCACAAACCCTAGTTCCTTTTCTTCTCTTCTCCATATGTGTTTCCTCATACGATGATTTTTTTTACTCAGATAAGAATGTAATCTCTGAGAGATACATAGATTATGAGTCTCTTCCTAACTACCCAATCTCACAGTGTTTCAGTGGAAAGAATATGCTTACTAGTTTGATTCATATTCGCGGTCCTGCTCCTATTAATCCTGTTCTGTTGTTTTATTCACAAATACATAACTTATCTGAGAAAGATCGGTCTTTTGATACATACATTGAGGGGAAAACACACACGATCACTCCTGATTTAATCGCCAATTGTCTTGGTTTGGAAAGGCCAGTAGAACCACTTCCTTCCCCTCCTACTAGTGAAGATGAGTTGGTTGTTTCCAGAGATGACTTTAGGAGTGCTGTTTTTCTGCCTGAGCATAAGAATTGGACTGGTCGTAGTCCTCGGAGTGACATAAAAGTAGGTTGTTTGAAGCCAACCATTAAACTCCTGGTTAGAATATGTCAAAGTAACATTCTTACTATACCCAATCATCACGATACGACGAACCTGAGTTCGGTTTATTTATCCTTTTTACTTCTTCATGGTTATCCGGTTGATATTTCTTATGTGATTTGGCATACAATGGCTTGTGTTGCTCCCAATTTTGGTAAAACTACAGCTGTTCCCTATGGGATCATAGTTGGTCGATTGTTGGGTTATCTAGGTCACCCATTTCCAGCTGATACTCCATGTACCAGTGTCCCTAGTGCATTTGGCAGGAAACTTTTGGGTGTAAATCGTCTTCCCTATGATCCTCGCGACAGCAATGATGGACCTTTGCCTGAACCGCACTCTGGTAACGTTTCTCCTCCTCCTCCTCCCCCTAGTAGTAGTACAGATGAAGATAATGCTAGTGAGCTCCCACTTCCAAATGATCCTCCTAGAGAATCATTTGGGCAATTTGTTTGTTTATCTGAATCCATCCAGTCACTTAAGGATACCATGGAGGTTATTCTTTCTCGTTTTGAGCAGCAACATGAGGACTTCATGCAACAAAAAAAAGATGATTGAAGATATTGCTCACCGGCAAAACCGCCTTGAGCAGCAACACGAGGAGTTCGGTCAACAACTGAAGATGATTGCTAGTGTTGCCACCAAACTGGACCGCCTTGAGCAACAACAACAAGAGGTGATTAATCGTATTGATCTCCAACATGACCACCTTGAGCAGCAACACGATGACATTGCGGAGCAAAGAAAGACAATTGACCAGATTGGTACCCAACATGACCTCCTTGGGCTGCACATTGAGGAGTTTAAGCATCAACGAAAGATAATTGACTGTCTTGGTATCCAGCAGGACCGCTATGAATAACAACATCAAGAGATGATTAATCGTATGGCTCGCCAACTTGAGCAGAAACACAAGGAGTTTGTGGAGCAACAAAAGACGGTTGATTGGATTGCTACCCAACATGACCTCCTTGAGCTGCATCTTGAGGAGTTTAAGCAGCAAAGAAAGAGAATTGACCGTCTGGCTACCCAGCAGGACCGCTGTGAGAAGCAACAGCAAGAGATAATTGATTGTATTGCTCGCCTAGATGACTGCTTTGAGCAGCAACAGCAAGAGATAATTGATCGTACTGCTGGACAAAATGACCGCTTTGAGAAGCTACAGAAAGAAATTATTAATCTTACTGCTCGCCAAGATGACCGCTATGAGCTGCTACAGCAAGAAATAATTAATCGTACTGCTCGCCAAGTTTGAGAAGCAACATGAGGAGTTTGCACAGCTACAAAAGATGAGTGATAGTATTGTTACCCAACAAGACTGCCTTAAGCTGCAACTTGAGGAGTTTAAGCAGCAACAAAAGAGAATTGGCCATCTTGCTTCCCAGCAAGACCGCTGTGAGCAGCAACAGCAAGAGATGATTGATTGTATTGCTCGCCAAGATAACCGCATTGAACATCAACTTGGGGAGTTTGCACAGCTACGGAAGATGAGTGATCGTATAGCTAGCCAACAAGAGCGCCTTGATCTGCGACTTGAGGAGTTTAAGCAGCAAACAAAGAGAATTGACAGTCAGCAAAATCAAAAGATGATTGGTGGTAATGCTCGCAAACATGACAGCCTGGCTCGATGTCAGACTCACTACCAAGCTATGCTGATGAAGGATGTTCAGCGTGCCTACCCTGATCAGGTAATATATCACGAGGCAAGGATGTGGTATCACCCTTGACATCTTCTCGCACTCTTTCTTTCTGTTGATCATTGTGTTCATTTATGGACTTCTACTATATAATTTATTTGATACCTCGCAAAATAAACATTTGTATTGCTTTCTTCTTGGTTTATCCATAAGTTGTGGTACTTCCGTGGCTTGATTCTGATGTCTTTGTATTTTGTGGTCTTGGATCTTACTTTTGAGTTGGATTTTGATGAGACTGTTATACATGATCTTAGTTGGTATACTTCTGTAGTCATTCATGACAAAAGGGGACTACAATTTGCATGTTTGTTGAACAGATTTATGACAACTCGTAAATTTTGTTGCGTAGACCTGATAAACATATTTACATGTTCTGGGTGTTAGATCAATAACTATTACCATATTTTTAATACTTAGGTTAAATTCACCATTGATACTGTATTGTTAATCTTATTGAGAAGAGGTGTTGCTGTTCTTTGCATAAGCTCTAGTTTTGACCTCTCATCTTGCATTACTGCACATTACCTGAGAAATAGAACTAGAATGGTGTAAAAAACTAAAAAAGAATGAACGGCTGAATCCTAACCTGGACTCAAAGGACTAGCTCATCAGTGAAAATTAGCTTCCCTGGAACAAGAATACCTCCAATTTGTTTTTCTTTCTACGGTCTTCCATTTGTATCTCTGTTCCCTTGCAACATATGCTAGCTTTCTGATGCTTTGGATGTTATATGACCTCTTTCCTTGTGATTTTTCTTGACGGTTCTCTGCTGTTCCAAAGAAAATAGCTCCGACTGCATGCAAGAAGCACCTCTTCACCAAACACCAATGCAGCCAGAAGATGTGTTACAATGAACTGAGATTGTAAAAATATGCATAAACCAAGTACTTGGCTATGAAAATGTCATTTCTGGTTGAAGAAAGTTGCAGGCTGACTCCTTACACTACACTGCACTAGTTCTGCTTCGGTCGAAGATTAGATGTGACTACTAGTGTGAATGGGGAGTCAATATGTCAGAGTTGTCTGATGGTAGTGTTTAAACGTGCAATTAACATAATCTAATTTTTCTTAACAATGCATATTGATACTCATCTGACCATTTGTGGTTTAACTTGGTACCATCATTTCCTTCATCAATTTTTCTGTCGCGCATATTAACAGTTTGGATACTCGGATATGAATCATAGGGTTCATCATAATATAGCTAATGTTTGGTATATATATGCAACATTAACCGCTTCAATTGGCAACAGCAGGTAAATCCCATTTGTCGGAAATGCGGTGACTCGGGCAATGCTGTGCTCCTTATTTACTGCACATCTGCTGAACATAGGTACGTGGGGCTGTGATCATATTTGTTGTGTTGTGCCAGATCATATATATACAAATTAACCTTACAACTAAAATGGCTATCTGGCAATATTGTTTTGAAACTTGATGTATTTTGAAAAATATTTCATTTCTTTTCCAGCTATTGTTTAGATAAAATATGGAATTTGGCCCATCAAATGGATGGAAATTATCTCAAGACACGGTCAAGGTCAGTTTAATTGACGATGATCCAGTCGGCCATACTTGGCGTGAAAACATCACGCAAGGAGCTTAATATTTGAACGATTCTTAAATTTGAGACTAGGTCATAATGAAGTAAATATGAAAGCCCATTATTCAATGGCGTGTGAGGATACCCGAACTACCGTCACTAGTCACTACGTGGAAGAAACGCTCACCCAAAACAATACCCACTACCGCGAAAACATAATGCACACTTAGAAATACTTCATTGCGGGAACTACACAAGGGATATGGGAAAGTTATATCCTTTATCGAGATTCCTTCTCCGAGAACAGAACCCATCAATAGGGGCAAGATTAAGTCAAACCAAAGAAGTCCACCGAAAAATGGACTCGCGGGGGAACCTGAGCGTGGACCTCTGCTTAAGCGAGGATGCCCAAGCTTCTCAGCACGGAACGTCAGCTTAGAATGAGGACTTTAGCTTAAGAGAGGATGCTCAAACTTCTCATTAGGAAGTGTGGTCCAACAAGAGTCACAACAGAGATGATCAATCTCCTTAGAGCGGAGCATAGTTTTCTATCTCAAGTACGGTAAGTGTGCTCAAGCACCCAAAACTCAAAGTAAAGAAGGAAGCAGTTTATGTTACATTGGCGAAGGGTACGAAAACACATGATAAACGAAGAAGAAAGATTATTTTTTTCCCATAAGGATCGTTTTCCAAACAATCTTACAAAAAGAGGCAAAATGTTGGTACAAAAAATTTGCATCTTGACGTGGAACGAAATTAAACCCAAAGCAACTTAGTTTACCACGATGTACACTTCAACAACAACTTAGTATGTTACCACTATGTACACTGCAACTCTTCCTAGCCTGCTTAGTTATATCTCTATCAACACGTGGCGTGCTATTAAAGGAAGAAGTAACTTTATATGCTACAACAGATTACACCTCAATAACACCAAGACTATTTTACTTATATATTGGTAAAAATCTGAAGTAAAGGAAAACTCGAGAACAATAGAAAATAACAAGATGTTTGATTTCCAAGTACGAAGCATGCTTACACATCCTCAGAAAGCTGAACCGATGTAATCATAATTTGTTGGATGGATATGTTGTACCAATGGAATCCCCTTATGAAACCGGTGGATCCCAGCATAGTAGTCAATCCCAACGTGGTGGATCCCAATATGTTTCTCGAGATTCTCCTTATTCTTCACCAGAAACAAAGTCAAACCCTCACCCAACACTGGTGGATCAGTACATGGTAATTAAAAAAATGTTAATGGAAGAGCTCATAAATGGGAAGGAGTGGGTGTGAAAAAAACAAAAAAAATGTAAGAAAGGAAGCTCAAGATGCTGCACAATCATCAATTTCAAGATTTTTTTTGAAAAATAAGAAAAGAATGATATCGTCAAAATAGTTGAGCGCAAGAAATTGTCTTCAGAAATGAAGAAAGGTCGTAAGACAGTTGAAAAGAATATTTTTATTGCACACATGAGAGGAATATTGGGAATGGACACGACAAAGATGAATGGGTCACAACTTAAATTATGGCAAGAACAATTTGATGAAATTCAAGCAGAGAAGGCATGACAACACCCAACACCAGTTGATGTTGATTCTGATGAGGAAGACAAGGTAGATAAGGAATCCAATATTGTCATCACACTGGTTTAGTTTTAAATACTGGATGCTTATTTAGTTTAATTTCTATGTAATCCTTTGTTTTAGATTCAATTTAATCCTTAGTTTGAGATTCAGTGTCGGTGTTTTTAATTTCCATTTTAAACCTTAAGTTGATTTAATCAAATTACACAAATCACATTATATTGAAATAAAAAAAACTAAACCGCCAATTAAAATAACGAAAACTAAATCATGTGAGGGTTTCTTCTTCCAAAATCAACCCACAAGTGTGCAGTGAGATCTACCCTTAGTTTGAATCTAAACTTCTGTTTTGAATTCTCTATTCTACCATTCTATATTCTCTTGCGGGTACACCCCAGACGGGTTGAACTTCTTTCCTCAAATATTTATCTCGATAATGAACCCAACTTTTATCTCGTCGAGTTATCTCGATTGTCATATTGTGCAAATGATGCAAGTGAACATAATCATATTCATTTCTATTGGTTTAAATGAACGATATGGTCCACAAATTATATGGAACTTTCTCTTCAAAATTTCAAATGCCCGTTCCATATCCTTCCTACACACCATCTTTTTTTTGTTAAACAACCTTTGAGCACGGAAAAATTCCCGGTTTGTAGGTATCTCATCGTATGCTTGAACTAAAGTTGACTACGTTTGATAAATATCTCCCCTCCACAAAATACCCCATGTTATAGTTATTGTCGTTGATGGTGAAATTAGCAGCTGGAGTATTTTCATACTTTAATTATTCGAATAATGGTGATTTGTATAAGATAATGATGTCGTTGTTGCAACCCGAGAGACCAAAAAAAGCATGTCATATCCAAAAATCATAAGAAGTTGCTGCTTCCAAAACCACACCTAGCCAAGCATATAGACATCCATGCCACACCTAGTGCATGATATCAAGGCTACCTATCATTCCTGAAAAAGTGGGGTACAACAACCACACCCAATATTTCGTTCGACAATCTGAGTGGACAAACTCCAATATACTTTCAAGAGAATCAACTAGACAGTCAGACTCAATCTTTAGAAAAGTATATCAAAGAGTTATATCTCAATTTCTCAATTCAGTTCGCAATCAAACAAATAGGAATTTGCGAGCCCAATTGAATAAGAGAAATAGCTTGGACGGTATCACAAACCAATATCAAAGTGTAAATCAATTAAATCAACAACCCAAAGGTCGGATTTAAGAACTGATTGATCTTAATGCATAACCTGTGATATTTCTATTATAGAACAAAATATAATGCGGAAAAGAAATAACACAGACACCAGAATTTTGTTAACGAGGAAAACCGCAAATGCAGAAAAAACCCCGGGACCTAGTCCAGCTTCGAACACCACATTGTATTAAGCCGCTACAGACACTAGCCTACTACCAATGAACTTCGGACTGGAATGTAGTTGAACCCTAACCAATCTCACACTGATCAAGATACAGTTGTACTCCTTACGTCTCTGAACCCCAGCAGGATTCTATGCACTTGATTCCCTTAGCTGATCCCACCCACAACCAAGAGTTGTTACGACCCAAAGTCGAAGACTTGATAAACCAATCTGTCTCACACAGAAAAGTCTATTGATATAGATAAATCTGTCTGCCACAGAAATACCTATGAGTTTTGTTCCGTCTTTTGATAAATCAAGATGAACATAAACCAATTGATAAACCGGACTTATATTCCCGAATAACAGCTTAGTATTATCAATCACCTCACAATAATCTTAATCGTATGGAAGCGAAACAATATATTGTGGAATCACAAACGATGAGACGAAGATGTTTGTGACTTCTTTTAATCTTACCTATCGGAGATAAATCTCAAGGAAATCTTAGAAAAGATAATACTCAATCACGATAGTAGAAGTATGATTAGAACATGCAACTACAGAGAAAATAGGTGGGCCTGGCTTCACAATCCCAATGAAGTCTTCAAGTCGTTAACCTACAGGGTTTTGGAATAAACCTAAGGTTAAAGGAGAATCGACTCTAGTCGCAACTAATATCACGCAGGAGGTGTGGGGATTAGGTTTCCCAGTTGCTAGAGTTATCCCTTATATAGTCTTCAAATCCGGGTTTGATAGCTTTGAAACAAAGCAATCAATACTCACCGTTAGATGAAATCTGATCTAAGATCCAAGCTAAGTTTGCTTGAAACCAAAGCAATATCTCTCCACCGTTAGATGGACTTAGCTTGTTACACACAAATGAAATGTACCTTCATTTAGATATGGGTAACCGTACCTAAACGTGTACACTAGGTTGGCTCAACAATAGTTATGAACACTTTCATATCAACCTTATTCATCTTAATCACAACTAGTTCAAATGACTCAAATGAAACTAGTTATAGAGTTGTCCAATTGTTATATTCTCATAGAAGTATACAAGAACGCAATTGAAGCAAAATCGGTTTGATTCGCTCGAATTAATTCATGAACATTATAGCCACGGTTTGCAAGTGATTTCATTCCTTATTACATAAATGTATTAGTTCATGTTACAACCGATTCTAGAACTTTAACCCACTCAAGTATGCAAACAGGTACGCATACTTAAGTATCCGGACTTGGACTGTGTCTGACAGTACGCATACGGGTACATATACAATAGTTCCCGGACTTCAACTGAGTTCGCCAGTATGCGTACGGGTACGCATACCAAGGATCCCGGACTTCACCTGACCTTGCCAGTATGCATACGGGTATGCATACTAAGCCGGTCTAGGATCAGCATATATGCAAGTACGCATACTATGTCCATAATCCAATTGTGGTTAAGTGTTTTAAACTCTATTTCAATCATTGAAACATTCTTAGAGGATGAGACTAGTTGTTTTCACGAACTATTAGCATCAAAGCAATTTTCAAGTTATTGAAATAATCATTACAAAACATTCCAAGTCTACATCAAATGATTGTATCACACAAATCATGTAAGATGTTACGAGGCGATTTTCACATAATCATCTTTTGACTTTCGACAAGAATATAAGATGAACTCGGTCGAAGCGAAAGCTTACCAACACATATTTCGAGAAATATGTAAGCGAGTTAAACTCAGCTCTAAATATCAAATGTGTATAATCAAATACTATATAACAAAACGACTTTTGTCTCAATATAGGAGATGGAGTAGAAATAGACTTTCCGAGTGATTGATGAGTTTCAATATCCACATACCTTTTGTTGATGAAGTTCCAAAGCTCCTTAGTAGTTCTTCGTCTTCAATTTATGAACGGCGTGAAGTCTAAAGCTCAACTACACAATCTATCCTAGTCCGAGACATAGCTATAAGTAGACTAGAAATCAATACTTATAGTTTTGATCACTAACATTGATAAACAAGCTTCAGATAGCAACGCTTGCGAGTTTGACCGAGCAGTGCTTTGACAATTCCTGGAAAGCCTCTCTTCTTATTTTCATCTAGTAGTTGGTCGACATCATCTTGCGTTGGTTGACGTAAATAACATGGACCAAAATGGTTGACTATAGTTTCGCGAAATATTTAGAGATTATCATATGTGTTGTTTTATCCATACGAAAGTATTCATTAGAGGCATCTGCAGGCAAACCATAACCTAGAATCCTTAAGGCTGCAGTGACCTTTTGTTCAGGATTATGTCCTTGTATGTTTCGTGCATCAAATTGATAGTTGAATCTAGGGTTTATCCGACAAAGCTCTCCAACAACCCGCATGAAAAGTGATGTGGCATGCGGTATCGACGTTGAAAATTTTGATCAGACTACACACTTATATTAACAAAATAATCACGAATCATTTGTTCGTGACCTTCCTCTAGAAATCTCCACGCATATCTTCTACTCAATACAATTGTTGATTTTAGATCTCACAGAACTTGTCCCGTGTATAATTGTATCATGGTGTTGGTGATCATTCTGTCGTCGTCTGAATCTGCATCCACTTGATCCAGCTGCTGCATAAACCCTTGTTGTTGTTGCAGAAATACTTCCGCTAAAATAATTGCGCTTCCGCATATTCCAAATTAGGATCCATGAATAAATGAAACGAATGAAAACAAGGAATATATTTAAGAAATTTGAAGATATTTTATGAAAATAGAGAATAGATATTAGTTGAGTGCGTTTAAAATTGTTGGATTTCGTATGTTTATACAGGTACAAGGACGTAGTATCGTTGGTGTTTGAATTACCAAATATTCGTTGTCGTAGCAACTAGGGACAGTCGTCCCAAGTTGAGGCGAGGCGAGGCTCGTATCGTGTTAGGACGGTCGTCCCTACACTAGTCCAGAAAGAGCTCTAAATCACGCTTTTAAATGACAGATTAATTATGTGATTAAAATTTTACAAACAAATTCCATCATATAACATGAAAATAATGGGATCCACCATTTAACATAAAAATACTGTTATTTTAAAACGTGATATTTTTCTAGGCATGTGATTTAATGATGAACCATAAAATTACGGAATACATCCGTCATATATTTTGGTCTTTATATGCCCATCAATAATCTTCTATTACACACTACAGACCCCCAAATGATCAACCACCGGAGTCCGGACGCACCTAGAGATGACTAACCACCCGCTTACCATTACATGTCTATAATTTTGGTTAGCCACCGGCATATTTTCTTTAAGTCTTTTGCATAGACCCATGTCTGTAATGGTGATTAGCCACCGGCACACTGGCCATAAGTCTTTTGCATAGAGCCATATCCATTCTAGCAAACCCCAAAACCAAAAAAAAAGAGAAGTGGTTTCTGAGTTCTTCTCTTCGCCACAGCCGCCTGTTTTTCCCTCCGGAAACCTAACTACCCAAGAGGAGAAGAAAAAGAAGAAATCAAATTCATCTCTAAAACTCAAACTCAGAAGAAGAAGAAGCAGACGATATCTAGTAAGTTTCAATTCCTTTTCATCTTTGTATCTGGGTTAAGCTTAAGTTTCTACCTGGTACCTAAAAAATTAGTTTTTGAGACCAAAATCGTACATGCTAAGATTTTGATTTGATGAATTGGTTAAAGGTAGAAATTGGGAAGGAATGATTTTGTTTAGTTTTATTGCTTGAAAGTAGTTTTCAAATCTATATTATGAACACTGATTTTGTATAGGTAAACCCTCGTAGGACTGGCTTTTTTATGAGAAAATTGGTTTAGGGGGGGAGTCTATTCATCTTGATTTGATTGAATTTAATATGGGTTTGGGAATCATAGCAAAGTTTTGATATTTATATTTTTTGAATCAATTACTTGAACCAAACATGATACAATGAGTTTAATTATGCTGATTTTGTGTAATTTCTACTGAATTGGAATGTATTGTTTGGTTTTTCGGATCTGGCTGTATCCCATTGAAAAACCACCTTGCACCTATATTTCCATATATCCCAGATTATCCATATAATTTTATCTCTATTATGTTAATCAGCAAGCCACCAAACGCACCAATCCTTGAAATTGTTATTATGATTTCATACTTGGGGTTTTTTATTGGTAGAAAATTACTAGAGATTAGTTTATGTTGAATGATTTTGTCAATAGGTATTTTGTTAATTTTGGACTGGAAGTTGTTTAACAGACAAACCTTTGATTTATATGGATGTTCATATATTGTCAAATTCATGATCTGATCTCAAGAAATCCCTGCCATTATCAAGGTGATTTACCAAAAAAATTGGATTTTTTGAAGACCAAAAATTGGCTAGTTACTTTGATGGATTCCTTTTATGGTTCAGTTCTTGTGCGAATAGATGCTTAGGGGAGCACAATAACATAACTCCCGTCCAAATCTTGCATAAGTATGTCCTTTGCTCGACTTTCGGCCTCTGCGTGTTAGGTGAATATGACTAGTTTATGCGATAGACTCCATGTTTAGACTAGTTTATTTGGAAGCTGCAATTGGTTGTATTTCAGTAATGCAAGTGGTTCTAAACTTTGTAATTTGTTCATCACGAATATAATATTGGGGATTCGGTGCTCGATGCAACTTCTGTGGACATAACTTACCATGACCTAGATTAAGAGTGTGTACTTTTTAACTGAGTTCTGTGGCTAAATTACTCTACACATGTATCCTGCTTATCCATACTGATTGATGTAGATGCTTTGGATTTGTCGTGTATCAGTCCCCTGCAAGCAATATGTTTTCATTTCATAGTTCTTACAACAGATAGAGATTACGGAATTTGTATTCGTCCTTTATCAGTCCCCTGCATGCATTATGTTTTCATTTCATAGTCCATATACAGATAGAGATTACGGGCTTTGGATTAGTCCTTTATCAGTCCGCTGCATGCATTATGTTTCCATTTCGTAGCTCATATTTGTGGACATAGCTAGTCAAAATTATGACCAGGAAGAACCAGTAGCCAAACATAAGGAAATGGTTATGCGTAGGAATCCCTTATGGGGAAGACCAAATGTTTTAGGTGGATTTATGTCATTTTAGTAGATAAATTTTTCATTCTTAAGGTGGGTTGTGTCTTTGATTGCATTGACACCCATCCTAGAGACGCCCGTTGGATTTTGGTACCAGTTGATTGCCCATTTTACACGATCAATTTCTTATCTTATTTATATAAAATTCAATGGCTGACAACATAAACGACTGTCTTTTTTTATTGTTATTGTCTTTGAGCATTTTCTTATCTTTCCCATTGTTGTTCATTTCTCTTTTGGTGATTAATCAAGGCCTTAGTGGGACCTTTTGTTTAGGATATCATGACCGACTCTGAACCTTTGTTACTTTGGGGTCTTGTTATTCTGGGATATTCCAGTGATGATGATGGTTTGATTTGTTGTTGCTATGATGCTTCTGTTGCTAACATGCTTTATATGCAACTGCAAACAACACTGAATTGCAGCATCTCTCAAGACCAACTCCACATTTAATCACTCATATCATCAGCACCAGTTCATAAGAACCACCTTCTCTGTCTCAAGACCCATTACTCAGTTGTACCTGCTACATCTCACAAAAAAATTGGCTTGTACTCTCTATCCTTGCGTTCTGAGTCAGAATCCTTGCATTACGTTGAGTCAGACATCACTGGTTTTGATTGAGCCTGGTTTATGAGTGTGTTAGATTTTTATTTGATTTGATCCTTCACAGTCTTACAGATTATTGACTAGCATCATATTGTTTATTTAAGTATGTCATTTAGGTTTACTTGAAGTGATGTCTATTACACCTCCAAGCAAAGATGGACGGATGCACCTCGACAGTCGGCTCAATTTTTGGAAGGAGTTGAATCCTTTATCAGGTTCGCGAAAGATACTGGAGGGTAAGATAGATTGTACGCTGTCCATGCTCGAAATGTAAGCTCTTTTCAGCAAGAAAACTATATTCTCTAGAGGAAATACATCTGCATTTGCAAAAATCCGGTATCCACAAGCCATACACAATTTGGATACATCACGGAGAACAGCCTCGTTCAGATGTTGTCAATGTTAATCCAGCTCCTAATTTACCTGGTAATAATGTTCATTGTGAAGATTCTGGTAGGAGAATGGTTGACATGTTCAGTGACCTACAGTGACCTATTGACCTCGATTATAACATGGAAGAGTGTTCCAATGACCCTAATCAAGAGAGTGATGCTAATGTTGAAGGTGATCAAGGTGATGATATAAATTACAAGAAGAGGATCGAAGGTTCGATGCAACCACTATATCCTTCTTGTGATGGGCAGCATACGAAGTTGTCTGCAACAATTGAGTTGCTAAGTATGAAAGCAAGGCATAATTGTTCTGATCGTTTATTGACTGAGTTGTTGCAATTGAAGATGGTTCTACCTGCTGGGAATACATTACTGGCAACACTCCGAAAATCGCCAAATTTCAACTGAAGTGTTGAGTCTTGATTATGTAATTGAATTTTTATGCACATTGCGTCAATTTGAAAGGATGAAGTTCTAGTTTCTCCAATTTTACTCGAACTCATTCAAATTTTGAAATGAAGTGTCGAGTCTTGATTATGTAACTGACATTGCGTCAATTTGAAAGGATGAAGTTCCAGTTTCTCCAATTTTACTCGAACTCGTTCCAACTACATCAAATTTTCAAATAAAGTGTTGAGTCTTGATTATATAACTGAATCTTCACGCAGATAACCTCAATTCGAAAAGATGAAGTTCCAGTTTTTTCAATTTTACTCGAACTCGTTCCAGATAGATCAAATTTTCGACTGAAGTGCCGAGTCTTGATTATGTAACTGAATTTTCACGCGGATAACCTCAATTCGAAAGAATGAAGTTCCAGTCTCTCTAATTTTACTCGAACTCATTCCAACTAGATTAAATTTTCAAATAAAGTGTCGAGTCTTGATTATGTAACCAAATTTTCACGCAGATAACCTCAATTCGAAAGATGAAGTTCCAGTTTCTCCAATTTTACTCAAACTCGTTCCAGCTAGATCAAATTGTCGACTGAAGTGCCGAGTCTTGATTACGTAACCGAATTTTCACACAGATAACCTCAATTCGAAAAGATGAAGTTCCATTTTCTCAAATTTTACTCGAACTCGTTCTAGCTAGATCAAATTTTCGACTGAAGTGCAGAGTCTTGATTATGTAACTGAATTTTCACGCAGATAACCTCAATTCGAAAAGATGAAGTTCCAGTTTCTCTAATTTATCCTAACTCGTTCCAGCTAGATCAAATTTTCAAGCGAAGTGCCGAGTCTTGATTATGTAACAGAATTTCACGCAGATAACCTCAATTCGAAAAGATGAAGTTCCAATTTCTCTAATTTTAGTCGAAGTCGTTCCACCTATATCCAATTTTCAAATAAAGTGCCGAGTCTTGATTATGTAACTAAATTTTCACGCAGATAACCTTAATCCGAAAGATGAAGTTCCAGTTTCTCTATTTTTACTCAAACTCGTTCCAGCTAGATAAAATTTTCGACTGAACTGCCGAGTCTTGATTATGTAACTGAATTTTCACGCAAATAACCTCAATTGGAAAGGATGAAGTTCCAGTCTCTCCAATTTTACTCGAACTCCTTCCATCTAGATCAAATTTTTGACTGAAGTGCCGAGTATTGATTATGTAACTGAATTTTCCCGCAGGTAACCTCAATTCGAAAGGATGAAGTTCCAGTCTCTCCAATTTTACTCGAACGCGTTCCAACTTATCAAATTTTCGACTAAAGTGTCGAGTCTTGATTACGTAACTGAATTTTGACGCAGATAGCAAGAATTCGAAAGGATGAAGTTCCAGTTTCTCCAATTTATCCTAACTCGATCCAACTTTCATCGAAAAATATTCATATTGTTTCTGTTTATTATAATATTGAAGAGTCGAGTTTTGACTGTGTAATAAATTTTGATTCAAATTGCCTCAACTCGAAAGGTTGAAGTTTTAACTTTAATCAAATGGACGACGAAAGAATGTGCGAAACTCGATAATTATCCCACCGACTGGAAAATGCCATGTAACTAAAAGTCGACCTGACTGTGACCCATAATTCAAAACTTAAACCTAAAATCAGTATAATGATACGAATAGTGCTATCTTGACCACTGGCAATTTCCAAGTGGCCAAATTTACATCTCACAGCGATTTCACTGTAACATTTACTGTCAGATGGATAATGGATTTACGAGTGGAAATCGACTATTGCCCTTAACGAAAACGCCATGTAACCAAAAATCGATGATTACGAGCGAGACCGGGAAACTTCCTGTGAAAATTGTTATGTAACATTAATTGGTAATTTTATTTTAATTAATTTTGTGTGGTGGTAAAATTTTATTATGCTTTACAAAATAATTTCAACAAAAATGCCTTTTATTTATTAGTTAATTACATATATTTATTAGTGTCGGTCAACTATGGTCTAAGATTCTTAAAAATGAAAGACCAAAGTCTTGTGGTGTGACTTCACTAGTTAAAGTGTTAAACGCCATTAAACAAAAAGAAAAAAAAAATATACTACATATAGAAGAAAGAAAGACGCGTGTCTTTCATGTTGTTAAAAGGGTATTCTTCTCAGTTGTATTATCCCTATCTCTATCTTAGGCAAGTTTTCTCCTCAGTCAAATTTTTTTGGCAGAAAATCAGGGATTATTAGTGAAGATTTGTTATACAATATCGGAAACATTTGTGCATCGTCGTAGGATGTAAATAAGAACATATTGAGAAGGAATTGAAGAAGAACATCTAACGGAAATAATCTCGGTCAATTTTTTTTGGATTTGAACCCTAACAATTTTTTAGCGGGATGAAAATCAAAAAAAATCCTTTTGGCCGGGATTATTTCCCGCTTGGTTTTTTGGAATAGCTATAAATTTAAACCCTAAAGTCAATTAAGAGATGTTAAAGAGATTTATCTTTTCGAGGGATTATTAGAGATCAAAAACAGCGAGGTATATCTTTTTTATGCTTATCTATAGGTTGGTAAATAACTTATTATGATTTTGATTGATAAAATGCAGGAGTTTCATATTAGAGTATCTTTGATTGAATCTAAAATTAGGTTACATAGGATTGTTTTAGTTTTTATAATAATACAATAGCTAATTAACTTGTGAATTTTTGATTGAAAAGATGAATGGGTTTCATATTAGAGTATCTTTGATTGAATCTGAAATTAGGTTACATAGGATTATTTTACTTTTGTAATAATACATTTGCTAATTAACTTATGACTTTTTGATTGAAAAGATGAATGGGTTTCATATCAGACTATCTCCGATTGAATCTGAACTTGGGTTTGTTATAGTTTTGTAATAAGACTGAGTTTCGTGTATATGGATCGTATTTTGGTTACTATCCTTTCAAATATGGTTGTATATCTATTGTGCTTGAAGATTAAAAAAATGGAACAAGGTATAAACAAAATATGGACAACAATTTTTCCCAGATTAATCTAATTTTTGTGTGATAACTGTCGTTCAGTTGTACTTTCCAGAATTAGATCGTCAGTTAACGATACTCTTTTTCATTGTACCTTCGACAAGGCACAGTATTGGGTCTCACAGGCATTTTTTTGTCCAATCTCCTCAGTTGAATAGTGTAAACTTAAGATTAACTTCATGTTGGATACCATGGTGGTTATTTTGACAAATTTTAGGCTTTAAAATGTGTATCATTTCAATCTATTGCTCCTCCTGTTTTAGTCAACAGCATAAACTGAACATTTATATTCTGGCCCCTAAAAGTGTATAAAGTATATAAGTCGTGCAATGTAATTGAGGTCTGTTCTTATGATCCAAAAACAAGAAGAAATTATATGAGACTACGCATCTTGTGATCCCAAAATAGGGTATAAAATCTTTGGTGCAAATAAAAAATCAGTTCAATAAAGCTATTAGATTGTTGTTATCCTTTTTTTAGTATGGTTTTCTTATGGCAGAGTAGTGGTTGTTTTGTTGATGAATAGGTGTTTTTGTGTTTCAGATGACTGGAGGAATTATGACCACTCTTTGTTCGGTTGAAAGCATCCCCACATTCAACTGTTCTCCCTCGTCTCCTAGACGAAGCCCCATATTGTCTGAATCAGGTCATGATGAACTGCATGATGAGCTGCATGGAACGATCACAAGTGAAGGATCGGTATACAGGTGGTAGGAAAGGTGTACCTAGAACGTGGCTTGAAATGGTAAATTCTTAACACACTATATGGAATTTTTGATCTATTATTCTTATGTTGTTTCATTAATTGGATATCATAATAAGTTTTTGGTATGCCAAGAGTCCTTGTTTATGCAGTTTCGTTTGTTCTTGTTCATTCCGCGCATTATTGCTTCCTGCTGAAAGGGTCACTTATTAGTTTCAATCCAATTGGTTTTTAAATTGCAATATGAACTGAAGAAACTAAGCTGGTTGGATTATATAAGACGTGATGCTATAGAATGATCACTTATCGAAGCATCTAATGGAATTTTGATGCAATTATCTTGTCAGTAGAAACCTCTTGTTTATTGTCTGAAAGATGTCGTATTTTGATGCAAAATTGTGCAAGTATTTGATGCATTGTGTTGTCACAGGAAAAAGAAAGTCCCACTGGTGAGATATATAGGACAGACGTGTTTGTGAAGACACATAAAGTCACCCCAGACGATAATCCCTCATCTTCTAAATCACTGGCAGCTGCAACATTAGTAAGTTCTCCTATTTTGTCTAATATTATTTATTGATATTTATGATATCAGTTGACTTTAGTTAGCATCTGTTGATGTGTAGGCATTGGTGAAGAGGAATATGATAAAGATCCTTTAGCACAAAAGTGTTTGGGAACCGACGCTGTTACCAAGGTTAGTGGTGAATTTGTTGTTACATGAATCTTTTTGCTTCTTGAATTTTTATATTGGATGGTGATATTGGTTACGTTGCTCTCTTACAGTAATGCTTACTGATTTGGTTTGCAATTGTTTTCAATCTCTTACAATCACATTGCCATTCTGTAATACTGTTGCATCTGTAGAACTGTCTTATTTTATATTTTAGTAGTAATTGCTGCTTCAAGTAGCCAACACCAGCACCAGCACCAGTATGCAGATTTCATTAGTTTTTATATGTTTGAAGACTAAGTGCTAGGATGTATATGAAAAATTTGTTAATAACTGAAGTTTCCTTCTATGTGTATACTGTTATTGCCGCCTTGTGAATTGTTTTTGACTTTCCAGCTGTACAGTAGTCTAAAAAATGCCCTTGTGTTACGTTATTTGTTTAACTGAATTTCATGGAATTTGAATTTGCTTCTTAAATATGGCTAGATTTTTGGCGCTGATGGAAAGGGGTAATGGGTGCTGGTGTTTCTAAATCTCAGTTTCTTGCTGTTAAGTTTATGAAGACCAGGTTGCAGAAAGAGAAGCAGAAAGCCGAAGCTTTGAAAGCACAGTTGGATGTTGAAAGACAGAAAAACAACACTGGAGTACATGATCATATCTCTAATACCTCTTACCAGCAGGTGACTTCTAATAGCACTTAGTAATGTGTAGTCAGATGCCTACAATGTTGTTATCATGATTTCTTAAACTTACTTGATCTTGTTTGTTAAATATAAAGGATATTGGTATGCCAGTGATACCCTCGTCGTTTGGTATTTTCTTTTTGAGCTTAAGGAAAAAGCCGGTTGCAGTTGCATATGTCGAAACTAAGGTGCTGATTGATGACGATTACGACTGCATGCTTCAAGGAGTCATTGAGCCAAATGCAATGTTGTGCGACAGAGATGATGTTGTACTTCAAGATGTTCCTATAGGTACTCTTATTAGGTGTCCAAGGGCCTATGTGACTCCCATAGCAGAGCTATCAAGTTAGAGCGGCAGTGACAATAAATTGATTACTTTTTTGAGTTTTAGCATGTAACTTGGAGTTGTTAGGATATCTCTTCTAATTTATGTTGGAATATTCTATTTTCTTTTAAAAAATAATTAATAAAGTTTATTAATAAAGTTAATTTTAACATCTATTTTGTTTTTTTAATGTAAATGAATTTCTGACACACCAAATATAATTATGAACGGATTTCATATTTCTGAACGGATTTCAGATTCAGAAAATCTGAATACCAATATTTGAATCAGTATCCAGAAAAATGACAAAACTTTCTTGTTAGAATTAAAAAATTTATTTAATAAAAATACCTCGAATTATAACAGGTGTGAATCATTATTTTATTTAACATACATCTTCCGCGGTTTTTAAATGGCATATTTCAACCGTTATTATATTTTACATATAGTAATCGTGGTTTTCTTATGATAATAATCAACCGTTATTATATGTTACATACGATAACCGTGGTACTTAATAATAGATTTTGTACGTGATTTTAAATCACAAAATTTAGTCGTCGTATTTAATAACATTATCCATTTGTCATTTATAAAAAATCACACCAAATAAATAACGGTTCGAATGACAGATGAAAACCGTGATAATTCATACTTTATAACAGACTTTGATCGTCATTTATAGCCCCTTCTGGACTAGTGCTAGTTTCCACGGAAGGTTCTGTTTGGTTCGAGAAACAATTTTCCCACTGCACTTTGTCCAACCACCTGTCTGGAAAACCATCAGATTTGGGTAGTCCCATTGGAGATGCTTGGGGTCAAGGTCCTCCTATGTAGAGGTCTTATTAAAATTTTCTTTTAGTGGGTTATTGCTAAAATACAAAAAAAATAATAATAATAAAGATAAAATTTTGGGTTAATTTTGAAAAGACGAGGGTACCCAAATATACCTCAATCTAAAAAAATTCCACTTATAAGTCCTTTTCCGAAAGTGATTGTCTATGGACTAAGTCGAGACAATACAACTAATCGGTTCACACTTCGTGTGATCGTCTATGGATACAAGATTGAGACAATACAAAAACGAAGTATGTTTACTCGATAATAGGTTTGGACTTAACCAAACTCTAGGGATTTTCTATCAAGTAAAATAGGAATTAACGTTTGTGTAATTTACTTTAAATTATAATAAACACAATTATAATTGTAGAAAATAAAAGTAAATGACACAGCAAGAGTTTGTTAACGAGGAAACCGCAAATGCAGAAAATCCCTGGGACCTAGTCCAGAATTGAATACTCTCAGAATGAAGCCGCTATACAAAATCAAACCAACTTCGTATAGGTGAGACCAAGAAACTAAACATATAATTCACCTAGTTTCCTCAGTATTCCTGCGCCTCCAACTTGTAAATAAGTCACGCACTTGGAACAATTCCTTTGGTTCGTATTCCAAACAGTAAAGGAACAACAAATTTATTCGGTAACAACTCTTTTCAAACAAAGTGATATGAGTCTGACAAAGGCTCTTCCGTTTAACCAATAAACTCCTTTGTCGGGTCCTTAGATCAATCTCTCAATAACTACCAAAGTAATTGTTGAGATTTTGCAATCAATACTTTTAATCCCAGATAAATATATTGATGCCGATCTACACAACTAATCAATCTAATTTACCACAAGGATAAACTGATTATAGTTGGATCCTCTTATACCGAAACAAGTATTGTGCACACCAAAGATTATGAACCCAAATCAGAAATCTTCAAAGTCTTCTTTGTCTTCAAATCTTCTTAGATCTTCAATAAACACCTGCACACAATCAACTTGAATATATTGTGATCAATCACGCACAGAACTGAGTCTTTTAACAATGGATTATCACAAGACGTCTTTATATCTACAAACAGTCTAAAGATCTATGTCGAAACTTTTATCTAGTTTGAGTAAATCGTATATCAGAAAAGAAGATTCTCAAGCATAAACAAACTAGGTGCAATCAAAGTTCAATCACCGTTAGTCAATCCGCAATTATCTAGTTTCCCACCAATGGTACTAATAGAGCTTCTCAATTCCAAAGAAGTCTTTAAACTGAGCGGTCGTAAAAGATTTCGCCTAATTAGGTTACTCTCCTCTCCGAATAGGCGGCTTCACCAGTAACAACACTATTGAGGTAGTTTTGTTGTTTCTGAGGATTAGTTTGCTCGAAATGTAAACTTTGATATTTATAGACCAAGGAAGTTTGGACACCAAGGAATTTCCAAAACCGAAAATATTCACAAGATATGCAATATATTCCAAATTCGGTTTCCATAATTCCTGAAAATGCTTTGTCCAAATAATGACCTAAAATCTCTTAGAAAATCTCCAACTAGTAAATGCACATTACTAATTTTTATTTTCCAAAAACAAAATTAAAAACCTTAAATAAAAGACTCTCAATTTATTTTTCGATCCGGGATTTTCTTCCTTTAGCTATTAAGGAATATCTTTGAACAATTAAAGATAAGTGTTACTGCACATGTTCAAAGTATGTCGACATCCTTACTTTGTAAGTCCTCTTTCATACTTACAACCTTGAAATTGATTTGCCACACTTCCAAACAAGTTTAGAATTGGTTCATCTGACTTTCAAGAACTATGTGATTAATCAAGAACACTCAATCACCAAACATGGGTTTCACGGTTCTACCTCCATGTGAGTACTTTGCATAGTCACGCTAGTTACCAAAATTCGGTTGATTAGGTACTAGGATCGGTTTCCCACATATATATGGCATCTAACTTGTAATTGTTACACATATCCATAGGATCGGTTCCCCTTTGCCTAAAAACGTGTTGCACATGTCCATAGGATCGGTTCCCCTTTGTACTAAAAACTTGATGCACCTCATACAAGGATCGATTCCCCTTTGTGATAGGTTGCACCTCTTACTAGGATCGGTTCCCCTTTACCCAGAGTCGGTCATACCAATAACACTAAATCGATCATACCATCTCAGGTGATTACTTAAGATCGGTTTCACTAATAAAAGTCATACCAATACAAAAGTCAGGCCTTTGTGAATAGTTTTACCAAGAACATAAACAAGTCATGAGTGGTTATACTAATCACACATATTGGTAGTTCAAAAGATATGCAATGAATAACAATACCAATAATGCCTGGAGATTTCCCTTTCGATTCACAAAACAAGTTCATGAATTTACTTCCTTAAAACAAATGTAAAACATTGTTTCCTAGGATTAAATCTTCACTCATACCCATACATAATCATAATAGCATTCATATGATCATGTCGATGTCTTATATACAAAGTTTAATAGTTAAGCAATAAACCTCGTATTGTATTCCTTAATACTATGTCTAACTAAAGTATCATACACAGCTTCGCAGTTACATTTTCAATATGCACGACTTGAAAGATACGTTATGGAATGAAACAGTTCAAGCCAAATATTACTAACCTCAAGAGGAAGGATGATGTTGTCGTTGTAGCTCCATACTTCTTCACATTCTTCAAGTCTTCATGTAATACTTGTAAGTCTCATATCCTAACACTTTCAAGCTAACCTATACGAAGTTGACTCTAGTATATAATCAAGCGACTATTTAAATGAGTTTTGATTCACTAAAATATGACAACCAAACTTGACATACCAACGCTTGGTGGGTTCAACCGAGCTATGATCTAATAATCTCCCCCTTTGTAAATTTTAGTGACAGAACTCTTACTCATATGGATAAACAAATTACAAGAATTCATTACACACATAGGCTTGATTTTAAGTTCAACAGCACAAAACCTGCATTAAATTCAATCCTTAAATGTTGTTGCTGACATTATAATAACAAAGATAATACTCCCCCTAAAGGTAAGATATGTAGATTTTCAATCCGCGCGTCTTTGTTATTTTCATGTAGTTCCTCATAACTACATATCATATGGTATGTGACCCTCCTTAGTCTATGCTTTCACTCTTTTCGTTAGAATAAACGTTTTAGCACAAATGTCATTTCCCTTAGTGATACCAACTCACAACAAGTCAATATCACTTGTTTACTCCATATATTTCTCCCCCTTTTTGTCACAAAATGACAAAGAAACGAAAAAATAAAGGGAAAACCGAAAGGATCTTACAAATCTCACAAAGAGAATTTGCAAACCTATAAGAGTTGAGCACAAGGTTTTTACACACCATTTTAGATAACCAATATAAAAACCGAAACTACAAATAATTTGGTTTTAACATGTTACCTAGGAAACAATTGCCCGAAGCAATTTTCCCTAATAGTTTAGCATATTAAAAATCGACTAAGCACCTTAGTTCTTTTGCTAAACCGATTGTACAAATACAATCGCTTGTTCGATAAGACCAAAATAAAGATCACAGTTAACTTTATTTTTCTCATCAGGCTCTAATTATTCTCAAAAATAACTTAGACCTTTCAATTTTAAATAAGACAAATACTAGGTTAGTTAACTAGTAATTCTTATTAAGGTATTCGGTTAGACTTGAATAACCGAAAGCTTCACATTTGATAAGTCTAACTAAGATCCGAAAAGTTAGTTTCTCTTATCCGGAAATGACTTGGACTAAATAAATGATCCCGAAACACTTTTGTTAAGCCATAAACAATCCATACAACCCAAATGAATCAACTTGCATAATCATTTTATCTTAACCGGAAGCAATTGAAACAAACATAGACATTATAGCACCGCAATTGCACCGAAATTTTGTAAGCCTAAACAATTGATACCAACCAATAACGAAAGATAACAATAGTTTTTCTTAACCGAAAATAATTGAATCACAATCAAACATCCATACAAATAATGGAATAAACATCAATTGTACCGAAATTTTGTTAAGCAAAAGCAATAAGGATATGAAATAAAATCATGCTTTTCTTAAACAGGAAAACAATTAACTAACAAGATTGTTACCTCAAATTTCGCATCCTCTTCTCCAATATGTTTGCATCTTCTTTCAGGGAGAATTTATACCGAAATATCATTATGTTGTCATCCTTGTGCAAGACAAAAGAACAACAACAACCAACCTTTACCAGAGAAAGGTTGAAAACCGCGAAGCATATATGCTTTTATGCTAAACCAAAAGATTCAACATATTGTGATTTCACATATTATTTCTACAGAAACCCCTCATGATCCTTTGATAAATCCTACCAACATGGGCTAGAACTTAATCCTGCTAAACCAAAAAGTCACTCAAACCATAAGGGTTCACTCATTATGAGATTGAATATCAAGGTAATAAAACTGAAATCAAACATCCCATAAACATACATAACACTAAGATAAAGCATTCAAGCACAGGCTATGTAACCAAAAACTATCACAAGAAATATTATAAATCAAATAATTTTATTCATAATAAGATAGTTTTATTCATAATAGACCTAATACAATTATTGAAATAAATCAAAAACTGAAGTCTGTTTTTATGGATTTACTCCTTCATCTCAGCACTGATGAAGGATAGGTTATTACTTTCGCACTTCCACTTGTGAAATTCTTCCAGTAGATAACCTTGTTGCTTGACTAGAATTTCTTGCAGTTGAGTTATTTTCGAGAAGACATGTCCATTTTTAAAATGGGTAAATGATTAATGGAGGAGGAAGAAATAAGATTAACAACTAATGAAATATTAGTGGTTTTCTCTTCTTCAGAATCATATGAATCATAGGTTTCATCAAGAGTTACAGCCAGTGTCTTGCCTCCAGTGTATTTCTTAAGATTGGGACAGTCTTTAGCAATATGACCAAACCTTTTACACTTGAAGCATTGTGGTTGATATTCATAGTCATCTTCCTGATATTTCTTGACTGGAACACGATCATGTGGACGAGACGATCGATGAGTTTTTAATGAATCTCTTACTCCTTTTCTTTAAGAGATCTCGAAACTGTCTAGTGATCAATGATAATAATTGTTCAATTTCATCATCAGAAAATTCTGCAATCTGTTCATTTGAATCATCCAAAGTCTATTTTTCTCCATTGGAGCTTTCGGAATCTTTGCAGCTTTAAAAGAAATTCCCTTAGTTTGAATAGACTGTGATTAATGATCAAAGATCTTGAACTTTCCAACGAGTGTGCTTCGTGAGAGTGTTGAAAGATCATTTGCTTCTATGATTGTATGCTTCTTAGAATCGTATCTTGATGGCAACGATCTGAGAATTTTGCATACTATGTCTTTTTCAGAGATAGTCTTTCCAAGAGAGAAAGAAGCATTAATTATCTCATAGAGTTTGAGGTAAGACTCTTCAAAAGTATCGTTGTCATCCATTCGAAGGTTTTTCCAGTCGGATAATAGAGTTTGAAGTCTAGCTTCTTTCTCTGAAGTGTTTTCTTCGAATACGATCTGAAGATTATCCCAAGTTTCTTTCGAAGTTAGGCATGTTGATACACGATATTGTAGATCACGACTTACAGCATGTACAATAGCATTCAAACCATCTGAATTCTGCTTAGCAAAAGATTTTTCTTCAATTGAGTAATCTACTAAGTGTTGAAACTCAGTTTCCGATTCTTACGGAACAGGAATGGTAAGTGCGCTGGAATTGAGAAAATCGAGGAGTTATACGGATTTTGATAAAACATGGAAGAAATATCTCCGGGTTTATGGTTGAATTTCTGGTGAGTTTTACTTGGAAGTTAAGTGCAGTTAAGAGAAGATATTCTCATAGGATTCGTTTCTTTCGACTCTTTAGGATTGATAGATACGGTGACGAGGGAAAGAAAGAAAACAGAGCACGAGATATTCGAAATTCTGTTGGATGAGTTTGTGGAGATTACGTGTTTGGAGCGTGTGGAAATCTTATTTTCTCAATATGTTACGATAAAATTACGTGCTTGAAGTGTGCCAGTTGCAAGATAACACAACAGAACACGTAAGAGAAGAAAAAAAAGGAAAGAAATAATCTTGTGGCTGCATTGAATTGAAGAGAGGATGATATGGAGTTATTGCAGAAGATTTGTTGTCGGTGAGGTATAAAACCCGGAATGTCTTAGAAGGGATATCGAGTGATTGGGGAAGTGACATAGAGGAATAGGAAGCTGCAGAGCAGATTTTTCTGCTGCTGCAGTGAAGAAGAAGCTGAAGAACTTTGTACTGTCAGTAACTGTCGTTTAGAGTGTATTATATCTTAACAGTTTGTAACAGTCCGTTTGCAACATATATCTTAATTTTGCAACATATATTGTAACAGTGTGTTCTATAACGCTAGGGAAGAGTTGTGAATATTTGTTTTATCTTATTTCTCCAATAAAAACACCATTTGAGCTAGAATTATATTTTTGAGTGTGTTTTCATCATGAGAAGCTAAACCCCATCACTGGGTCGTCGGAGGAATCTGAATATCATACATGGGTAAATTTATTTTATTCTTTTTATGAACTTTGCACTTATTTTAAATTGATTTTATGATTCGAATTAATTAGTTATTATTTTATTTGATGGGTCATGCTTGCTTAAATGTTTAATGTCCCATGTTTAAGATTTATAACTAATGTTTTGAGAATTTACCTTGGAAAAATCAGAGTCGATGTTATTCTATTGAGCGATAATTTTTGAGAATAAATAATTCAACCTTATGTTAAGAATTCGGTGGAATCCTAGTCCCGGTAACTATCGCCTTTTTATATTATTTTTGTATATATTTATTTTTATTTAAATTTAATTAAATCTTTAAATTTAATCTTCACAAGTCTTAGAGTTCGAATCTTATTTACTACAACAACTTTGAAACTACATCAATTTTTGGCGCCGCCGACGCGGACTTGTTTTTGGATTAATTTTTAGGTTTATTTTTATTTTGTATAGTATTTTCATTTCATTTTAGATTTTTTATTCCTTTTTATGCGTTTCTTTTTGTATTTCTTTTCAGAGACTTTTTGAGGATGATGACTTCTTCTGAGGATACGTCACCTAAGATGACACTGGCAGAATATAAGTATAGAAATTCAGATTATCAGACAACCTCAACTGAGATGACGCTTGGTTAATATATGCATAGGCAAAGGTATGGAATTTTTGCTCCACAAATGGTAAGTGAAGAATCACCTCTAACTATATATGAGAAGTATTACAAACACACGCCACTTAGTTTGGAACAAAAATTGAGAGTTCTGGAATGCCAAAAATTATATGATGATGATGATGATGATCAGTCTTGTAGTGACTCTCTGTTCCAGACAGAACATATAGATGACCCTGTGGATGATTTTCCTAATTCCTAAGATGAATCTATCTGGCAAGATCATTCACCCGACTTAGAGGTTGTTTCTAGACCCCTAGACTTCCAAAAGTTACTTAATTTAGGGTTAGAATTATGTGCTTCTAAAATTTTGTTGGATTACTTTGCATCCAAGTACCCTGTTTCTGATACTGTGCATGAGGCAATTGATAATTTCCCAGTCCCAATAGTATCCCCATATTATGTTCTTACACACTTCCTTGTGTGGTAAAAACTAGGTTTGGGGGTAATCCTCTATTTCTGACAGTTTCAGTGTCCCCACATTTTCATAACAAAATTATGAAGCTGTCGTTTGTAAATACTTTATTTTGGGTTGATCCCCAAATTTTCAGGCTGTTAATTTTTTGGGATCCTTTTATGTACATACCCGGTAGGTAGTTTTAATTATTTAATTATTTTATGTTTACATTTTCTTTAGTTTTTTTGATTTATTTTATTTTCATTTTTATTTGTTATTACTATCTTTTGATGTGTGTTACAGAGAATGATACTTTTCTTGCGTCAATTAGGTGAAATCTTCTAATCGCTTCTCTTTGATTTACATTTGTTTCCCCTATTAATATATTTTGCATCCTATTCTAGGTTGCACTGTTTGGAACATTGAGGATAATGTTAGAATCAAGTGTGGGGGATTTAACGGTTAACCTTTCAGATTTCTATTATATGACCAGCTGTGTAGCGGGTCTTTTTCTTTTTTCTTGCATGTTATGACCAGCTGAATAGCGGGTCTAAAAAAATAAAAAAATAAATTGGTATGACCATCTGTGTAGCGGTTCTCTCTCTCTCTTATTATATGACCAGCTGTATAGCGGGTCTTTTTTTGTTTTGCTCGAGGACTAGCAAAATGTAAGTGTGGGGGATTTGATAAGCACAAAAGTGCGATGCTTTTTTCACCCATAATTACATTAGGTAGGACTCATTATTTCTCTAAATAAACTTGTTTTAGTTGTTTTTGGAAGAATAAGCTCTTGTGGAGAATTGGTTCAAAAACTGTTATTTGCACCCGGAGGACACGTGTTATTCGGACTCTCAATGTTGGTTAAGGGACACCTCAATTACTAAGGGGAATCTCAACGGATAAGGGGCACATTCCTTACTATTTACACCCCATAAGGAAAGTGCTAAAGGGACACTCGTACAGGATTATGGGAGGTCATCTTCTCCGTTTGAATTTGGATTTTGGCGGGAAGAATTTGCAGTGAAGTATCAGATTTAGGGTTTGATTTTAAGGCATGTTCGGGATGATTCAATCGCTGGATTCAATTTTTTTGGACCTGTTAACACCAAACAGGCTTGGTGTAGTCATTGTATTCGAAAGAATTGGGTTGGATATCCGTGTGAAGCGAAACAGAGTGTGGAAAAGATATCGAGTTTCTGGAAGTGATTACAAGAGATCTTCTCGAGATTTTTTTTCTGTTTTCGTTGAAGAATGACTTATTCTTACCAAACAGGAATGGTAAGTGCGCTGGAATTGAGAAAATCAAGGAGTTATACGGATTTTGATAAAACAGGGAAGAAATATCTCCGGGTTTATGGTTGAATTTCTGGTGAGTTTTACTTGGAAGTTAAGTGCAGTTAAGAGAAGATATTCTAATAGGATTCGTTTCTTTCGAGTCTTTAGGATTGGCAGATACAGTGATGAGTGAAAGAAAGAAAACAGAGCACGAGATATTCGAAATTCTGTTGGATGAGTTTGTGGAGATTACGTGTTTGGAGCGTGTGGAAATCTTCTTTGCTCAATCTGTTACGAGAAAACTGCGTGTTTCAAGTGTGCCAGTTGCAAGATAACACAACAGAACACGTAAGAGAAGAAAATAAAAGGAAAGAAATAATCATGTGACTGCGTTGAATTGAAGAGAGGATGATATGGAGTTATTGCGGAAAATTTGTTGCTGGTGAGGTATAAAAAGAGTCCTGGAATGTCTTAGAAGGGATATCGAGTGATTGTGGAAGTGACAGAGAGGAATAGGAAGCTGCAGAGCAGATTTTTCTGTTGCTGCAGTGAAGAAGAAGTTGAAGAACTTTGTACTGTCAGTAATTGTCGTTTAGAGTATCTTATATCTTAACAGTTTGTAACAGTCCGTTTGCAACATATATCTTCAGTTTGCAACATATATTATAACAGTATGTTCTGTAATGCTAAGGAAGAGTTGTGAATATCTATCTTATTTCTCTAATAAAAACACCATTTGACCTATGAATTATATTTTTGAGTGTTTTTTCATCATGAGAAGCTAAACCCCATCACTGGGTCGACGGAGGAATCTGAATATCATACATGGGTAAATTTATTTTATTCTTTTTATGACTTTTGTACTTATTTTAAATTGATTTATGATTCGAATTAATTAGTTATTATTTTATTTGATGGGTCATGCTTGCTTAAATGTTTGATGTCCCATGCTTACAATTTATAACTAATATTTTGAGAATCTACCTTGGAAAATCAGAGTCGATGTTATTATATTGAGCGATAATTGTTGAGAATAAATAATTAAACCTTATGTTAAGAATTCGGTGCAATCCTAGTCCCAGTAACTCTCGCCTTTTATATTATTTTTGAATATATTTTTTTTATTTAAATTTAATCTTCACAAGTCTTAGAGTTCGAATCTTATTTACTACAACAACTTTGAAACTACATCAGCTTAAGAATCTTCTCTTCTGATATAGGATTCACTCAAACTAGATCGAAGTATCGACGGGGATCTTTAGATTGTTTGTAGATCTAAAGACGTCATGTGATAATCCATTATTAACAGACTCCGTTCTGTGTGTGATTGATCATAAGAGATTCAAGTTGTTTGTGTGCAGGTGTTTAATGAAGATCTAAGAAGATTTGAAGACAAATAAGATTTATTATTTGAGTTCATAATCTTTGGTGTGCACAAAACTTTATCGGATGGGGATCCAACTATAATCGGTTTATCTTTGTGATAACCTTGATTGGTTAGTTGAGTAGATCAACATCAATACAATTCTTTGTGATTAAGAGTATTGATTGCAAGTCTAAACAATTACTTTGGTAGTTGTTAAATAGATCTAGGAACCTGACAAAGGAGTTTATTGGGATAAACGGAAGAGCCTTTTGTCAAACTCATATCACTTGTTTGAAAAGAGTTGTTACCGAACATATTTGTTGTTCCTTTACTGTTTGGAATACGAACCAAAGGAATTGTTCCAAGTGCGTGACTTATTACAAGTTGGAGGTGCAGGGATATTGAGGGAACTAGGTGAACTATAGGTTTAGTTGCTTGGTCTCAATTATACGAAGTTGGTTTAGATTTTGTATAGCGGCTTAATTCTGAGAGTATTCAATTCTGGACAAGGTTCCGGGGTTTTTCTGCATTTGCGGTTTCCTCTTTAACAAAATCTTGTTGTATCTTTTACTTTTCTATTTCCGCAATTATAATTGTTTATTATAATTAGAAGTAAAATACACAAACGTTAATTCCTAATTACTTGATAGCAATCCTATTGTGTTTGGTTAGTCCGAACCTATTATCAAGTAATCATACTTCGTTGTTGTATTGTCTCGATCTTGTATCCAATCACGCAAGTTATCTTGTTGTCGTATTGTCTCGATCTCTTGTCCATAGAAGATCACACGAAGTGTGAATCGATAAGTTGTATTGTCTTGACTTAGCCATAGACAATCACTTTCGGAGAAAGGACTTATTAGGTGGAAAAGTTTTAGATTGAGGTATATTTGGGCACCTTCGTCTTTTCACAAAGTCTAAGACGAAGATACTTTGTGATTTCTATATATCTTGTTTGAGTGAACAACTCAACAATCAAAATAAGATCAGGATACTCAAACTATCAAGATAAAGATAGCTGGACCTGGCTTCATGAATCCCTAGGTGAAGTCTTTTTAGTCGCTAAAACCTAAAAGGGTTTGAATGAGAGGACGACTCTAGTTTTACAACTAGGACACACAAGAATAGTGTCAGGGATTCAAAGATACCAGTTGTTAAAGGTTCTCCTTTTAAAGACTTTCAAGATCAAGGTTTAAGCTAAGATAGCTTTAGAACCCAGCCATCAATAATCACCGCTAGATGACAAACTCGACTTGATATTCTCTATATAAAAACAGAGCTTTTTCTAGCGCTCTCATTAACCGGAGCTTCTGGTTGATTCTGGCCCCACCATTAAAAATTTCAGCCAATAAAATTCGAGAAGAATCTTTGGGCCCCACAATATATATTTGCGACCAATCATATTTGAGAGAAAAAATATATTGCCAAAAACAACTAAGTTAATAAAATTTTATAAATCACCAAAAATATATTACTCCCTCCGTTCTTTTTTAATAGGCTAGTTTCTATAAATAAAAGTTTCAAAAAAATAGGCCAGTTTCCTAATTGGGAAAGTCAAATGTTATTTTAATTTTTTGGGACCACTTTTCTCTTAACTTCTTTTGATGACAAGTGTCATGTGGACCACTTCACTTTACTTCTTTTGCTAACAAGTGTCATGGGGACCATTTCACTTCACTTCTTTTATTGACAAGTGTCATGAGGACCACTTTCAATGATTAGTTCTCTTAATTTCCTTAAATTTCGCTAAAAACAAAACTGGCCTATTAAAAAAGAACGGAGGGAGTATAAAATAGGACATCATATGTATTTATTCTAATAATAAAAGTCACCATTAAACTAAAATAAAATTACATCATCATATTATTGTTTATCATGATTTCATCACAATATTAAATCAATCATAAATATTAAAAATAAGAATGTCTAATGTCCAATGTCCGGTTACATCTTTTTTAATTAAATTAATCCTAATTATATACCCAGACGACTAATAATTAAATTATTTACAACTACAATTAAGAAAGAGATAAAAAATACTTTGATCAAATTTAGATGATTGATTAAATTTAAAATTATAATACAATAAGTTATGGATACTACCCAAAAGAATCCAAGCATTCCATCTCTTCGCAAAAAAATGATTTAATCCTGCTGAATATCCAAAATAAAAAAGTGTTAAAATCACTGGGTAAGTAAAGATGATTTGAAGTAAAATATTGAGAGCGAGAGGACAAAGTAGAAAAGTGCATAACGAAACAGTAAATGAATTTCAATTCCATGCAATTTCAATAATCATTTTTCTTAATGTTATTCATTCCACTAAAAAAAACGGGTTAATCTGTTTTTTTTATAACGTGTAGGATACCTTACATATTTTTTTGACAAAAATACAAAAATACATGTGACTATCCAAAATTACAAAGATTTAGAATTAATTAACATTATTTTCAAAGAAAGGCTTTTCTAATACAAAATTTAATACGGCTGAATAAAAATAGCAGAATTTAAGATATTTTCGTAAACAAAAAAAATCTGAAAACGAAGACGAATAATATTTTTAAAGTTTTTATGGGTAAATAATATATTTATTCCAAATATATTTATTCCAAAAAAAGTAAGTTTTTCGTGGCCCCTATACTTTATAAAATGTATGAAAATAACTCAAACCTCATTTTCTTTTGCCTTTTCTATTATGCATGTTCGATATTCAAAAATTTTGCTTTAGTTAATTTTTTGCATATATCATGAATTTTTTGTTAGACTTAATTGTCGTTTGTTTTTTAGATAAATATGGAAAGTGCATTCGACAAATGTTGTATTCATGGATTTGGAGTTTGGACAACAGTTCAGGTGATTTTTCCTCTCGCTTCCTCATTCTCCTGTATGTTCGAATTATTATTAAAAAAGTTTTTTTCGCTGATAATTAGATGGATAAATGGAGATAGAATATAAAAGTTTCGTCATATTATTTATCGCAGTTTTGTTGATCTTCCGCTTTTGCAGGTGAGTGTTATCTCTGTTGTGTTTTTGTAAATTCATCACGTTAATTATTTTTCTTCATTATCTATTTTGTTTGTTAGGGTTTCTTTAGAAAAATTATTTAATATCATTCGATGAGTTTTGTTATTTTTGGAGTAATTTTGTTTATTCTTTACAGGAAGGTGGTTATGATGGCATGTTTGGTTTACTGCACCGGGGTTAGCCGATAAATGGTAAACTCTCATTTTTATTCTATTTTTTGGGGATTATTTGTGTCTATACGGTTTTTTCTTAGTCCATTTAGGTGGTCCATGAGGAATATTTTGTTTTTTGATTTGTATTCTTGGGGTCAATTGTATGTTTACTCACGTTCCCACACGAAGTGAAACTTATTCTCATGTAATATGCTATTAATATATTTTTTTGATGTACGAAAAGTTCTCTATTTTAAAGGAAGGAGATGATATGCTGGTACATTTTACTCCTGGTTGGTAGACTACAAATTTGCAGCCTTTGGTGATTGAGAGATATGAGGTACTCTATTTAGTCTGTTTCCAAATTTTGACGTGATTTAACTTGGATTTCATGGCAAAGGCTATTTTTAGATCCTAGCGTTTTTAGGGGCCACTCAAAAAGAATTAGGGGCCACTTTTTTATTCCCATCCATTGAAGGAGGTTAAGGGATGTCTTAAAAATAAAAAATTGTCTATATTGTCCTTCACCTTTATACTAAATCTAAACCTATATCCTTTATTTTCATAATCATATCATTCCACTTCTTCTTCTCTTTTCCACCCATTGAAATTTTTTTCCATCATTTTAATTTTGATTGAAAACAAAGATCATCGATCAAACAAATGTTATGATTGATTGTTTAAAATTAAAACCCAAAATTCATTAACCTTAAAGTTGAAACTTAGAACATCAAAAAAAAAGGAGTTCAACAAACAAAACGAATAGATGATAGTAGTTGTGATTCAAAATTAGGATTTGATTACTTGAAATCAAAAATTTGATCCGAAAATTTTCTTGGATTTACAGTAGCAGAAACATAATCGGTAGATAACTATCTATTTTACCTACCGATTATGGTTGATGTTCTTGGATTTACACTAGCAGAAACATAATCGGTAGATAATAAGCTACTTTACCTACCGATTATGGTTGATGTCCTTCGTTTCTTAAGAACATCAACCATAATCGGTAGGTAAATTGATCGATATCTACCGATTATTCTTGATTCTAAAAATTAAATTTCTCTGTACAAAAAGTTACGCACAATCGATAGATAGTGAACACCATTAACTACAGATTGTGAAAGTAGAAAATTTTGAAACTTTTGTTAAGTTTTGAAAATTTGAATTTGAGGCCATGAACACAATCGGCAGATAATAAGCATCACTTATTAACACAATTCACTTCCGATTATGGTAGTACTAAAATTCGAAAATTTAGTATATTCGGAGGTTAAAGTAACACACTTTACTACCGATTATGGTAGTACCAAAGTTCGAAAATTTTAGGATTTTGGTAAAATCATATTTTGGGGCCAATATACATTCGGAAGTCAAATTTACTACCGACTATGGTAGTACTAATATTCGAAAATTGAATATATTCGGAGGTTAAAGTAACACACTTTACTACCGATTATGGTTGTACCAAAGTTCCAAAAAGCAAAAAAAAAAAAAATCCCTCAAAGTTTTTTATCACCCGAATCCTGGTCAAACTACCGAATATTGAAGGGTAATTTTGTCATTACGAAATATGGGAGATAAGGGGTGAACACAATTTAGGATTTGGTGACCTTTTTTGTTTTATTGTTGGCCCCTAATTCCTTTTGAGTGCCCCTAAAAACGCTAGGTTTTAGATATCTTGATTGGTGCAGGGTTTTTATGTTTATGGTACTTACGGGTGGAAATATCTTGATTCCCTTGTTGGTACTATAGGTGTAACAATCATCTTACCTCGAACTGTTTTTTAGAAGTTAGTAAACTAACTGCAGCAAATCCACACTCAATTTTCAAGCTGCTGGTGGCTTTCGCTACGTCAACCTTTATATCCTCTTTCACAATAGTTAACCTTTGGGTTGTGTCTTATTTATCATTTGGTCTTTAATTTCTAAATAAAAGTAACAAATACCCCTACGCATGTTGGTATAATAGGCTTTTGCTGATTCAGTTTTACATTTATTTATTTTTCTGATCGATCTTTTTATCTTTTTGATCCTTAGTAATTTAATTTATCTAGATACGTTTCAGTTGCTTAGTTAATTCTGTTCCATAATCATATGGCCGATAATCATTTGTAAGGGTTGTCCCTTATAATTGTGTTCATTGGTGCTTACCTGGACCTATCAATTTATGAAATGATTTATTGATTGTTGTACAAGATAATCAAGATGGTCACTCCTCGAGTTAAAGTAAATAATTTAGAGCTTTATCTATCGGTTATGCTCCATGTAAAATTCCAAAGGTTAATTTCTATTAAAAACTTTAAACAATATATTCATTTGGTAGAATAACAACAGTTTAGTTCGATTCCTATGATTTCTTTTCTTTAAGCAAATAGAATACTAGGACTGGGAGGATTTGAAACTGTAAATGGCTAGATGATGACTCTTTCCTTGAGAAATCTTTTAAGGTTGCATTAAATTTTGTTATATATCTTGAACTGCCTTTGCAAGAAGAATACTAAGCCAGTGAAACTTGAGACAGGTCACCATGATGCCCAGTCGATGACTCCTGCTTGACATAGAGCTGAAGATTACTCTATTTGCAGCTGACTTATGTTGGCCATCGCATGGGCCTGCAATGAAATAGATGTGCATAAGCTCTGTGGTTGTGTCTCAAACATATCATTTTCAGAGAATAGACAAGTAAAAGAAATGCATATCTTCATTTGTGGCACTAACTTACCTGGAAAACCATTCGTTAATGCATTTTTTTTTTGTATACTACAAGAAATGCACAAATCTTTTCTGTATTAGTAGTATAGTTTCTTTGGATTATAAATTTTGTTAATTATATGCATGTTACCAAGTACCAAGTCCATGTATGGTCTTCGAATCTAACTATTGTGTCATCCATGGCTGATTTCTTCAAAACTCATTTTGGAAAGCTTGATATGTATACTTCAGACAGGTCTTAGAGAGAACATATAATGGATAGTGTTAGAGCATAGCTCGGTCGACCTCGCATGCGTTGCTATATCAAACATGTTTGTCAATGTTAGTGATCAAAACTATGAGTCTTGATTTCTAGTCTATTATAGTTAAGTCTCGGACTAGGATAGAAAAGTGTAGTTGAGCTCAAGGACTTCATGGCGATTCATCATACAACGACGAAGATCTACTCAAGGAACCGTGGAACTTCATCAACAAAAAGGTATGTGGAAACTTGAACTTATCTATCACTCAAAAGTCTATCTATTATATCTCCTACTTCTTATGAGACAAAAAGTCGTATGCTATATAGACTGGATCATACACATTTGACATTTTGAGCTGAGTATTTACTACTTATCTTTTTCTCGAAATCGTGTGTTGTTAAAGAGTTTCGCTTTGATCAAGTTTATCTTCACCTAGTGACGAAAGTCATGAAAAGTTTCAATTACTTTGAGAATTGCTCTGACGTGAAATGGTCTATGAATAACGGCTATATAACGTCCTCTGAGAATGTCTCAATGATTGGAATGAGAGTTTAGATTACATAACCATGTATTCCTTAATCCGAAGTTTTCGAACTTTGTTAATTGAGAGAAACCGGAGGAATTGGCTTTGCCAAGTCCGCGAACTCAGTCCGCGAACTGACGGAAGTTCTCTTGCCGAGAATTTATGTTGGGATTTTCCAAAAACTCGTTTGCGTGTTTAGTCCGCGAACCTAGTCCGCGAACTGGCGGAAGTCTCTTTGCCGAGATTTTCTGCTGAGTTTGGAAAACTCTGTCGGTTGCCTTAAGTCCGTGAACTTGTTTGTGAGTTTAAGTGGTTATGATCTAAAGATGTGCTCTGAACATGAAACTTAAATTACTAAGGAATGCTTTATGCAAACCGTGGCTATAAAGTTCATGAGTTGATTCAATCGAATCATCTTTGTTTCAATTGTGTCTTGTGTAGTTACATAACATCTCATAGCAATTGAACAACTCTCTAACTAGTTCATTTGAGTCAATTGAACTAGTTATGGTGAAGAAGAACTAGGTTAATATGAATTGCTCATATGGTTAAACTTTTTGGGTTACTATGTTAAACCAACATACACGTACACGTTTGGGCACGGTTTTCACAAACCCAGTAAACGTCTACCCAAGTGTGTGTGACAAGCTAAGTTTACGATCTAACGGTTGAGAAATATTAGCTTGAATCTAAATCAGGTTTTCATATAACAGTGAATATGGATTGCTTTATAACTAAGGCAAAATCCTGATTTAAAGGCTATATAAAGGAGACATCTAGCATTGTGCAAAACTAATCCCCACACGTCTGTGTGATACCAGTGCACTCGCTAGAGTCGGTTCTCCTTTAACCTTTGATTTTCTTCTTTAAAACCAGGTTAACGACTTAAAGACTTCATTAGGATTGTGAATCCATACCGATACTACTTTTATCGTAGTTGTGTGATCTGATCTTGCATCTTCTATCGTACGAGTACAATCTATTGATTGGCTTGAGATCGTGAGAGTTTCCGATAGGCAAGATAAAGAAGTCACAAACATCTTCGTCTCACTGTTTGTGATTCCTCGACAAACCGCTTGTGTAGTCAAGAAGGATTGTTGAGAGGTGATTGATTAATCTAGTCCGTTCTTCTGGAATATAAGACCGGATTATCAATTGGTTCCTGTTCACCTTGCTTTTATATCTTAAGACGGAACAAAAACCTAGGGTTTTTCTGTGGAAGACAGATTTATCTTTTGATAGACCTTTCTGTGTGAGACAGATTTGTTTATTATCAAGTCTGCGATTTTGGGTGGCATCAACTCTTAGTTGTGGGTGAGATCAGCTAAGGGAATCAAGTGCGCAGTATCCTGCTGGGATCAGAGGCGTAGGAGTATAACTGTACCTTGAATTAGCGGAAGACTGATTGGGGTCCAACTATAGTCCAGTCCGAAGTTAGCTTGTAGTAGGCTAGTGTTTGTAGCGTCATAATACAGTGTGTATTCAATCTGGACTAGGTCTCGGGGTTTTTCTACATTTGCGGTTTCCTCGTTAACAAAACTTCTGGTGTCTTTGTTATTTCTTTTCAACATTATATTTTATATAATTGAAATAATACAGGTTGTGCCTTAAAGATCATCAATTGGAAATCCAACCTTTGGTTGTTGATTGATATTGATTGATCCTTGGACATTGGTCTTTGGTACCGTCCAAGTTATCTCTCTTTGATAAAGACTCCCAGATTTCCATTTGCTTGAATAAAGATCAAATCGAGATATTGAGATATAAACTCTTTGATATGTATTTTTATTGATTGAGTCTAACTGTATAGTTGATTCTCATAAAAAGTATATTGGAGTTTGTCCATACAGATTGCTAAGCGAAATATTGGGTGGTGTTGTTAGACCCCCCGCTTTTTCAATTGGTATCAGAGCAGGCAAACACATTAAAGACCTCAAAAGTATGTGTTTGTAGCGATCTGACTATATGGACTATAAAGTCTCAATAGACGCTTCACCAGGTTTAAAAAACAACCGCAAGAAAAGGTCTGACAAACTGGTGTCTCTTCAAAAAGGGTTGGATGAACAAATCCGGATCAACTATGGTCTTGTTGCAGAAATTGCAATTCTTAAGGATTTGATATCTGGAAATACTCCCGTTGAGAAGTTGAAAAATCTTAGTTGTTCCTCTTTCAAGAAAAGTCATAAATCAGATAGTAATCAACGACAAAATGTTGAGAAAACTGATATGACAAGGAACCAGTCAGACAATCTTCAAAGCATAGGCTCATGTTGTGATCCATCCGATCATATACATCAATCTTGTATGTCCTTTCAAAAGAGTCTTAACGTTGCAAGTAATCTTTGTAAGAAAGCTAAACAACTGTATGATTCCCTAAAAGTTCATACAACACTACCAGGAAACTCTAAATTGAGAAGTACTAGTAGTATGGGTGCCTTTTCTTTAAGATCCACATCTCCCTTTCAATGGTTTCTTGATAGTGGATGCAGTCGACATATGACAGGTGATCTTACTTGGTTTGTTTCGTCTGTTGACTATGAAGGGGGTCCTGTAAAATTCGGAGATGGAAGTTGTTGCTACATTAGCAAAAAGGGAACGATCAAGCTACCCGGTGTTCCAGAAATCCATGATGTGGTATACGTTAAAGGTATGACTGCTAATCTTCTTTTTATTTGTCAAATTTGCGACAAGGGCCATCGAGTTGTCTTCAATGCGAATGGATGTGACATTGTTGAAAAATATGGGAAAGTGATTTTTCAAGGAACTCGTGGTAAAAACAACTGTTATCTTCTTGATACTCAGTTTAGAAACCGTTGCAATTTGACTAAGGTGGAATCTACACATCTTTGGCGTGAGCGTTTTGGTCACATCAATTATCGCCTTCTAACTAAGATCATTAACAAAGAACTTGTTAGAGGCATTCCCAAAATCAATGCAAAGATTGAAGGTGTATGTGGTGCCTGTCAAAAGGGTAAGCAAACGAAAGTTCACCACAAATCATCTCGAGATATTCTCACTAAATCTCCACTTGATTTAATTCATATGGACCTCTTCGGACCAATTCAACAACCCACTGTTGTCGGTAAGATGTATGCTTTAGTTATGGTAGATGATTACACCAGATTTACTTAGGTTGCATTCCTATCCCATAAGAATGAAACCCTCAGTGAATTCGAGATTATTGTTAAAAGGATCCAGAACGAACAAGGTCGCAAACTAAAGAAAATTAGAAGCGATCGTGGCACTGAATTCAAAGACACCAAGGTATTTGAGTTCTGTGACGAACTAGGGATCATTCAACAATACTCACCACCAATTACTCCTCAAGCTAATGGATTTTCTGAGAGAAATAATAGGAACATCCAGGAAATGGCCAGGGTAATGCTCCACAACAAAAACTTACCTTTAAGATTTTGGGGAGAAGCTGTCTTTACATCATGTTACTTGATCAACCGTGTGTATTTACGGTCTAAAATCCTTAACACTCCTTATGAGTTATGGTATGGAAGGAAACCCAACCTACACTATCTCAGGGTGTTTGGAAGTAAGTGTTATATTCTGAAAGATCGAGAACAGAAAGGGAAATTCGACACCAAAAGTGACGAAGGTATCTTTCTTGGCTATGCTTCTGATAGTCGTGGTTTTCAAGTTTTTAATCTCAGAACACAAGTCATGATGGAATCTGCTAGTGTTATCATCGACGACATTAGTAATTCGCGTCAAGATAGTTCTCCTACTGAGTTGCCTCCAACTGAGACAATTGATAAAGTCAAAGAAATTCCAGAATCAGTTGAAGTTATCCCAACTATTACTGATCCTGACATTTCTAGTGACGAGGAGAAGAGCACTGATCAAGCCATTCCTGATGAACAAGAACGTGTCCCTCCACGAAATCTTTGGGTTCAAAGGAATCATGAACCCAACAGTATCATTGGGGGAAGGGATTCTACAGCCAAAACAAGGGGGTCAACTTCAAAATATATGCAATTTTGGTTGTTATCTTTCGCAGGTGGAACCAAGGAATATTGATGAAGCTCTGAAAAATCCCTTTTGGGTAAATGCGATGCATGAAGAGCTAAATCAATTTGAAATACAAGATGTCTGGGAACGTGTACCTTGTCCTCCAAATGTCAATATTGTTGGTACCAAATGGATATTCAAAAACAAGTCTGATGAATTTGGCACAATTGTCAGAAATAAAGCTAGACTTGTCGCTCAAGGATATTCATAGATTGAAGGAATCGATTTTGTCAAAACCTTTGTACCTGTGGCACGTCTTGAGTCCATTCGACTTTTATTGGCCCATGCCTGCTTTCTCAAGATTAAGTTGTTTCTGATGGACATAAAATCAGCGTTCCTGAATAGAATTTTAAAAGAGGAAGTCTATTTCGCTCAACCTAATGGGTTCGAAAACCATGATTCCCCAGATCATGTGCTAAAGCTCAAAAAGGCGTTATATGGATTGAAGCAAGCACCAAGAGCATGGTTTGAGAAACTTACTACCTCTCTTATTAGAAAAGGTTTTTCAAGAGGAGGAGCTGATAAAACAATTTTTACCAAATGAAGTGGGAAAGATGTGGTCATTGCTCAAATCTATGTAGATGATATCATCTATGGATCAACTTCTGAAAAATTCGCAAAATATTTCCAAGTCTCTCTTGCTAAAGAATTTGAAATGAGCAATGTTGGTGAATTGTTCTTCTTAGGATTACCGATTCAACAACATAAGGAGGGTATTTACTTATCCCAAGAGAAGTACGCATGTAATCTTGTGTCAAGATTTGGTCTGAATAAGTCGTCTCCTAAGTTGACTCCTATGCCTACTACTAGTAAATTGCACAGGGATGAGAAAGGAGCAAAAGTGGATCAAAAATTATATCGATCCATTATAGGTAGCCTTTTGTATCTTACAGCTACTAGACCTGACATTTCTTTAAGTGTTGGTTGTTGTGCCAGGTTTCAGGAGGATCCAAAAAAATCTCATCTTGCAGCTGCAAAGAGAATCATATGATATATAAATCACACTGTTGGGTGTGGTCTCTCGTACACTTTTGATACTAATCCTGACCTTTCTGCTTATTCTGATGCTGATTGGGAAGGATGTGTAGAAGACAGAAAAAGTACATCAGGGGGCTTCTACTATGTAGGTCCCAATCTTGTAGCATGGCATAGCAAGAAGCAAAACTCTCAATCCCTGTCCACATGTGAAGAAGAATATATTGCTTCCGGATCATGTTGTACTCAACTCCTATGGATGAAACAGATGCTTGCTGATTATGGAATTGATACTGGAATAATGAAGATCTTTTGTGATAACTCCAGTACGATTCGAATTACTGAGAATCCTGTTGGGCACTCAAGAACAAAGCACATTGACATAAGGTACCATTTTATTCGTGATCTTTATGAAAATGGTATCATCAGTATGGAGTTTGTGCCATCCGAACAACAATTGGCTGATATTCTCACCAAACCCTTAGACACTGCAACGTTTCAACACTTGCGACAGTCTATTGGTGTTGTTTTGGTTCATTAAAACGTTTCATTGACTCTTGCCCATATGCTTATCCTTATATTTTGGGAAATTGAGTCTGAAACTCCAGTAGGTACTTTCCAGTTCAGTTTCTGTAGGATTGTCGTTATTGTCTTTTTAGTATCTCTTTAGTGCTTCAAAATCCTTCTTTTCTTTCGAAATTAAGGTCGCTCTTGTTGTTCTTTCAGGAATGACATCAAATGGGGGGAGAGTTCTTTTGAACTTGTGCTTAATGGTAATATCTTGCGGAGTGTGCGGCTGTGGAATTTTATAGGGGTTATCTTGTATCTTAAAACTCCTTGATGAATGCTGTTAGCTTCGGCTATTATATTGCATCTAAATTAAGTTGGTATGTATTTTTCTTTTGGTCATGAAATGACTCTTGTGGAAATTTCATTATGATCCCATTCTTGTACCTTTTCCAATTTTATTGACAAAAAGGGGGAGAAATATTGTAGTTCCCACTACAAATACATATGTTTTTTGGATCATTGTGTAAGGGGGAGTGGTTTCCATGATCGAGATGGAGTATTGACTAAGGGGGAGTGATACATATCACCATAGTATTGTTGTTAAAGTCGTGATGCAATTGGACTTTGATGTTACATAATGATACTATGAAACTGTATAATAATGATCGAGAATCTCAATTTATCTCATTGTTATAGCTACGGATCTTCAACAACGGTGGTGCTAAACTTACAACCTTTGGGATCATTGGAGTACTTGTAAGGACGAAGATTTCAAGGAACGTTGAAGATTAGACTATGAAATAGGAGCCACTAGAGTTTCTCTTTTTTGTATTCCATATGTATTAAAAGTTTTGTCACTAAAATTGACAAAGGGGAAGATTGTTAGAGTATAGCTCGGTCGACCTCGCATGCGTTTCTATATCAAGCATGTTTGTCAATGTTAGTGATCAAAACTATGAGTCTTGATTTCTAGTATATTATAGCTAAGTCTCGGACTATGATAGAAAAGTGTAGTTGAGCTCAAGGACTTCATGGTGATTCATCATACAACGACGAAGATCTACTCAAGGAACCGTGGAACTTCATCAAAAAAAAGTTATGTGGAGACTTGAACTTATTTGTCACTCAAAAGTCTATCTATTTTATCTCCTACTTCTTATGAGACAAAAAGTCATATGCTATATAGACTGGATCATACACATTTGACATTTCGAGCTGAGTATTCACTACTTATCTTTTTCTCGAAACCATGTGTTGGTAAAGCGTTTCGCTTTGATCAAGTTTATCTTCACCTAGTGATAAAAGTCATGAAAAGTTTCAATTACTTTGAGAATTGCTCTGACGTGAAACGGTATGTGAACAACGGCTATATAACGTCCTCTGAGAATGTCTCAATGATTGGAATGAGAGTTTAGATTACATAACCATGTATTCCTTAATCCGAAGTTTTCGAACTTTGTTGACTGAGAGAAACCGGAGGAATTGGCTTTGCCAAGTCCGCGAACTCAGTTTGTGAACTCAGTCCGCGAACTGGCAGAAGTCTCTTTGCCGAGAGTTTCTGTTGAGTTTGGAAAACTTTGTCGGTTGCCTTAAGTACGCGAACTTGTTTGTGAGCTTAAGTGGTTATGATATTAAGATGTGCTCTGAACATGAAACTTAAATTAATAAGGAATGCTTTATGCAAACCGTGGCTATAAAGTTCATGAGCTGATTTAATCGAATCATCTTTGTTTCAATTGTGTCTTGTGTAGTTACATAAGATCTAAATCAGGTTTCATCTAACGGTGAATATGGATTGCTTTGTAACTAAGGCAAAACCCTGATTTAAAGGATATATAAAGGAGACATCTAGCATTGTGCAAAACTAATCCCCACACGTCTGTGTGATACTAGTGCGCTCGCTAGAATCGATTCTTCTTTAACCTTTGGTTTTCTTCTCTAAAACAAGGTTAACGACTTAAAAACTTCATTGGGATTGTGAAGCCAGACCAATACTACTTTTATCGTAGTTGTGTGATATGATCTTGCATCTTCTATCGTACGAGTACAATCTATTGATTGTCTTGAGATCGTGAGAGTTCTCCGATAGGCAAGATAAAGAAGTCACAAACATCTTCGTATCACTGTTTGTGATTCCTCGACAAACCGCTTGTGTAGTCAATAAGGATTTTTGAGAGGTGATTGATTAATCTAGGCTGTTCTTCGTGAATATAAGACCGGATTATCAATTGGTTCCTGTTCACCTTGCTTTTATATCTTAAGAGGGAACAAAAACCTAGGGTTTTTCTGTGGGAGACAGATTTATCCTTTGAGAGACTTTTCTGTGTGAGATAGATTTGTTTATTATCAAGTCTGTGATTTTGGGTTGCAGCAACTCTTAGTGTTGGGTGAGATCAGCTAAGGGAATCAAGTGCGCAGTATCCTGCTGGGATCAGAGGCGTAGGAGTACAATTGTACCTTGAATTAGTGGGAGACGGATTGGGGTTCAACTATAGTCAAGTCTGAAGTTAGCTTGTAGTAGGCTAGTGTCTGTAGCGGCTTAATATAGTGTGTATTCAATCTGGACTAGATCCCGGGGTTTTTCTGCATTTGCGGTTTCCTCGTTAACAAAACTTCTGGTGTCTGTGTTATTTCTTTTCCGTATTATATTTTATATATTTGAAATAATACATGTTGTGCGTTAAATATCATCAATGGGAAATCCAACCTTTGGTTGTTGATTGATATTGATTGATCCTTGGACATTGGTCTTTGGTACCGTCCAAGTTATCTCTCTTTGATAAAGACTCGCAGATTTCCATTTGCTTGAGTAAAGATCAAATCGAGAGATGGAGATATAAACTCTTTGAAATATCTTTTTATTGATTGAGTCTAACTGTCTAGTTGATTCTCATAAAAAGTATATTGGAGTTTGTCCATACAGATTTCTAAGCGAAATATTGGGCGGTGTTGTTAGACCCCCGCTTTTTCAGATAGACCTTATACTCAACGAGAACCTACACTATTTTGTTTACTGGTGGATGGTGGTTATAGTGAGTATGAGCTCATATTAGCCAATAAGGTGGTCATTTATAGCCAACATGGCGATCATTTAAAGGATTTATTTTTAACCTCTAGCGGTTAGGCTACTACTATGTTTTCTTAAACTTCTGTAATTTTTTTGAATATAACTAACCAATAAACAATCAGCATGCAGAACAAATACACGAGGTTATCTCATAAAGTGATAAAGTAAGGAAAAGGCTTAAAGAAAAAAATATAATAGAGATGACAAACTTTGTGGTTTCAGTTTTCAACGGTAAATATAGGCATGCCTCAGAAAATCTTGGATTGATAAACGAGTTCAAAAAATCTAAGTAATAGGTCCGAATGTAATAAAATACAAGGATGCAATACCACTTACTAGATGTCATTTTTTGGTAAAAATCGGCTTTGTGATGCACATAAACAGGTGTTCTGTACAGGGCTTATACATTGCTGGATTCTACTTGAGATCATGCGCTTTCGATGAGAATGACAATCTGATGTACATTGGCATTCCAAATACAACGAATGGACCATCGAAATAAAAAATTACTATCATCAAGAAGAATGATTTACTAGATGGATATATCAAAACAATTGTGCACCAAAAAATTCCTGCCTATTCCAGATCTATAGGCATGAGAATGGTGAATAGATTTGGTGTCAAATTTGGTGCATTCAGGGTACGTAGTTAGAGTTTTCCTTTTATTTTTTAGAACGTACTTTAAGTTGTTATTTTTATAAGAACTACAGTTCATTAATTATTTTGGTATACTTTTTAGAAGTCACAAATTAATTATTTTTAATTTTCAGTTTTGTTTTTGTTTTCCTTTTAGATATTTGGATTCTTATATAGTTTTGCACTTATTCTATAATTTGCTTGCTCGAAATTTTTTCAACCTGATATGTTATTGTGGAGTGCTATTTCATGTAATTAATTACTTTGTGCCCTTTATGCATTGAGTTACCCAGTAATGACATCATCCTAAAATTCCTCAATGCATTTATCTTTCACATCATTTGTTACGTATAAAATTGACGAAGACAAAAAAGTAATGCTGCGTCACCAAAAAAAATAAGTATCAGTTCTGGAATCTTGAAACATAGATAAACAAAAGTATAAGTAGAGAAGTGCTTATTAAGAAACTTTATTTGCATACCAGTGGTTAAAATTTAGTGTAAGTACGTGTACCTAGTACGTGTATTGTACCTGTTCGTGAATGTCTTTGTCATGGTACGTGTATCGGGTATGGGTACCCTTAAGACAAAAACGAGGTCGGGAACTCACAGATATTTTATGGTTTGCATACCGGGTATGCATACCGTTTTCGGTATTAAAACCAACAGATATTTTCCGGTTTTCATATTGGGTATGAGTAACGTTCCTGGTTCACGAGTCACTGACTTTTTGTGGTATGGATACCGGGTATGCGTACCACAAAGTTGCTTCCAAACTATAGCTACACCGATACGTGTTTTGGGTACATGTACTGCGGCTCCAGACTTATAACAGCTCTCCCAGTGTGTGAACTGGTATGCACATTGTCCTTTATCCATATTAATAGTAGTTTTATATCTATCTAATAATCAATTCGAAACATTCCCGAATAACATCAATGACACATATCACTGTTTCAGGTTATTTTCAAATGATTAAAACTTGAATCATAATTTAAGTCGTGAACAATACATTGTTCTTGACCAAATTCATCAAGTATGAACAAATGTTTTTAAGCATAAGTAGTCATATTTCGAGAACAATTTTCAAGATAAAGTTGACTCGAAATTTATGTTATGCATGTGCTATCTAATTTAGTCATGCGACAATGTCTCATAGATATAAAGGTGAAAATTTTGAGAAATAGGTGGTTCAGTCTTCACTTACCTTATTGATGTTAAAGTTCTCCAAATCTCCTGTTGATCTTCGCCTTCAAACGGTAGAACGCAGTGATATCCGATTCTCAACTACACACTTATATCTTAATTCGAGACCTGATTAAATGTAGACTAGAAATCAAGATATAGTTTTGATAACTAAATTTGACAACAAGCAAGATATATCAGCCGAGCAATGCTCTAACAATCTCCCCCCTTGTCAATTTTAGTGACAAAACTACCAATACATATGGATTAAAAAAATAAAGCTTCAAAACTCCAGAATCCATCATGCTTGATTTCCTTGGTTCTTCAAATCCTTGAATTCTTTGTTACTTCAAGTTGCAATGATTCCGAACATGTTCAACTCAGCATTGTTGTTGTTGAAGATCCGTAGTGATAACATCTTTGAGAACAAATATTCTCAATCATCTTTATACATAAACATAGTATTATTATCTTCTCCAAAGTTCAATGGTATCACAACTTCGAAGTAATACTACAATGATATTTTTCTCCCCCTTAATATATGTTTACATATTTTGCATAATAGGTGAAACCTATAGATATTGATTCACTCCCCCTTACATAATGATCTGTAAACCATATGTATGTAGTGCGAAACAACTAATTAATTCTCCCCCTTTTTATTAATAAAAATTGGCAAAGGTACGAAAATTACGGGATCGTAATGAATTCAATTAAAAGATATTTCAAGACTTAAAAGGATTATATATCAACTTTAATTTAGATGATATGACAAAGTAAAAAAATACTTAGCTCTCATCTAGGAGATTTAAGATACAAGCATCCCCTGTAAATAACACATCCACTCTCCCCACAAAGATATAGCAACTAAACACAAGTTCATTTAAGAATTATTCCACATTTGATTTCATTCCCAAGAGAACAACATGAGTGACCTTACTTTGATGAAAAAGAAGGATTTTGTCGGACATTAAAAAATCACCAAATTTGTTGGAACCCCTTCGATTACCAATGTTATGCTAATGAAGAAGAAAAATGTTTCTCTGGATATTGCCAAATTTTTCTCTATTCCATTTTGATACATACCTTCTAGTGACTATAATACGTCTTGATAATTCAAAAGAATGAGACCCATTAATTGGATGACCCCAATATGCAACAATTTCTGATTTAAGAGTCTCCTCCCTTTCATAACACTGGTAACATTGATAACATCGTTTTCTATCACAATCCGAAGAAGAATAATCCAACATAATTGGGACAATGGTCAGAATCCAATTGTAGCAAACAGAGAAGTTTAGAATATGGGAAATGAATAATCAATTCTTCATTTGTGATAGCTCTATCAAGTCTTGATCGTCTAACACTAGTACTATGAACTAGTGTAGTCAAAATCACTCTCCAAGGCCGATTACTCGTCGAGTAACCGGTACTCGCTATATGACCGATGTGATTTCGGATTTCAAGCTATTTCCGATTTTTAGTGATTAAGGCGGTAGATTTTGCCGATTTGGACCGATTTTTGAGCAAAACAAGTTGGAGATTTTTTTGAGTTGGCCTTGCATGCACCAATATCAGGAAAAAAAAATTGTAACCTCTCATATGGGAGTTATCAAATGTAAAAACCTTTAAAAACATGATAAATATACTCAATATAACAATGTTACACACTTAATTACATGATAGTTTTAAAATTTTAATTTCAATTAGATACAAGTCATGATTCATGAGTAGAAATATGTAAGTCTTTAACAAATAGGTTTCGAGTATTAGGCCGAGTTTTGACGATTTCCAAGTCTGAACTCATTGCTCCTCGATCTAATCCCTCCAACCGGGTAGGACCGAGGAGCGATTTCGACTACTTCTCCATGAACATTACTTGGCCATGTAAAAGATCTACTAGCATATCCAATATCTTCTAAACTGGCTTCATATATAAGTTTGATATAAGGAGAATCTCTTGAAGAAGAAGTATACGAATTTGAAGTATAAGAAGTACTAGAGGCATTGGGGATATTATTTGAGATGGATATCTTGTTTTCGTTGTTGAAGACAAGATTTAAATCACCAATAATTACCCACGTTTGCTGTATACTGTGGCTTAACTCCTTAATATAGGTCCATTGCTTCTCCTTATTATTTATATATGGTGAGTCATACATACAGGTAAGTAACCATTCTGGTTTCGAAGGATCACCCTGCACCATACAATTAATAATCCAAGAACCTGCATTTTCAATTTTAAAATGAAAGACATCTTTCCATAACAATAGCCAAATATCTAGATAGGACTAATTTACTGTTTGGAAATCTATATGGTCCAATAAATTTTCTCATTTTATCCTCTCATATTTTAGTTTCTGAAAGGAATATAACATCCGGTCATATCTATGCAACAGATCTTAATTTTAGATGGTCTCTAGTAATTTTGTTTGCAAAACCTTGATAGTTCCAAGCTAGGACTCCCATGGTTATAGAAAAGTAAGAAGTGCTAAAAAATGCTAGACAATGATGATACTGAGACACAAGCAAATAAGTATCTACTGAAGGTAAAGAAAAAGTATAATAACAATGAAAATACAAAAAAAAGGAGAAAATTAATTACCGTTGTTGCATGCATCCCTTGATTGTACATGGCATTCCTCTTTGTGTTAGCATCATTAACCTCATTAACATACATTTCTACTCCATCTATGAAGTCAACATGAGTACTGTTAAGGGCATCATTGTTTGAAATCCCTCCATAAGCACCTAAAATTGGACCTTGGATATATGGATTAGACACATTGGTATGAAAAGGTTGGTTTCTAGCTCTCTTAATAGTTCTAGCTTCCTATGCATCACTCAATGACTCAATATCTTTCTCAATGTGAACGTAGTCACTATCTTGATCTACTTCTTCTTCTTCGGCACCTTTTTCAACAACCTTTTTTTAGCATTGCAATATTCTTTGTATTCCTCAAGATTCATTGCTCTCTCATGTAATATTTTCACTATTTATTCACAAACTTCATCATCATGATCAACTATGTAGCATTGGTTGCAGATGATATGAGGCTGCTTAACCCAATGGTATCTTATTCATACCGGTTCACTTGAATTTGTATCTCATCATTCTCCTCTCATTAAAGGATTTTTAAGATCCATTTCAATACGAGCAGTGATCATATTTCCAGACCGTGGGATCCGTGAATATCTTACTTCCAAAATCTTCAATAACTTCATTCACTACTACCTCATGATGATGTTCTAGCAGTAACCCCTTAAACTGAACATTCCAAGCTTGTTTTGTAAAAACATAATCCTTGTAAGATTTCTCTATGGAGTTTTATTGAAGAGCTAGTAAACTTCTTTGAACATTCCAAGGAGATTTTTTCAAAACATCTTTCTGAAAACTGAACTTGAATACAGAAAGGTACTTTCCCACGACTCTTACCTCCCTTTTCCTATAATATTTCCAAAGAAGGTCCAGATCATGCTTAATTGTCGATGTTTCAATTTAATCATCAGTAGTTATTAGTTTGTTGATCAAGTTGTTTGACCAAAGATATGCAACTTCATTTAAGTTCCTCGCAGAACCAATAGCTCCCCTACCCTTGCTGATTGTTGTGATCCTCATCCTTTCATTGATATCATAGAGATTGTTGTTGTTATCGGAATCCATTGTTTCACCAGGGGAAGAGCTTTACCTACGGTTTGAGGTTTCTTTTGTTCTATAAAGATTACAATGGTTTTCTTATTTTTTTTAGGAATGAAACTAGGGAAGATAATTCGTATATATTTTGTTCCCCAAATAATAATAAAAAATAATCAAGGAAAAGATTGGAATATTTTCTGTTAGATATTGGGTGCATGTGATCCGCAAAAAATGATAACTCCAATAATCACGGGTGGTGGGTAGAGAATTGGGTTTTTGAATTTTTTGAATTTGGATTGAAAGTTGAATCATAAAGAGATATTATGAGTATTATAAAATGAGCTCAAAAGCCAATAACCCTTGTCCGAAGAGCATTTACCATTTTTTTTTGTCAAGTCAACTAGTCAATTCTATTTATTTTTTTGTAAAGTGAACTGACCGAAGGTCTTTCCATTTCAACATCGGGTCATCAATGAATCTATGCTTTATTCTGTCCTTCCTCTCATCCAGATTTAAGTGAAACTGGCGTAGTTTTCAGAAGGACGCATAAAAACCAAAATTGGATTCTCATAGAATGGATTGAGATTTAACTTTCTCAGTTCCAACCAATTGCTAGTTGTGTGCATTCCATTTTAACAGACTAGTATGGAAAACTATAATAACTATTTGATCAACAAATGCCTTCATTAGTATCTTTTTTAAGCCACACCTCTTGCACAATAAGGAAAGTCACAGACTCAATGGAATTGTACTTAGCTTCAAAAATCCTAGAATTACTTTCCCTCCAAATGTTATAAATGAAGCTGTTAAAAATCAACCTCTCGATCAAAGCAACACAAGATTTTCCCAAAAAGAGAGAAACACACAATTGAATTTCTTATTGTCAAGTGCTGCAGATCTCTCTTAGATAGGTCATTTTAAGAATTAGTCCACTCCATACCTGGACAGAAATTCACACCCATGAAATAAGTGATTTTCATTTTCTTCAGCTGCATCGCATAACAAGCAAGAAGAAGTAGTTATGACCTTGCACTGAAGTAACTTATCCCTAGTCTTCAACCTACCATGGAGAGTAACCCAAGCAATAAAGGAGTGCCTTGGGATAAAAAATCTAAACCAAACAAGAGAACTCCAGGTAATATGCTCTCTGAAAAAGCGGGGTCTAACAACAACACCCAATATTTCGTTTGGCAATTTGAATAGACAAACTCCAATATACTTTCAAGAGAATCAACTAGACAGTTAGACTAAATCTATAAAAAGTGTATCAAAGAGTTTTATATCTATATCTTTTGATTCAATCCGCAATCATCAAATAGGGATTTGCGAGCCCGATTGAATATAAGAGGTTTAACTTGAACGGTACCAAAGACCAATGTTCAAGTGTCAATCAATTCACTCAACAACCCTAAGGCTGGATACAAGAAATGATTGATCTTAACGTACAACCTGTAATATTTCTATTATATAAATAAAATATAATGCGGAAAAGAAATAACACAGACACCAGAATTTTGTTAACGAGGAAACCGCAAATGCAGAAAAACTCCGGGACCTAGTCCAGAATAAACACACACTGATAATAAGTTGTTACACCAAATTCCTACTACCTATTCGGGCTAGATGTAATACCTTCTTCAGCACTTGTAGAACTCCTAGTAGAATACCGATTCTCTTTAGGAACTCTTCACACAAATCTTCTAGCAGAACCAAAAGTTCTCTTTAGAAGATACACCACTACGATCGATACGATTTGATATTTTATTTGCACAAAACACCAGTTTGATTTCCCTTTAGATATGAATCAAGGTTTTGGAAATCTTGTGTTTATTTTTATAAAAACAATTACTAGGTAAAAGTAATACCAAACAAACCTGTAGATTAGGGATTATTATACTCTTCAATGAAAGGAAGATAAACCTAATAACTCTACAACAAGAACAACTAGAATAAATCAAGAGATATCTTGTTTAAAACTTCTCAAGGATTTTTACGAGATGCCTCAAAAGAAGTTTTTCTTTCTAGTCTCTGATTTCAACTAACAAGTGTTGGTATACGATCGGAAACTGAAATCTATCAAAACCTAGGGTTTATGATCAATAATTCTTGAATGGTTTTATATCAGAAGAGAAAACCTTAGAATAGACAAGAGTTGAAAAACCTAGATTACAAGTTGTATGATCAATCACGAAGATTAAATACAACTTGGCTTTGTGATCCCTAATACAAAGACTTTTATCTCACTCTCGTTCACGAAGAACGGAAGACGTGGAAAACAACCTGCAGAGCTTACGCCAATTTTCCAAAGGAATAAAAACGTGTAAACTCGCGAACTCATTATTTATAATGAACAATTGCTTGGAAGCTATGCAAAACTATTTTCCTTTTACAAGACTCTCCTAAATATGGGAGTCTTTCCTAAGTTAAAACTCTTGCCAAAATAATTAAATAAATAACTTATTTAGCAAAAATTATATTTATGTGAATAAATCACATTTTAACTTAGGCAGGAATCACAAACACTTTAATATGGTAATCAAAAGTGTTTGCTAACTTGCCTAGATAAGGAAACATGACCAACTTGACCAAAAATCCCTTTTAGTCACGTATTAGGCCCAAGTTCGCGGACCACTCCAAAACTTGGTGTGGTTTTAAAAGAACCTACAACTTAGACCTTCAAGTATACAGGGTCAGTTGTAGTGAGTGAGGTAAGAGGGGTTTGTCCTCAGGGACAAGGTGGGTGTAATTTTAAAACTATAGTCTTATACTAATTCAAAGCAAGAGTAACACAATTGTTGTTTGGTTGGGTGTCGATATGACGAAGATGATTGATAGTAACAGAAACAGTAAAGTAATATGCAAAGAAAGTAAATAGAGCAAATGATGAGAATGGTACTAGGGCCTTTGAGTCCACCACTAACTTACACTAGTTATTCTGCTCATAACACTAACCTTGTCCTTATATCTGATAACAAAAGGGATGTCAATCCTCTGTATATATAAGGTCACCTTGATATGAATGATTCAATCACAACTAAGGTATTTCTACTAAGCATTAACTGTCTTTTCAGGGAACAGCTAATCAAAAGATCAATATATGGGATTAAGTATGAGCTGTAGTTCTTCAGCACAATATTATTCTAACTACAATGGATACATTGAATACACTGTGAAAGTAAAGTACTGAAGTTCTAAGATTGAATTTTATTCTAAAACAATTAAGCACAACAAGGTTACTTCCATTAACAGGAATAACTAGTAGCAAACTAGGACTTCATCTAAACCCTAGCAGGTGAATTTAGAACAAGATGAAGATGATGAAATCAAACATGAACTACTGCTTGGTGCACCGGCTAGCCCGGGCATATCCAATCTCACACCCAAGACGTCAATTTATACATATAACAACTTTCCCCCAAAAACCCCTAAAACAGTGAAATTAGGGTTTACCAAAAATTGAAATTAAGTTTTACCTAATCACTGAAAACACTTTAGAGCTTTGACCCATGCTCCCTCCTCGTCTTCTCCTGCTCCCTGTCTTGCTCGATGTGCGTCTCTAGCTCTAGCTATCTTATCAACTCCTCACCTAGGGTTTTCTGTATAGAGGAGAAGGAAATAAAATAGCTGGCTAGAGGGTTGGTGGAAGTGATGGTGATGATGGGTTTTGGTAGTTGTTTGAATGGAGTGGTTGAGGAAGGTGGTGGTTGAGCTCGAGGTGGCGTAAGGTGGTGGTGATGGCAGAGTTTTCTCTGCAGACCGTGAGGGAGAAGATGGAGTCGATAGAATTGGAGAAGGGTGCGTTTGTTTTGCGGGTGTTAGGTGTTGTAGTGTTGAGCGGTTGTAGCAAATTCGATGTCCAGCGAAGATGATACGTTGGATGATCACATCTGGATTGAATCGAACGGCTAAGATGGAACAAGCTTGCAGCGACCATTGGATGTGTGATACATCAAAACCGACGGCTTAGATGGAAGTTAGGTACTATGATGTTTGACAGGAGCTTCAGAGTTTGATGCACGATGATGAGGTGACCGTGGGATGATGTGGTGGATCCAATCTGACGGCTCTCATGGAAATGGGTATGGATATTGGAAATGGATTTGGGTAAGGGTTTTGGGCCTTGGGTATGCCAAGCCCATATCTTCTTTAAGGACAATTCTTCCTCTTCAATCCCACTTCTAGTTGATCCGGCTCTTGCAAACATCATTCTTCGCTGCCTTTCTGCGGGAGTCTTTGCTGTTTCTTTGCTCTTTTCGCTCCGTGAGTTAACCAGGCTTTATTTAGTACCTAAACATGCAAAGTTAATTAATATTGTTGAAAACAACGAAAACACAGAATATGGGATAAAATGGAGCGTTAATGCAGAAAAGATGAGTTAAATGCCAATAAAAAGGTTGCAAATATATACAATATTTGGCACTCATCAAATACCCCCAAACCTGAATTTTACTTGTCCTCATGTAAAAAAAAACTAAGGAAATCCTTCCTATACCACTGTCGCTGGTCTCTCGATTGCATTTAGCGAATGCAATAAGCCTTTTAAACCACTAAGTGTCCCTAGTGGACGAGTTGAAGTCTCGTGAAGGTTTTCTTAGAACGTACCTACAAATTCTAGGACAAAATATAAGCTCAGATTCCATGAAATGTGACATGTACAAGACAGTAGAAGCTCACAGCAAAATGGAGATGTCAATCTAGCTATCAAAGGCACAATCCTAGCACTGATAACAAATAAAGACATGTGATAAGAGTGTAAAGTGCATCTACACATGTGTAAAGAAAGATCGGATGTTATGACTACTAATCACCAAGAGATAGTTTCTCAGGCTAAGAACCGAGGTCGAAATCTAGCTAGCTGTCCGGACTTTATGAGAATTGTGAATGAGTTGGAGGTATTTCACAATTACTCGCGTTGTACATCAATGGCATACACCCTTCCTTGCTTATAACACAAAAACACAAAAGATGACTCTTTACATGACTCTTATTTACATTGACTACTCTCTTTTATTTTTGGAACAAGAGAGGATGGAATTGATAAATACTTGATTTTTTTTTATTTATTTTTTTTGATATTTTTCTGAATATATACATCATTTTTTTTCTTTTTTTTCTTTTTTTTTTAACATGGTAACACTTTTAATACATATACAAAAGGAAACAAAAAATTACATGACTCTTAGCAAGAGGTAGTCCTTTTTGATGCACCCAGTTAAATTCGATGGTTGTTTTTCTTAACGTAACCTCCACCTTCTATCCCAACCAACCAAAGAACAAGCTAGTCAAGTCTCGCTCAGTATTCTAAAGTGATTGGCAACTAAAACTTCCGATAGAACACCTCAAGGTTGAGGCTATACATGTATTGGTAGATCGTGCGCGTGCAAGTTTCTTATCACTATGTGAATTGTGCTAGAATCAGGGTTCCTAAATATCTAGACTAAGAATCCTTATGTTTACATATATGCACAAGAGTCAACATTTCAAGGTAAGTGAGCTCCATTTTTATGTTTTTTTATTTATTTTTTCAAATTTTTTTTTTATTTTTTTCAAAAAGAAGGAGGAGTTTTGTTCTCAATTATAGCATGTTATCAAGGTATCTACTTTTCACCCCTAAACCTAAACTAAACATTGTCCTCAATGTTTCAAAAGAAACATATTTATAACTTGGACATATCAGAAGAACATGTTGATTTTTGAGAGAAAGGAGAGAGAATACCCGGTTTGACGAAAGAAAGAATCGAACTCCATTATTCATGGTTAGAATCCAACATATTTCAGCCGCGACCGCCATGGAGTAGCAAAATATAAAGAAAAAGAAACATAAAATTCCACTAAAAACTACCTACCGGATTATATACAAAAAATTCACTATATACATAAAGTCTAAAGAGTTGAGGATCAACCCAAAAGACAAAGTGTTGAAACATAGACAGTTTCAAAAACACTAAAATTGGACTTAAATGGGAGTGAGAGTGAAAAACCAAATGAGCTACCCCTAAACCTGGATTTTACACCAGATATACTATTGGATACAAAATCTCGCAGTTTTGGGGGTTCATCATGCACAAGGTCTAACTCGAAATGGACTTTGCTAGGGACGGGCAAACATGCATATTCCAACTGTGGCTCCTTAAAGGTATTGTATTTAGATGCAAAATAGTCCAAGAAGACTTTGGAGGCACACAGTTCCAGGCCTAGATTAGGTATTCTCAGAAAAGTTGGTTTTACAATATTGTTACAAACCAAATCTAGGTTGGGTGGAAGGCTATCAGATTGTGACTTAAGTAGGAAGGTGACATCTAAGTTTCTCGCATGCATGAGATCAAAAGTACCAATATTATCAGTCACATCAGCATTTTCTAAATCATAATCAAGTTGTGTAGCATGCTCATCATCACAAAACAATTTCACAAGTCCAAATTCAGAATCATGGTTATCCGAAATATCCAAATTAACATCAAAAGAAGAAATATATTGTGGCTTAGGTTTGGAATCAGACACATCAACTATATTTTCATGCATAGGATCATTAGTGTCAGCAAAAGATTCAACATTACCTAAGTCATTCTCTTCATAGGATAACTGCACAATATCTAAATCAGTAGCCTCATCACATGTATATGGAATACTAGAAGAAACATCATTCATGAAGGTCGGGGTAAAAAAGCCTAATGTATTTGAACCCAAAGGTTCCATAACATTTTCAGCATAGACATGTTCTTCTAACATAACATCATCATCATCACAAGTACATGAAAATCCTACTTTGTCAAAACCATTAGTGTTTTTCGTCCATACATCTGCCTCTAAAATAGGTGAATATGGATTGACATTTTCAGAAATAGGGTATGAAACACTATATCCAGAATTAAGCTCATTGGTAAAATCAACATCTGACTCATGGTGATTACCCATATCATGTGGCATGGTCCTAGTTTCCCTAACAGATTCCCATTGATGGGTTTTCTCTGCAATCTCAGCTAAAAATTTCCATGCATCATCCACAGTTTTATCAATGAACTCACCATTACACATAGATTCAACCAAGGCTCGAGACTTAAAGTCTAGTCCCTCATAAAGAATGGCGACCAGTCTCCACTTCTCAAGGCCATGGTAAGGACACTCAAACAACAAATCATTAAACCGTTCAAAATAATGAAAAAGTGTCTCTCCATCTAACTGGACAAAACAATTAATACTTTGACGAACAGAGATGGTCCTATGATGTGGAAAGAACTTTTTGACAAATTGATTTGTGAGTTGGTCCCAAGTGTCGATTGATTGTGGTCTCAAACCGTAAAACCATGTTTTGGCCCTTTCCTTTAGAGAAAATGTAAACAAACGCAATTTCAGAGAGTCTTCGGACATATGATCAGGTTGCATAGTCCGACAAATTTGTTCAAACTCTCTTACATGAGTATAGGGGTTCTCAGAATCGAACACTCGAAATATAGGAAGTATTTGTATCATGCTTGCATTTATTTTAAAAGGGTTATTGGTTTGAGGTAAGACAATACATGATAATGGAATTTTTATTGTGGGATACATGTATTCATGGAGAGCACGAGGTTGGCCCATATTGAAAAGACACAAAGCCCACTATTTGGTTTTAATGGGTTTTCAAAAATTTGGTTTTTTTATGGGAATGAAAAACATTTGGTTTTTGATGGGAAACATTTGGTTTTTATGGTTTTGAAAACTCCTTTTGGTTTTAATGAGATGAGTCCCAGCTAACTGGTTCAAATTTTCTGTGGGACAAGCCCAACGAACGGCCTAGAGATTTGAGTACACGGCCCAACTAACGAGTTCAGCGAACCAAGCCCAGAAATGCACGAGGCCCAGCTGGCTATTTGATTTTTGGGCTCTCAGTTAGTGATGTATATATTCAGAAAAAAATATCAGAAAAATACAAAAAAGTCAAGTATTTATCAATTCCATCCTCTCTTGTTCCAAAAATAAAAGAGAGTAGTCAATGTAAATAAGAGTCATGTAAATAGTCATTTTGTTGTTTCATTGTAATAAGCAAGGAAGGGTGTATGCCATTGATGTACAACGCGAGTAATTGTGAAATACCTCCAACTCATTCACAATTCTCGTAAAGTCCGGACAGCTAGCTAGATTTCGACCTTGGTTCTTAGCCTGAGAAACTATCTCTTGGTGATTAGTAGTCATAACATCCGATCTTTCTTTACACATGTGTAGATACACTTTACACTCTTATCACATGTCTTTATTTGTTATCAGTGCTAGGATTGTTCCTTCGATAGCTAGATTGACATCTCCATTTTGCTGTGAGCTTAACTGACTTGCACATGTCACATTTGATGGAATCTGAGCTTATATTTTGACCTAGAACTTTGTAGGTACGTTCTAAGCAAACCTTCACGAGACTTCAACTCGTCCACTAGGGACACTTAGTGGTTTAAAAGGCTTAGTGCATACGCTAAATGCATTCGAGAGACCAACGACAGTGGTATAGTTAGGATTTCCTTAGTTTTGTTTTACTTGAGGACAAGTAAAATTCAGGTTTGGGGGTATTTGATGAGTGCCAAATAATGTATATATCTATCCCTTTTTGTTGGCATTAAACTCATCTTTTGCGCATTAATTCTACATTTTATCCCATATTCTGTATTTTCATTGTTTTCAAGAATAAATATTTTTCTTAATTAATTTTGCATTTTTAGGTAATAAATAAAGTCTGGATGACTTGCGGAGCGGAAAAGAGCTGAAGAGTAGTGAAAAGCCGGAAGAAATTACGCAAGGAAGCCGCGAAGAATGGTGCGCATAAGCCCAAAAGACTAGAAATGGGCTCAAGAAGGAAGAATTGCTCTTAAAGAAGATATGGGCTTGGCATACCCAAGGCCCAAAACCCTTACCCAAACCCATTTTCCATAACCAAAACCGCCTCCATTCTCAGCCGTCAGATTGGATCCAACTCATCATCCTACGGTCGCTCATTCATAGATCATCAAAATCTGAAGTCTCTGCCAAACACCACAGCGCTTAAATTCCAAGCCTTCAGATTAGATTGTAGTTGAATCCAACGGTCGCTCCTATGCCTGTGCATCAAAATTAGATACTCCCGATTTACACTACAGTACCTAACATCATCTAACACCGTTGACTTCGTTGTATTTCACAATCCGACGGTTGAAGTGATTCATCTCTTATATTACCGTTAGATCTACCAAACATATTTGCATCCAACGCTCAACGTTTCTGATCATCATATCCGATGTACATGCTCCACAGTGAAAATTCCTATACCCTAAAAACCATCGAGAGTTTTTTCTCTCATTCCCTTCTTCTCTTCCGTTCTTCTTCCTCCTCCCTGTTGCCGTACCACTACACCACCAACTCCACTGCCGCTCCACCGTACCACCATGTCCGCCACCACCAACTCTGCCATAACCACACCACCTTCTTTATCATCACCACCACCTACCGCACATGGTAACTTTCAATCAACTTCATCAACATCACACGATTTCAGTGACGTGTGGAATTGATGAGAATGATTGCATGTTATCAATCGAAGCTAGAAAAGGCATGGGAAGGAGCAGTGAAGTCAGAGGAAGGATGGGTCAGCGATTGATTGAAGAAATTGCGCCATCAAAGTAAGATTTTACGAAACCCTAATTTCTCAATTTTTGGGATTTTTATAGAAAACCCTAATTTCTGTTAGGAGAAGCAATGAATTAGTTATGGTTTCAATTTGTACTGTCAAATATTAGGTAAATCATATACCTAATTTCACTGTTTGAATTTGGGTATTTTTCTATAAACCCTAAATTGGGTATTGGGTATAAAAGGGAATTGTGGGTGTTGTTGTAAAGCCATGCCTGGAATAGCCGGCGTCCAGAACTTAGTTCTGTTAAATGTTCACTTTTTTTTGCTGTTCATATTAAGTTCTGTTCTGAGTTTCTCCATTTTGTTCTCTGCTCATGTTAATGTGTGCTGTTAATGTTTAAATGTTCATGTATTGTTCTGTTGCTGTCTATCTTGTTGTTCACTGTGATGTTTAGTTTCTTCAATTTTCCTAGTGCATGTTCCTGTTGATGTTTGTGTTCCATGTAATGTTAATGTACCTGTCATGTGATACATGTTTTGTGAAGTGATGGAATGTTAGGCTAGAAGCCTTGAAGCATTGGATTGATTGAGCAGTGGGGAGAAACTAGTGCTCACTAGTGACTGTGAGCAAACTGGTTCTCTTCCCACTCTAGTTGTATGCCTAGGCTATCTTGTTTTGTCAACTGTTAGCTTCCCAAATGTTAGGATTAGTCTACTGTTGTGTGTCAATGCTAGGTTAGAGCCTTAGAGCATTGAGTTGATTGAGCAGTGGGGAGAAACTAGTGCTCACTAGTGACTGTGAGCAAGCTGGTTCTCTTCCCACTCTAGATGAATGCCTAAAGCCATTGCCTTGGCTTTGCTTTTTCTTTTTTTTTTTTACTTCATTGTTCTTGCTCACCTTCACCATCTCCACTGCCCTTGGCTAAAACAGCCTTGGTTTGTTCCATTTCCTCCATTGTTTCCTTGTTACTTTTGTTTTCCTCCACTGTCATTGATGTTCTTTGTTTTGTTTTCTTTGCTATTTTGTTAGTCTTCTTTACTTCATTGTCTTTGCTTCTTTACATTTTATTTATTGCATTGTCTTTGCTTCACTGCCATCTTCTTATTTCCCTTGCCCTGCTGCTATCTGCTGGTGCTCCTAGGCCTGCTACCTGGTGCTGCCAGTTCTCCCTTGCTGCTGCCTCCTGCATCTGAGTTTCTGCAGCTGTTGCTGCCACTCCACTTCTCTTGCCATGTGCTACAGCCACTGCTGCTGCTGCAACTGAGCTTGGCTCAGCTAAAAACCCAGGTTCAAAGCCTAGCTCAAGCTAAAGGCTCAAGGCCCAGCTCATCATTAGGTTACCAAGCCCAGTTCTCAGTCATTACAAAGGCCCAGGTCACTTTTAAAAGTAAAAGCCTGATTCAATCAAAGCCTGAACTCAACCAAAGGCCCAGCTTAATCCAAAAGTCCAATTCAGTCCACCAAAGGCCCAGTTCACTGTCAAGGGTACTCAAAGCCCATTGACATTCAAAGCCCAGTGCACTTCAAAGGCCAAGCCTAGCGCACTTCAAGACCAACTGAGCCCAAGCTCAGTTCACTTCATTATCAAACAAACCCACTAAGCCCAAAGCACAATTAGAAGCCCAATAGCAATTTTAGAGCCCAAAATAGCTAGAAACTCCAAACACACCCAGTCTCTGTGGATCGACCCGTACTTGCACGAGCTACAACTGACGACCGTGCACTTGCGGTATTACTGTAGGCCCGTTTTCATTTCGCTTAATTTATACGCTTTCCCGGGTCCACCAAGTTTTTGGCGCCGCTGCCGGGGATTGGTGCTGTGTTTTTTCTTGTTGTTTTATTAGCTATTTTTGCATTTCACTGCATAGCATTTGCATCTGCATCTGCTTCACTTCATTTGCTGTTGGACCTGCTGTTCTGAACCTGTTTTTCCTCTGCTGGGACGCCACCAAGGAAAAGAACCAAAGCCCAACTGGGTTTTTGCAACAATATCAGAGCAGCTGGGCTGTGCTTAAAAGGTAACCCATTTAAGAGAACCCGAATTGTGGGCTTCCAATTTTTTAATTGTGGGCTTGTAATATTAAAGCCAATTTTTGGGCTTCTCTTATTTTCTGTTGGGTTTGTAATAATTTATTTGTGGGCTTGTTTGTTTACATTGATTATGGGCTTGTGTATTTAATTTTTGTGGGCTTGTTTAAATTGGACTTGTATCTTGTATTCTGGGTTTAAACCCAGCTGAGCTTGTGACCGATCACGCTAGGTTAACTCGTTAGTGGGCCGAGTACCCAAATTCTAGGCCGAGATTTTGGACTCAGTTTCACCAAACGTTTTCAAACCAGCTGAGCCACAACAAACAAAAAACCAAAATTTTCTTTTGCTCCCAATTTCAAAAAAACCAAAAATTTCTCCCATAAAAACCAAAGTTTTCCAAATGTTTCCCTAAAAAACCAAAATTTTTCTTTTTCCCAACAAAACCAAATTTTTCCAAAAAGTTTTTTCCCGACAAAACCAAATTTTTTTTTTTCCAAAAAGTCCAATCCCATTAAAAACCAAATTTTCTTGTAGATAATGTGTTAGTTAAAATTCCTTTTGTATATATTTTCTGCTCATCCATTGTGACTCCGAATATGTTGGAGTTTTGCCTTGGATAACGGAGTTTTAATTCTGCTTTCGCCGAAATCGGGTATTCTCTTTCCTTTTTCTCTACTCAACATGATCCTCTTCATATATTGTTTTATAATTCTTTCCATATTTTGAAACATTGAGGACAATGTTTAGTTTAGGTTTGGGGGTATAAAGTAGATACCACGATAATATGCTATAATTGAAAACGAACTCCTTCTTTTGAAAAAAAATCGAAAAAATTCATAAAAAAAAAAAAAAAAAAACATAAAAATGGAGCTCATTTACCTTGAAATGTTGACACTTGTGCAAATATGTAATTATTAGGAGTCTCAGTCTAGATATTTAGGCACCCTGATTCTAGCACAATTCACATAGTGATAAGAAATTTGCACGCGCACGATCTACCAATACATGTATAGCCTCGATCTCAAGGTGTTTGATAGGAAGTCACGATTGCCAATCACTTTAGAATACTGAACGAAACTTGACTAGCTTGTTCTTTGGTTGGTTGGGATAGAAGGTGGAGGTTACATTAAGAAAGACAACCATCGAATTTAACTGGGTGCATCAAAAAGGGCTACCTCTTGCAAAGTGTCATGTAATCTTTTGTTTCCTTTTGTATATGTATCAAAAGTGTTTCTATGTTAAAAAACAAAAAAAAAAAAACGATGTATATATTCAGAAAAAAATATCAGAAAAATACAAAAAAGTCAAGTATTTATCAATTCCATCCTCTCTTGTTCCAAAAATAAAAGAGAGTAGTCAATGTAAATAAGAGTCATGTAAATAGTCATTTTGTTGTTTCATTGTAATAAGCAAGGAAGGGTGTATGCCATTGATGTACAACGCGAGTAATTGTGAAATACCTCCAACTCATTCACAATTCTCGTAAAGTCCGGACAGCTAGCTAGATTTTGACCTTGGTTCTTAGCCTGAGAAACTATCTCTTGGTGATTAGTAGTCATAACATCCGATCTTTCTTTACACATGTGTAGATACACTTTACACTCTTATCACATGTCTTTATTTGTTATCAGTGCTAGGATTGTGCCTTCGATAGCTAGATTGACATCTCCATTTTGCTGTGAGCTTAACTGACTTGCACATGTCACATTTGATGGAATCTGAGCTTATATTTTGACCTAGAACTTTGTAGGTACGTTCTAAGCAAACCTTCACGAGACTTCAACTCGTCCACTAGGGACACTTAGTGGTTTAAAAGGCTTAGTGCATACGCTAAATGCATTCGAGAGACCAGCGACAGTGGTATAGTTAGGATTTCCTTAGTTTTGTTTTACTTGAGGACAAGTAAAATTCAGGTTTGGGGGTATTTGATGAGTGCCAAATAATGTATATATCTATCCCTTTTTGTTGGCATTAAACTCATCTTTTGCGCATTAATTCTACATTTTATCCCATATTCTGTATTTTCATTGTTTTCAAGAATAAATATTTTTCTTAATTAATTTTGCATTTTTAGGTAATAAATAAAGTCTGGATGACTTGCGGAGCGGAAAAGAGCTGAAGAGTAGTGAAAAGCCGGAAGAAATTACGCAAGGAAGCCGCGAAGAATGGTGCGCATAAGCCCAAAGACTAGAAATGGGCTCAAGAAGGAAGAATTGCTCTTAAAGAAGATATGGGCTTGGTATACCCAAGGCCCAAAACCCTTACCCAAACCCATTTTCTATAACCAAAACCGCCTCCATTCTCAGCCGTCAGATTGGATCCAACTCATCATCCTACGGTCGCTCATTCATAGATCATCAAAATCTGAAGTCTCTGCCAAACACCACAGCGCTTAAATTCCAAGCCTTCAGATTAGATTGTAGTTGAATCCAACGGTCGCTCCTATGCCTGTGCATCAAAATTAGATACTCCCGATTTACACTACAGTACCTAACATCATCTAACACCGTTGACTTCGTTGTATTTCACAATCCGACGGTTGAAGTGATTCATCTCTTATATTACCGTTAGATCTACCAAACATATTTGCATCCAACGCTCAACGTTTCTGATCATCATATCCGATGTACATGCTCCACAGTGAAAATTCCTATACCCTAAAAACCATCGAGAGTTTTTTCTCTCATTCCCTTCTTCTCTTCCGTTCTTCTTCCTCCTCCCTGTTGTCGTACCACTCCACCACCAACTCCACTGCCGCTCCACCGTACCACCATGTCCGCCACCACCAACTCTGCCACAACCACACCACCTTCTTTATCATCACCACCACCTACCGCACATGGTAACTTTCAATCAACTTCATCAACATCACACGATTTCAGTGACGTGTGGAATTGATGAGAATGATTGCATGTTATCAATCGAAGCTAGAAAAGGCATGGGAAGGAGCAGTGAAGTCAGAGGAAGGATGGGTCAGCGATTGATTGAAGAAATTGCGCCATCAAAGTAAGATTTTACGAAACCCTAATTTCTCAATTTTTGGGATTTTTATAGAAAACCCTAATTTCTGTTAGGAGAAGCAATGAATTAGTTATGGTTTCAATTTGTACTGTCAAATATTAGGTAAATCATATACCTAATTTCACTGTTTGAATTTGGGTATTTTTATAAACCCTAAATTGGGTATTGGGTATAAAAGGGAATTGTGGGTGTTGTTGTAAAGCCATGCCTGGAATAGCCGGCGTCCAGAACTTAGTTCTGTTAAATGTTCACTTTTTTTGCTGTTCATATTAAGTTCTGTTCTGAGTTTCTCCATTTTGTTCTCTGCTCATGTTAATGTGTGCTGTTAATGTTTAAATGTTCATGTATTGTTCTGTTGCTGTCTATCTTGTTGTTCACTGTGATGTTTAGTTTCTTCAATTTTCCTAGTGCATGTTCCTGTTGATGTTTGTGTTCCATGTAATGTTAATGTACCTGTCATGTGATACATGTTTTGTGAAGTGATGGAATGTTAGGCTAGAAGCCTTGAAGCATTGGATTGATTGAGCAGTGGGGAGAAACTAGTGCTCACTAGTGACTGTGAGCAAACTGGTTCTCTTCCCACTCTAGTTGTATGCCTAGGCTATCTTGTTTTGTCAACTGTTAGCTTCCCAAATGTTAGGATTAGTCTACTGTTGTGTGTCAATGCTAGGTTAGAGCCTTAGAGCATTGAGTTGATTGAGCAGTGGGGAGAAACTAGTGCTCACTAGTGACTGTGAGCAAGCTGGTTCTCTTCCCACTCTAGATGAATGCCTAAAGCCATTGCCTTGGCTTTGCTTTTTCTTTTTTTTTTTTACTTCATTGTTCTTGCTCACCTTCACCATCTCCACTGCCCTTGGCTAAAACAGCCTTGGTTTGTTCCATTTCCTCCATTGTTTCCTTGTTACTTTTGTTTTCCTCCACTGTCATTGATGTTCTTTGTTTTGTTTTCTTTGCTATTTTGTTAGTCTTCTTTACTTCATTGTCTTTGCTTCTTTACATTTTATTTATTGCATTGTCTTTGCTTCACTGCCATCTTCTTATTTCCCTTGCCCTGCTGCTATCTGCTGGTGCTCCTAGGCCTGCTACCTGGTGCTGCCAGTTCTCCCTTGCTGCTGCCTCCTGCATCTGAGTTTCTGCAGCTGTTGCTGCCACTCCACTTCTCTTGCCATGTGCTACAGCCACTGCTGCTGCTGCAACTGAGCTTGGCTCAGCTAAAAACCCAGGTTCAAAGCCTAGCTCAAGCTAAAGGCTCAAGGCCCAGCTCATCATTAGGTTACCAAGCCCAGTTCTCAGTCATTACAAAGGCCCAGGTCACTTTTAAAAGTAAAAGCCTGATTCAATCAAAGCCTGAACTCAACCAAAGGCCCAGCTTAATCCAAAAGTCCAATTCAGTCCACCAAAGGCCCAGTTCACTGTCAAGGGTACTCAAAGCCCATTGACATTCAAAGCCCAGTGCACTTCAAAGGCCAAGCCTAGCGCACTTCAAGACCAACTGAGCCCAAGCTCAGTTCACTTCATTATCAAACAAACCCACTAAGCCCAAAGCACAATTAGAAGCCCAATAGCAATTTTAGAGCCCAAAATAGCTAGAAACTCCAAACACACCCAGTCTCTGTGGATCGACCCGTACTTGCACGAGCTACAACTGACGACCGTGCACTTGCGGTATTACTGTAGGCCCGTTTTCATTTCGCTTAATTTATACGCTTTCCCGGGTCCACCAAGTTTTTGGCGCCGCTGCCGGGGATTGGTGCTGTGTTTTTTCTTGTTGTTTTATTAGCTATTTTTGCATTTCACTGCATAGCATTTGCATCTGCATCTGCTTCACTTCATTTGCTGTTGGACCTGCTGTTCTGAACCTGTTTTTCCTCTGCTGGGACGCCACCAAGGAAAAGAACCAAAGCCCAACTGGGTTTTTGCAACAATATCAGAGCAGCTGGGCTGTGCTTAAAAGGTAACCCATTTAAGAGAACCCGAATTGTGGGCTTCCAATTTTTTAATTGTGGGCTTGTAATATTAAAGCCAATTTTTGGGCTTCTCTTATTTTCTGTTGGGTTTGTAATAATTTATTTGTGGGCTTGTTTGTTTACATTGATTATGGGCTTGTGTATTTAATTTTTGTGGGCTTGTTTAAATTGGACTTGTATCTTGTATTCTGGGTTTAAACCCAGCTGAGCTTGTGACCGATCACGCTAGGTTAACTCGTTAGTGGGCCGAGTACCCAAATTCTAGGCCGAGATTTTGGACTCAGTTTCACCAAACGTTTTCAAACCAGCTGAGCCACAACAAACAAAAAACCAAAATTTTCTTTTGCTCCCAATTTCAAAAAAACCAAAAATTTCTCCCATAAAAACCAAAGTTTTCCAAATGTTTCCCTAAAAAACCAAAATTTTTCTTTTTCCCAACAAAACCAAATTTTTCCAAAAAGTTTTCATTCCCGACAAAACCAAATTTTTTTTTTTTTCCAAAAAGTCCAATCCCATTAAAAACCAAATTTTCTTGTAGATAATGTGTTAGTTAAAATTCCTTTTGTATATATTTTCTGCTCATCCATTGTGACTCCGAATATGTTGGAGTTTTGCCTTGGATAACGGAGTTTTAATTCTGCTTTCGCCGAAATCGGGTATTCTCTTTCCTTTTTCTCTACTCAACATGATCCTCTTCATATATTGTTTTATAATTCTTTCCATATTTTGAAACATTGAGGACAATGTTTAGTTTAGGTTTGGGGGTATAAAGTAGATACCACGATAATATGCTATAATTGAAAACGAACTCCTTCTTTTGAAAAAAAATCGAAAAAATTCATAAAAAAAAAAAAAAAAAACATAAAAATGGAGCTCATTTACCTTGAAATGTTGACACTTGTGCAAATATGTAATTATTAGGAGTCTCAGTCTAGATATTTAGGCACCCTGATTCTAGCACAATTCACATAGTGATAAGAAATTTGCACGCGCACGATCTACCAATACATGTATAGCCTCGATCTTCAAGGTGTTTGATAGGAAGTCACGATTGCCAATCACTTTAGAATACTGAACGAAACTTGACTAGCTTGTTCTTTGGTTGGTTGGGATAGAAGGTGGAGGTTACATTAAGAAAGACAACCATCGAATTTAACTGGGTGCATCAAAAAGGGCTACCTCTTGCAAAGTGTCATGTAATCTTTTGTTTCCTTTTGTATATGTATCAAAAGTGTTTCTATGTTAAAAAACAAAAAAAAAAAAACGATGTATATATTCAGAAAAAAATATCAGAAAAATACAAAAAAGTCAAGTATTTATCAATTCCATCCTCTCTTGTTCCAAAAATAAAAGAGAGTAGTCAATGTAAATAAGAGTCATGTAAATAGTCATTTTGTTGTTTCATTGTAATAAGCAAGGAAGGGTGTATGCCATTGATGTACAACGCGAGTAATTGTGAAATACCTCCAACTCATTCACAATTCTCGTAAAGTCCGGACAGCTAGCTAGATTTTGACCTTGGTTCTTAGCCTGAGAAACTATCTCTTGGTGATTAGTCATAACATCCGATCTTTCTTTACACATGTGTAGATACACTTTACACTCTTATCACATGTCTTTATTTGTTATCAGTGCTAGGATTGTGCCTTCGATAGCTAGATTGACATCTCCATTTTGCTGTGAGCTTAACTGACTTGCACATGTCACATTTGATGGAATCTGAGCTTATATTTTGACCTAGAACTTTGTAGGTATGTTCTAAGCAAACCTTCACGAGACTTCAACTCGTCCACTAGGGACACTTAGTGGTTTAAAAGGCTTAGTGCATACGCTAAATGCATTCGAGAGACCAGCGACAGTGGTATAGTTAGGATTTCCTTAGTTTTGTTTTACTTGAGGACAAGTAAAATTCAGGTTTGGGGGTATTTGATGAGTGCCAAATAATGTATATATCTATCCCTTTTTGTTGGCATTAAACTCATCTTTTGCGCATTAATTCTACATTTTATCCCATATTCTGTATTTTCATTGTTTTCAAGAATAAATATTTTTCTTAATTAATTTTGCATTTTTAGGTAATAAATAAAGTCTGGATGACTTGCGGAGCGGAAAAGAGCTGAAGAGTAGTGAAAAGCCGGAAGAAATTACGCAAGGAAGCCGCGAAGAATGGTGCGCATAAGCCCAAAAGACTAGAAATGGGCTCAAGAAGGAAGAATTGCTCTTAAAGAAGATATGGGCTTGGTATACCCAAGGCCCAAAACCCTTACCCAAACCCATTTTCTATAACCAAAACCGCCTCCATTCTCAGCCGTCAGATTGGATCCAACTCATCATCCTACGGTCGCTCATTCATAGATCATCAAAATCTGAAGTCTCTGCCAAACACCACAGCGCTTAAATTCCAAGCCTTCAGATTAGATTGTAGTTGAATCCAACGGTCGCTCCTATGCCTGTGCATCAAAATTAGATACTCCCGATTTACACTACAGTACCTAACATCATCTAACACCGTTGACTTCGTTGTATTTCACAATCCGACGGTCGAAGTGATTCATCTCTTATATTACCGTTAGATCTACCAAACATATTTGCATCCAACGCTCAACGTTTCTGATCATCATATCCGATGTACATGCTCCACAGTGAAAATTCCTATACCCTAAAAACCATCGAGAGTTTTTTCTCTCATTCCCTTCTTCTCTTCCGTTCTTCTTCCTCCTCCCTGTTGTCGTACCACTCCACCACCAACTCCACTGCCGCTCCACCGTACCACCATGTCCGCCACCACCAACTCTGCCACAACCACACCACCTTCTTTATCATCACCACCACCTACCGCACATGGTAACTTTCAATCAACTTCATCAACATCACACGATTTCAGTGACGTGTGGAATTGATGAGAATGATTGCATGTTATCAATCGAAGCTAGAAAAGGCATGGGAAGGAGCAGTGAAGTCAGAGGAAGGATGGGTCAGCGATTGATTGAAGAAATTGCGCCATCAAAGTAAGATTTTACGAAACCCTAATTTCTCAATTTTTTGGATTTTTATAGAAAACCCTAATTTCTGTTAGGAGAAGCAATGAATTAGTTATGGTTTCAATTTGTACTGTCAAATATTAGGTAAATCATATACCTAATTTCACTATTTGAATTTGGGTATTTTTCTATAAACCCTAAATTGGGTATTGGGTATAAAAGGGAATTGTGGGTGTTGTTGTAAAGCCATGCCTGGAATAGACGGCGTCCAGAACTTAGTTCTGTTAAATGTTCACTTTTTTTTGTTGTTCATATTAAGTTCTGTTCTGAGTTTCTCCATTTTGTTCTCTGCTCCTGTTAATGTGTGCTTTTAATGTTTAAATGTTCATGTATTGTTCTGTTGCTGTCTATCTTGTTGTTCACTGTGATGTTTAGTTTCTTCAATTTTCCTAGTGCATGTTCCTGTTGATGTTTGTGTTCCATGTAATGTTAATGTACCTGTCATGTGATACATGTTTTGTGAAGTGATGGAATGTTAGGCTAGAAGCCTTGAAGCATTGGATTGATTGAGCAGTGGGGAGAAACTAGTGCTCACTAGTGACTGTGAGCAAACTGGTTCTCTTCCCACTCTAGTTGTATGCCTAGGCTCTCTTGTTTTGTCAACTGTTAGCTTCCCAAATGTTAGGATTAGTCTACTGTTGTGTGTCAATGCTAGGTTAGAGCCTTAGAGCATTGAGTTGATTGAGCAGTGGGGAGAAACTAGTGCTCACTAGTGACTGTGAGCAAGCTGGTTCTCTTCCCACTCTAGATGAATGCCTAAAGCCATTGCCTTGGCTTTGCTTTTTCTTTTTTTTTTTACTTCATTGTTCTTGCTCACCTTCACCATCTCCACTGCCCTTGGCTAAAACAGCCTTGGTTTGTTCCATTTCCTCCATTGTTTCCTTGTTACTTTTGTTTTCCTCCACTGTCATTGATGTTCTTTGTTTTGTTTTCTTTGCTATTTTGTTAGTCTTCTTTACTTCATTGTCTTTGCTTCTTTACATTTTATTTATTGCATTGTCTTTGCTTCACTGCCATCTTCTTATTTCCCTTGCCCTGCTGCTATCTGCTGGTGCTCCTAGGCCTGCTACCTGGTGCTGCCAGTTCTCCCTTGCTGCTGCCTCCTGCATCTGAGTTTCTGCAGCTGTTGCTGCCACTTCACTTCTCTTGCCATGTGCTACAGCCACTGCTGCTGCTGCAACTGAGCTTGGCTCAGCTAAAAACCCAGGTTCAAAGCCTAGCTCAAGGCCCAGATCATCATTAGGTTACCAAGCCCAGTTCTCAGTCATTACAAAGGCCCAGGTCACTTTTAAAAGTAAAAGCCTGATTCAATCAAAGCCTGAACTCAACCAAAGGCCCAGCTTAATCCAAAAGTCCAATTCAGTCCACCAAAGGCCCAGTTCACTGTCAAGGGTACTCAAAGCCCATTGACATTCAAAGCCCAGTGCACTTCAAAGGCCAAGCCTAGTGCACTTCAAGACCAACTGAGCCCAAGCTCAGTTCACTTCATTATCAAACAAACCCACTAAGCCCAAAGCACAATTAGAAGCCCAATAGCAATTTTAGAGCCCAAAATAGCTAGAAACTCCAAACACACCCAGTCTCTGTGGATCGACCCGTACTTGCACGAGCTACAACTGACGACCGTGCACTTGCGGTATTACTGTAGGCCCGCGTTTTTATTACGCTTAATTTTCACACACTTCCGGGCACACCAGTTAGCCAAAATACGAGGCCCACTTGGGCTTGAAAACGTTTTACAAATTCTGAGTTGGGTTCAAGACCAGAGTTCAGAAACAAAGTGCACTTGGGTTCAAGAGTTTCAGAATCAATTTACAAGGCCCAGAATTTCAGTTTTTAAAGCAAGCCCACACAGTTATTGGGTTTAGGCTTACTCTTTTTAGGCTTACTCAAGCAAATGCAGCAACCCAGTTGGGTCTTAGCCAAACCAATGCAGCACCACAGCTTCTCCTGCTCCTTTTCTTTTCCTTTGCTTTGGCTTGAACAGCAGCACCACAGGTAGTATCACAAGCTTTTTGGCTCTCAGTGCACTGCTACTCCTTTCTCCTCCAGCTCTTTTGCCTTTGCAGCAGCAGCACCAACTACCTGACACTCACTGTGTGTGATCAGTACACAGAAAAGGCATGGAATGGTGGAAGCAAAATGAACAACTTCATAAAGCAGTGCAGTTAGAACTGCAGATGAGCAGGCAGTTTTCAGAGAGATAACACAATTTTTATTTGTGCAGCAGGAGAAAGTTGCAGATGCAATAGCAAGGTTACAGTCTCACAGAGTGCAAATTACAAGAGTGCAGTTGGACATAGATGGAGATATTTCCAGTTACAGCACAACTCAGTTGAGATTGTCAGTTCAATTGGACTGAAACATAGCTAACAAGATGCAATGTTGCAGTGGTTGACAGTATACCATTTCAAGTAAGCTTCAGGTGACAGAGTTACAAATGAAATATGGCCTAAATGGCTGAAATCTGAACTGTAACTGAGATTCTTATCAGTTCATAGAAGCATGAGAAGAATTAAGACACAAGTGTGCTTATCAGTTCAAATGTGCACAAGACACCGATCACAGAAATAAGCCAAAAGATGCAAGCTATGTTGCCAATACAGAGAAAGATGCTAAGATGCAAGTGTAAGCAAGGATCAGATGGCACAATATTTCAGAGGACAAGAAGGTTATAGGACACCAAATGCAGTTCGCAGTGCTAGATGCAGTTGTATTGAGATGAAGTTACAGGTGCAGAACAGAATGATGTCAACTACACTAGCATGCTAGCACAGGATAAAAGTGACTAAATACAAGCTACAGAATGGGACTTAAATGCAGATGCAGAACAGATATACAAGTTACAGATATGCACAGATTGAAAAACTAGTATGCAGGGCATAGGACAAAATACTGGAGAGTATGCAGTTATGCACAAAGATGCAGGTGGAGCTAAAACAAGATGGATATATGATGAAGTGATGCAGAACTACAGCTAAGTATGCAAATACAGCTAAGTTAACAGAACAACAGATGATAGAATGATGCAGCTACAGATGCTCAGAACTGAAAAAATTAAAACTACATCTAAACTATATTATCAATAGCAAGAAAACACAAAAATTAAACACATATATACAGGGTGAAAAGTTGAAAATCAGTGAAGAAGGCAAAAGAAGCAAATACACCGCTACCGAGTCCCCGGTAGCGGCACCAAAAACTTGGTGAGGTTTTAAAAGAACCTACAACTTAGACCTGCAAGTATACAGGGTAAGTTGTAGTGAGTGAGGTAAGAAGGGGTTTGTCCTCAGGGACAAGGTGGGTGTAATGCTAGAACTATAGTCTTATACTGATTCAAAGCAAGAGTAACACAATTGTTGTTTGGTTGGGTGTCGATATGACGAAGATGATTGATAGTAACAGAAACAGTAAAGTAATATGCAAAGAAAGTAAATAGAGCAAATGATGAGAATGGTACTAGGGCCTTTGAGTCCACCACTAACTTACACTAGTTATTCTGCTCAAAACACTAACCTTGTCCTTATATCTGATAACAAAAGGGATGTCAATCCTCTGTATATCTAAGGTCACCTTGATATGAATGATTCAATCACAACTAAGGTATTTCTCCTAAGCATTAACTGTCTTTTCAGGGAACAGCTAATCAAAAAATCAATATATGGGATTAAGTATGAGTTGTAGTTCTTCAGCACAATATTATTCTAACTACAATGGATACATGGCATACACTGTGAAAGTAAAGTACTGAAGTTCTAAGATTGAATTTTATTCTAAAACAATTAAGCACAACAAGGTTACTGCCATTAACAGGAATAACTAGTAGCAAACTAGGGATTCATCTAAACCCTATCAGGTGAATTTAGAACAAGATGAAGATGATGAAATCAAACATGAACTACTGCTTGGTGCACCGGCTAGCCCGGGCATATCCAATCTCACACCCAAGACGTCAATTTATACATATAACAACTTTCCCCCCAAAACCCCTAAAACAGTGAAATTAGGGTTTACCAAAAATTGAAATTAAGTTTTACCTAATCACTGAAAACACTTGAGAGCTTTGACCCATGCTTCCTCCTCGTCTTCTCCTGCTCCCTGTCTTGCTCCATGTGCGTCTCTAGCTCGAGCTATCTTATCAACTCCTCACCTAGGGTTTTCTGTATAGAGGAGAAGGAAATAAAATAGCTGGCTAGAGGGTTGGTGGAAGTGATGGTGATGATGGGTTTTGGTAGTTGTTTGAATGGAGTGGTTGAGGAAGGTGGTGGTTGAGCTCGAGGTGGCGTAAGGTGGTGGTGATGGCAGAGTTTTCTCTGCAGACCGTGAGGGAGAAGATGGAGTCGATAGAATTGGAGAAGGGTGTGTTTGTTTTGCGGGTATAGGTGTTAGGTGTTGTAGTGTTGAGCGGTTGTAGAAAATTCGATGTCCAGCGAAGATGATACGTTGGATGATCACATCTGGATTGAATCGAACGGCTAAGATGGAACAAGCTTGCAGCGACCATTGGATGTGTGATACATCAAAACTGACGGCTTAGATGGGAGTTAGGTACTATGATGTTTGACAGGAGCTTCAGAGTTTGATGCACGATGATGAGGTGACCGTGGGATGATGTAGTGGATTCAATCTGACGGCTCTCATGGAAATGGGTATGGATATTGGAAATGGATTTGGGTAAGGGTTTTGGGCCTTGGGTATGCCAAGCCCATATCTTCTTTAAGGACAATTCTTCCTCTTCAAGCCCACTTCTAGTTGATCCGGCTCTTGCAAACATCATTCTTCGCTGCCTTTCTACGGGAGTCTTTGCCGTTTCTTTGCTCTTTTCGCTCTGTGAGTTAACCAGGCTTTATTTAGTACCTAAAAATGCAAAATTAATTAAGAAAAGTATTTATTCTTGAAAACAACGAAAACACAGAATATGGGATAAAATGGAGCGTTAATGCACAAAAGATGAGTTAAATGCCAATAAAAAGGGTGCAAATATATGCAATATTTGGCACTCATCAAAAGCCCATGTAATGTTTCCTACTAATTAACTTAAATCACTCATAACTTTGTCGTTATAACTCGGAATCGAGTAATTCTTGGCTCATTGGATTCGCAAGCTCATTCACTATAACATGAGATCCTTTATAGGGATAAAGGTTATTATCACCAAAGTCATGAATCAAATAACCTCAAGTATATATACATAAATGTACATTTACCGTCATAGGAATTATTCCATAGAGTGGGCTTTTATCTCAATAGATTAGAAAGGTAGAATTGAACAAGAATCCAAATGAAATCAATCGCATACCTTTGTTGATGAAGTACTTGTTGATGTCTTCTTGTAGCCTTCAATCTTCAATCTTCATTATTTAAGGATAGCTTCGATTCAACTTCTTAGACCTAAACTAGTCTGAAACTATCTTTAGTATGCTAAATCAAGAATACATTTTGGCAACTAAAATTGACAACTAACTTGACATACCAACGCTAGTGGGTTCAACCGAGCAGTGCTCTAACACTCTCTATGAAGAAGCAAGGATTTATAAGTCTCTTTCGCTGAAAAATCACCACTCTTGCTAACAGTCCATACCACCATGTCCTTCTCCAAAACACAGAAATCAGCTGAAGCAACCTGATCAAAAACTACATTTATGCTAGAATCATATGTAGGGCTGCACATGGGTCGGTTTGGGTCGGTTTTGGCCTCACCCACCACCCAACCCACTGATGGCGGGTAATAGAAGTTGTCACCCGCAACCGACCCAACATCACAACGAGTCGGTTTTCACCCTACCCACATTACGGCGGGTTTGGTCGGGTGGGTGGTGGTACCCACCATAAAATAAAATGACATTACAGATTTAGAAAGTGTTTACTTAATAGTGTTTACATGATAAAATCCAGAGAAGTAAGAAGTTGATGCAGAGTTGCAATCTCCAAAGTGATAAAGCTAACAATAACAAGGAATAGAGTTCAATTGTTCAAAGATCAAAAGATAAAAGAGTGCATTACTATTGAGTATTGCCTACTATACTAAAGCCTAATATCATATATAGCGACCAACAGAAAAGATGTGGATGTTTTACCTCCGAATGCGCTGAAAGCATGAAATAAAATGAAGTATGTAAATTAGTTACAATAACAAAGATGAAACAGACAAACAATGAACTCAGAAAGATCAATCTACTGGAAATGACCCTTGGCGTCATTACCTTGTCTAAGCCAATAGGAATCAATCATCTATGACGATGGAAGAAGCACCAAGGTCACTAAATAGCTCTGCAAGAGAAATGAACAATTAGAATGAATGAAAGGGTAGATGAATTTCTTGAAACAAGTAAAATAACTCTGCAAGCGAAATGAAAATTTTAGTTTATCCATCCACAACAACAGCAAGTACTATAATACGGGATAAAAAACCTTTACACATTCAAAGACACATAAATCTCCACAATCTGGAAGTTTAACTTTTAGTACAAGATGAAATTTTGTCAGAAATGCAAAATTCAGCAAGGTTTCTATCATAAAACACACAAGCCAAACTCTATGTATTTCTTAATCAAATTCAGCAAGTCATTGGTTGCTTAGTTACCACATCTTTCAACAAGGGCATCCATAAACAACAGTTGAGCAGCAATTCCAAATAAAAATGTACAAGTACTACACCAATTTCGAAATGGATATCTGATATTTAGCTAAACAAGGGTTTATACATCTACAACAACAACATGTATTATCATGCATGCAGGATCAAAACCTTTACAAATTCAACCACACATAAACCTCCACATCCATGGCAGTTTATACATCATCTGATATTTAGAATAATAAGATTCACATAACAAGGCAGTTTATACATCATTAAGTATGGATTATTCACATAACAGGGCAGTTACTCTATTCACATAGCATGCATTATGTTTAGTAAACTACCATGTACTTTCATGCAATAAACATGCTGCAGTAAAACTCACAGTGTCATGAAAAACAATAGAGCCAAGGAAAATTTAGACATACCAGACTCAGCAATATTAATATCCTCCTCCTCGACTCCAAGGGTAGATGAATCCATGTCTATTGGTGTACGTAACCAATTTTGTAACAAAATTAAGGCCTCAAGTGTCTTAGGCTTTAAGGAACTTCGAAAAGGATCCAAAATCCTTTTTCCGGTACTAAATGTTGATTTTGAAGCAACGGAAGAAACGTGAATAGCAAATATATCTTTAGACATAAGTGGCAAAATGTCAAACCTCGCAGCATTTACCTTCCACCATTATAATATATCAAAAGTAGCAATTTCATTGGTGGGGGTGTATATCGGTTCAACCAAGTTTCTACCTCAGATCTCCCATTGTCCTCCACATTACTCAATTGATGCTTTCGTTTATTCCTTCCCGCCATATACTTGGCCTTGCTAGAAATAGTACTTCCAAAACTCGAAGAACTTTGAGTAGAAGTAGAATTAGTCTCGCCCACAGATTTTGATGAAGATACTGCACATCTAACATTTTCTACTTTATAAGCTGCAAACAGCTCCACAAAATTTTTCATAACTTCTCAACCCATTTCTCTACAAGTTTTTTTCTTCATTGTTGGGTCATAATGCACAATTAAATCTTCAACAGTCACAAATAATCCATGTTCTTTCTCTCGTGGATCAAGAAGTACAGCCATAAACATCAACGAATTCATCTTTCGGTATGTTCCCCAATATGTTTTGTACTTGAGCAACATTACAGCACCCATGTGGCTTAACAAAGGGTCCTCATGTGTATTTTTCCATTCTTCTAATTCTTGACGAACAGTTCAAGTTCCAATAAGAAGAATGAGAAGTAACATAAGTAGAAGCTAAAAATGCAACAGTTGCTTCATAAAATACCTGTAGAAACTTAATCAGAACTCTCGCGTCACACCAATCGTATCGTTCAGGAGCATGCACTTTTGGCCTGTTTTTTTCTTGGCTTTCCTGACAGCAGCAGAATCTTCTTCTTCAGTATTATCAAGTTCTTCTTCATTGTCTGATTCCAGATCATAATCAGCATCAAGATCAACAGTGTCATCACCATCACCCATAATATTATCTGGTACTGGAATATCAAAGAAAAACTCTTCACAAAATGCCTTATCCAACTCACGTAGCCTTTCAAATGCCTTTTCATATCTTTCAGCAGCAACAAGCATTAAGTAAGTAGAATTCCACCACGTTCTCACATCTAATATCATACCCTTTTTACAATCTATTCTTTCCGACTCAGCAGCCTCCGTAAACCTTTTATATATTGCGGGAGATTTCGTGACATATTTTACCACTGCCCTGATCCTGAGAAGTGATGTATGATACTTCTTCATACCGTCCTTCACAACAAGTGCAAGTACGTGATCCGCACATCTAACATGTAAATGTTTAGCTCCGAGTAATGCAGAACCCCAACTCTGAACTCTCTTCCTCAAATAGTCAACAACAACTTTATTTGCAGACGCATTATCAAGCGTCACAGTGAAAACCTTTTCAAGTCCCCAGTCTAGCAAACATTTCGCCAAAGCCTCTCCAATTTTTGTACCTTCATGGCTATCAATCAAGTAAAAAAAGGTAATTCTTTTATGTAGTTTCCAGTGATGATCAATGAAATGCACAGTCACTACCATATAATTGTAATTCTGCGATGACGTCCAAGTGTCAGTAGTAAGGCACACTCTTACCTTGTTTGCTTTGAAATAGATTTTCAGATTAGCCTTCTCTGTCAAAAACATATTGCACACATTACGGTATATTGTCATATGACTTGGAAGCTTAAATCGAGGCTCAATATACTTACAAAAAGCTATAAAACCTTCACCTTCAACAATTCTAAAAGCCATTTCATCGGTAACGATAAATCTAATCAGCGCTCTCCTGCACGCATCTTGAGAAAAAGACACCCCAACCAATTGTGGTTCCTCTCCAATCTTGCAAGGCTATAAGTCAAGTATTTGTTTTCCGTCATCTCTAGCTTCATTCATTTCATTCTTATACTTCTGACACTTATCCAAATGATGTTGGAGATTAGAAGTCCCATGTTTCTTACCATCCAATTTTTTCTTACCAATCTTGTATTTAGCCTTTTTGCAATATTTACATTTCGCTCTCTCACCATTTTCATAAATATCGTAGTTATCCCATACCTTTGATCTCTTCACACCAGCATTAGGATTATTAGCTAATGCTTCATCTGCGGCACAAGCATGTGAAGGTTCAGAAGCTGGTGTAGATGAGCCAGCGGTACTCCCTGTCATTGCTGATGGTCTGTGCACTTGTACAGAACACGGTGTACGTGGAGGGGGAGGTCCCATTTGTGATGCCACTCCATGTATAATTGGAAGATTAGAAGCAGAATCATCTTCTGAGATTTCAACCATGGTAACCTGCACAAAAGAAACAAGGTACATCGGTAAAACACATTACAATCAAACACCATACTAACACCATACTCAATTGAATATTTGCAACAATTGAAAGTACTAACACCATACTGAATTGAACACCATACTCATGACTTAGTTCAAATACCAAATAAATCAACTAGGTTGTACTAAAGAACTGAGATTGATTTAAAATTTAAAATCAAACTATTGGTTCTGAAAATAAATGAGTAATTTCAAATACTCATTGTTGCAGCTTAGAAGAATAACACCTCTAAAAACACATAAACATTAACAACGAGGTCCACAGTAAGACTTCTCCCTGATATTATCATTTATACAAACAAGTTGTATTCGTCTCATCTAACTATCTCAATGAATCAGTAAAATAAGCAAAACCAATTTGTGTTTCTCAATAACCATCTCAAAGAACCTTAGAATCTACTGATTAAACTCTTTACTATTGAGTTCTAACATCATACCAATTCATTCCAAACTGAAATTAAAAAACAACACCCTACACAGATAAACCCTAAATTGAAAATTACAAGAAATCACATCATCAAAAAATTACAAGTTTACAGCGGTTCCTAATCTTACCTTCCGTTATTGGTTTGCTTCAGGTGATCCCGATGATCCACAAAGCGAATCTGAGACTGAGCGAAGAAAAAAGAATGGAGTCTGTCTGAGAAGGAGAGAAGAGGCCGCGGAAGAGAAGGGTTTCGCGAAAAATGCGATTAGGTTAGGTCTTTTATTCATCAATTCAACGGCTGTGATAATTCATTTTAGGTTAGAATTAGATAATCTAAGGGTCAGGAATCCTACATTAGTTTTGGGCGGGTGGGTGGGTCGGTTCGGGTGACGGAAGTTTCTACCCGTAACCGACCCAAGATAGGTGGGTTCTGGCGTGCCTCACCCATAGTCGACCCATGCCTAGGTGGGTTGAATCGGGTGCGGCTATTTTAGGTCGGCTACGGGTAGGCTCGGCGGGTTGGGTCGGGTATGTGCAGCCCTAATCATATGAAGAAGGGAGACTCCACTCATCTATATTAATGAATTCAGAAAGTCTACAATCAGCATTAGGAAAAAATTCCTGAATAATAGCTGGATCAATCCAATCAGATAGTCTACCCTGAGGATGCCACTAATCATAGAGAAAGCTAATAGCAACTCCATCTCCTATAATAATAAAAAATCATATCTTTTGCTAACTGTCTCTGATCCAGAACTCTCCTCCAACACCAGGAAGTATCTTGGGGAACAACCAAAGACTAAATATCTTTACCTTTAATGAGGTTCTTCTTGACCCAGTCAGTCCAGATAGATTCTTTATCAGATAGCAGATTCCACAAATGTCTTAAGTTAGCAGAAACATAGTTAATCTCAACATCTCTAACCCACAATCCTTCCTCAGTATAAGGCAGATATATAGTGGACCAAATGATAGGACAGTGTTTTCTCCCAAGTTCACCATTATCCCAAAGAAATCTCTTAAATATTCTAGTAATTTATTTTATCACTCTTTTAGGTTGGACAAAGCAAGAAATCCAAGACTGAGTTGCGCTCTGCGAATCGGGCGACAAATTGGGATCTAACTCGGAGACTTTTTTCTTCGTCTGAATCTAGATTTCGATGTTGGTTCTTCATTAATTCAGGTGATTTTTCTTCATTTTTATTGTTTTTTGTTCCATAATGATTCAGGATCTTTAATTCTAGTAGTTCTCATGGATTCTTAATCCAAAACCAATTCAATTAATGAATCTAATTCAGAAAAAAACCTTAATAATGGTAAAGTTTCAACCACCAATTTTCCTTCGATAGATTTACCTGATGATCTCTTTGAAGATGTTATTAATCCATGTAAGTTTTCTTTGATTGGAAGATTAAATTTACAACAAATCAAATTTATAGATGCTGCTGTGATTTTGAAAAAATAATGGAAATTAGTTGGTGACTGTAAACTCATTCCTCTAGGAAGAGGTTTCTTCACGATCAAATTAGATAACGAAACTGATTGTCAATATATCAAACAGGGTGTATGGGAAGTTCTTACTCAGATTCTTAAAGTAAGGAACTGGATTTCAAACTTTCGTCCTACAAGTCAAAGAACTTCAAAAGCTATGGTATGCATTCGTTTTCCAGGTCTGGGTCTTGAATTCTGGAAGGAGGAAATTTTATTCAAAATCTGTAAAAAATTAGGAACTCCTGTCAAAGTTGATAATGCAACGATTAACTGTGAAGTTGGAAATTATGCAAATGTTCTGGTGGAAGTAGATTTTGCTAAATCCATTCCTAATAAGATTTGGATAGGTACTAAGTATGGAGGTTTTTTTCAGGATATTCTAATTCCTGATTGGCCTAAGTTTTGTTCTACCTGTAAAATATATTGGTCATTTGATTACAGAATGCAGTGTAGAGAAAGCTAAAAGTCAATTAGTTGAAAAAACTACTCAGCAGAGAGCCATAGCTACTCAACAAAGAGCTAAAGGTACTATGGTTCCTTTTGACATATGTAATAGGTCTGCAAAAGAGACTAGTTATACTATTGAAATGATCCAAGGAAGTACTTCAAATGCAGTCCCAAATCATCAGCAACAAGCAGCAGAATCAATAATTTCCAATATTGCAACTCCAGTTATTATGCAGCAACACAATAATTCAGAATCACTTATTTCTGGTAGTAGATTCAAGGTTTTGACTCAACATGATAAAATTGATGAAGATGATCTCAGTGTAGATTAAGATATTATTGTTGATAATGAACCACAAAAATTGATCCATTTAGCTGAAACTATAGAGTTAGAGAAAAGTGAAGTCAAATTTGTTGATAGAGGTTCTGGTAAGGTTACAACAGAACCAGTTGCTTATACTACTTGGGTTTCGGTCCTTAATACTTCAGCATCACAACAAACTCCAAGTCAGATAGTTAATAATCAAATTTCAGGTAAAAATGCTTCTACTGAAAAGTTACATCAGCCAGTCACTAAGCATATTACACAAGGAAAGAATGATAAATCAAGTAACCCAGTTGATGTTAAGTATAATTTCAGAAAAAATGTTGGTAAGGGAGGTCCAAAAAACCTCCATATCACACAATGAAGACAATTTTTTGGAATTTGAGAGGCCTTAGAAGAGCTAGGGCCCAGCAAAAGTTAAAATCTTTAGTTAGTCAATTTAATCCAACTTTAGTGTGGATTGTTGAACCAAAAATTAAGTGTTCTCCTTCCATTTGTAATAAACTAAATCTGCCAGGTATGCAACAATGGTGATTCATAATGAAACTGCTAATCATAAAAGTAACATTTGGTTATTTTCGAGCAAGTCAATATCTCTCCATAACAAGTCAGATGATTACAGTTGCAGTGGGTAATGTGTTAGTATTTGGAGTTCATGCACATGTCAATATGGTGCAAAGAAGATTTTTATGGTCAGAAATGAAGTTAATTAGTGATCTTAAGAGGCCTTGGCTTATTTTGGGTGATTTTAATGTTGTTTTATCTATAGAAGAAAAAAAGGGTGGAAGAACTCCTTCAAGAATATCAATGCTGGATTTTAGTGATTGTTGAATGATTGTGAGCTTCTGCAAGTTCCCAAAATTGGATTGGATTTCTCATGGTCTAATTGTCAGCAAGGTAACAGAAGAATTTTGTGCAATCTTGATAGGGCAGTATGCAACATGGAATGGTTAAATATTTACAGTGATTGGGGATACAAAGTTGGAACAAGAATAACTTCAGATCACTCTCCATTACTGGGAGGTTGTGCTAATGTTCCAAAACCATGTAATGCTCCTTTAAGATTTCAAAAGATGTGGTTAGAACATCCTGACTTTATAAAGCTAGTTGAAGATAGTTGGTCTGCACCATTAAATGGAGATCCTCCTTATGTTTACATGCAAAAGCTCAAGAGATTGAAAGTATTGTTGAAAGAGTGGAATTGGTATGTTTTTGGAAATGTTCATGTAAAAATCAAAGAAGCTGAGGAAAAAGTGAAGGAAAAAATGCTCACTTCAGATAGAAATCCTAATGATCAGAATGCTCTGCAAGAATTAGTTATAGCTGAGAATAAACTCAATTCTAGAGAAGTTCAATATAGTACAATGCTAAAGCAGAAATCTCGAATTCAGTGGGTCAAATAAGGATCAACTAATACCAATTTCTTTCATTCTAATATCAAGATTAGGCAAACAAAAAACATGATGTGTGAGCTGGAAGATGAATCGGGTAATCTTATTTCAGATCAAAGCAGAATCGTTGATGTTCTTGTCCAATTTTTTGAAAAAAGATTTCAATTTCAAGAAGTTCAAGTTGATGATTCACTCCTAAAGAAAATTCTTAAACTAGTTACAAATGAAGACCAATCAATGTTTGATGCAATTCCAGAGGCAGAAGAAATTAAACAAGCAATTTGGGATATGGATTCAAATAGTGCTCCAGGGCCTGACCGCTTCTCAGGCATGTTCTACAAGGCATGTTGGAATATTATTCAAGTTGATTTTGTTAAAGTTGTTCAATACTGTTGGAGGAGACAGTACATCCCAAAAGGTCTTAATTCTAACTTCTTAGTTTTACTGCCTAAAGTTCAAGGAGAAAAGAAGCCAAATCAATTCAGGCCAATTGGTTTAAGTAACTTCAGTTTCAAAGTTTTTACAAAAATTCTATCCATCAGAATGGGAAAACTTATATGTAAGCTAGTCTCTCCACAACAAGTAGCTTACATTCAAGGAAGAAGTATTCATGAACAAATTATGTTATCCTCTGAATTAGTCGATGAAATGAAGAAGAATAAGAGAAGGGGAGGTAATGTAGGCTTAAAGTTACACATTTCTCAAGCCTATGACTCAGTGAGATGGAATTTTTTATTCAAAGTGCTACAACAATATGGTTTTTCATCTAATTGGCGTGATTGGCTAAGAGTTTTATTTTCCTCAGCAAAAATTTCAGTAATGGTTAATGGAGGACCAAATGGATTCTTCTCAATGCAAAGAGTGCTGAAGAAAGGTGATCCACTTTCACCCATCCTATTTGTCTTAATGGAGGAGGTTTTAAGCAGAAATTTGACTAAATTGGTGGAAACAAGTCAAATGCAACCAATGGTTACAAGAAATGGTATCTCTCATACCCATCTTTTATTTGCATATGATGTTTTCATATTTAGCAATAGTTCCAAAAAGAGCTTAGTTAATCTCTTAAAATTATTAGAAGCATATCAGCAGAGCTCAAGGCAGCTTATAAACAAATCTAAAAGTAAATGTTTTGTTGATGGATGTACTCCTTTGAGGAAAACTCAAATCTCAAGCTTAGTGCAGATGGAACTAACTTCCTTTCCAGATAAATATTTGGGAGTAATAATACATCAAGGGAGAGTCAAATCAACATCTGTTTTGCCAGTGGTGGAAATGTTGCAAGATAGTTTAGCTGTATGGAAAGGAAGACTTTTATCTTTTCATGACAAACTTTTTCTTATTAAGTCAGTGCTTTGCAGCATCCCTATTTACAACATGGCAGTTTATAAGTGGCCAATTTCTGTTATATAGGTGTGGGGGAAAATTATAAGAAACTTTCTTTGGTCAGGGGACAGTGAAGTGAGAAAGTTTGAAACTTTGGCTTGGAAAAAAGTTTGTACTCCAATTCAAGAAGGTGGATTAGGGATTAGAAGACTGTCAGATGTTGACAGGGTAATGAAAATGATGCGGAAACTTCTTACTTCTAAAGAAGATTGGGTCTTATTCTTTGCAGCAAAATATAAAAACAAAAATGGACAATGGTGTTCTCAATGGAAGCTATCCTCTGTTTGGCCAGGTTTAAAATGGGCTTGGCAGGCTCTTAAAGTCAATATCAGATGGATTATAGGGGATGGAGAAAGCATCTCAGTTTGGTTTGATACTTGGATAGGAGAGTGTCCACTTATTGAAACTCTGGGATTCAATACATTTGTCAACAATAATTTTCATATGAAAGTGAGTAATCTTTTACATAATGGTGTCTGGCAAATTCCTGAAGGTCTCCAATAATATTTAAATCTACCACTACCAGTTGCAAGTGGTGATAAGGATCAGCTAATATGGAGCAACGGCTTAAAAGGCAAATTTTCTACAGCTTCTGCAGTAAATAAGATCAGACATAAAGAAGTAAGCATTCATTGGCCTTCTCAGATATGGAAATCTTTTCTTCATCCATCAATTGCGAGCAATGTCTAAAAAATTCAACAAGGTGTCTTTGTGGATGATGAGAAAATGGTTAACAAGGGTTTCTCATTGGCTTCCAAGTGTTGTGTTTGTAAGCAAGATCAAGACAGTATGACTCACTTGCTCTGGAAATGCAATTTCAGTAAAAATATATGGACATGGTTAGGTAACATTTTTCACTTTCCTAATCCGTATTCTTTTGATGATATTATAAAGTTTACAAAACATAAAAGCCCAATTGTTAAGGAAATCTGGCTAACAACTGCTTTTTCAACAAATAGAGAGCTTTGGTTTCAGAAGAATAACATCATGTTTGACAATGGTAAGCCAAATGAGAATAATTTTAAGAGAGGAATTGTGAATTTAGTTCACTTTGGGGGATACAGAATGCATGGTACTAGATGAGGGCAACAGTATGATTCAGATATTCTTAATGCCTTCAATTTAAGTAAAAGAAGAACTAAATTTCAATCCATTAAGGAATGTTACTGGACAAATCCTAAGATTGGTTATGTACTGTTTTGCTGTGATGGAGCTGCAGCTGGGAATCCAGGTGTGGCAGGATTTGGTATAATAGCAAGAAGCAACAGTTGTGAAGTTATGGGGACTGTATCTGGAGGTTTGGGAATATCTACTAATTATATTGCAGAAACTCTTGCAATTATATGGGCTATTGAATGGGCATGTAAACTTTAGTGTAACAAAATTATTATCAGGTCTGGATCCAAAACTGTTGTGGAAGATTTTATTAGTGGAGAAGTACCCTGGTGTTTCAGATCAAGATGGATAAAAGCTTGCAAAGCATTAGCTGAGATTCACTATGAGCATTGCTACAGGAAATCAATTTCACAGCTGATGATTTAGCTAAAAAAGGGAGCAAAACTTCAGACAGGACAAGTCATTCAACATATTGAAAGATCTCCTAGTTTGGTTCAGGTAGAAATGCCAAACAGAAAATACTACAGATTCTGTTAGAAATTTGGTCTGATGTAATTTTTGGCTTTTATTTTCTTTTTCTTCATTATGTAACTCTCTTTTAGCTTTTTTTTTATTAATAAAATTGGGTGATTAAAAAAAAATCCAATAAAAGACCATGCCAGAAAGAACATGTTTTATCAAAATTGAACTCTAGTTTTAATATGAGCAATTAAAACGTGACAGTCATAATAAGAAATTCTAGTAGAAATCAAGGGAAGGCCCAAGTACCTCACTGGGAGTTTGTCTTCTTGACATTCCATGATAGAGAGAATATCTAGCTATATCCCATCACCAACAGCAGAAGCAAATAAGGAGGTCTTCAGTTGATTCATTTGAAGGCCAGGGTAATCACCAAAATCCACAATACCTCTCTTAAGACTAGTACCTTTGAAGAAAACTAAAACATCATCTGCAAAGCAAAGATGAGTTAGTCTAGTTAATTTGCACCTAGGGTGAAGACCATAGACACCATCATCAACCTGTTTTTGAAGAATGAGACTAAGAAGCTTCATCACCATAACAAACAAGTATGGAGGCAAGGGACAACCTTGTCTCAGGCCCCTAAAGCTCCAAAATAACCATAAGGTGAACCATTTATAAGAATAGATAATTTTGGAGAAGTAATACATAACTCAACCTAGCCAATGAAAAGATCAGGGAATCTCATTTTCCTCATGGTGGTACTACCAGCCTTCCAACTTACAGTATCATAAGCTTCCTTAAATCAATTTTCATGGTGCATCTTGGACTTCCAGAAGATCTGTGATAATTCCTGACAATCTCATGTGCCACCAGTATATTGTCTTGAATGGATCTCCCTGCAATGAACACAAATTGGCAAGGACGGATCAAATGCTTCAATAACATCTTCAGTCTAAGAGATAAAATCTTTGTTATGAATTTATAAACCACCCCACAACAAGCTATGGGTCTATAATCCACAATCCTAGAAGGGGTTTGTTTCTTAGAAACTAAGGTTAAAAAGGTACTATTAACTTCCTTCAGGAGTCTGGAACTTTTAAAGACATTCTGGATTGCATCAACAAAGTCATCCCCAATGATATTCCAACAGACTTTAAAAAAGTGAATTGAAAATCCATCTGGGCCATGAGCTTTACCAGAACCTATAGAATAAATAGCATCAACAACTTCATCTCTTGAAACAGGTTTGATAAGATCATTTTTAGATTCTTCATTAATCACTTTATCAACATGAATCTCTTCAATTAACTCAACATTAGTATCCACAACCCCTTGCTCATCATAAAGATCAGAAAAGAAATAAATACATTCTAGAGCTATCTATCATCCACCAGATTATTACCATCTCTTAAAGTGAGACTAAGAATATTATTCCTGGATCTCCTTTCCTTTCAAGAATTAAGAAAGAAATGTGTTTTAGAATCACTCAAATCAAGCCACTGAACTCTTGATCTTTGTTTCTTCATAGATTCCGCATACCTTTCTAGCTTGGCATAATGCTGCACTACTTATTTCTCCTTCCTTGCCAAAATAAGACAAAGGGGAGAAGCTTGCACTTGTTGCTGAACAAAAATCGTCTCCTTCTTAGCCTCCATAACATGCTCAGAAAGATTCTTGAATCTCAACGTCTTACATTGAATGATAGCAGCCTTAACCTTCCTGAGTTTAGTCATAAATACAAGCATTGGATTACCCCTAACCTTGTTACTCCACCCTTTCTAACCAAATCAAGGAAATCATGCTCTTCAGTCATGAAATTAAAGAATCTAAAAGGAGGAGGACCATGTTTCCTTTTCTCAAAAATAGAAGCAACTCCAGGGGAGTGATCAGAAATACCAGGAAAAGAAAATCTGCCTTAGAATCCACAAATTGATTAATCCATTCCATATTGACCATAATTCTATCAATCTTAGAACCAATTCTAGTCTCACCTTGTATATTAAACCAAGTATAGAAGCAACCAAAATAAGATAAGTCCATAAGATGAGCATCCTGAACATAATTACTCAGATCTTGGTAATGAAAAGGCATAATCTCAGCGCCACCAGTTTTTTCAGTGGGAGACATAATGGAATTAAAGTCCCCTAAACTAATCCAAGGCCTGGAGTTAAATTGACTGAAATTACAAATATCCTCCCATAAAAAATCTTCTATTAATAATATTATTGTCACTATAAACAAAAGTTGTCACAAAAGAAAACCCCTTAATAGTATCAACTAAAACAAAAATGCACTGAGCAGCAGAATGAAGAACAATAAGCTTAACAATACTAGGATCCCACACAATTCAAATCCTACCAGAATCATCATTATTATAATTATTTAAAAATTGTCATGAAGGCATTATTTTGTGTCTAATTCGACTGGAACATATCTCTTGCACATGGGTTTCAACAACACCAATTATTGACAATCTAATAAGAGACGCTACTTCTACTTGTTTTAGAGGGTCATTAAGCCCTCTAATGTTCCAAGATGCAATTTTAAACATTATGGATTTGGGTAAGATTTGGTTTCTTAATTACCTCTAGTATATCTCTTAAGATCTGAGCTCTTTGAAGCGAAAGCCTGTTTTGAAGAACCAACATCGGTAGGTTTATTAATAAAATGAGCTCTGACTCCTCCACCATCATTAACATATAGGGAGGAAGAATTATCAGCACCCTAGGTAGGTACAATATTAAGGTCTTGTTCACTTAAGACCTCGAATCTATTAATAGTCTCATTAATTCCATTACTCACAGCTTTTGATAAATCGGGAGCATCTCTATTCTTCTCTCTCACAGGAGCAGGATGTTCAATATCATCCATTTGATAGTCCACACCAGAAGAAGCAGTAGTAATTTGAGGACCAGAACTGGTACCCTCATTTTCTATATTGTCTTTATGTTTTTTAGATCCTTTAACAACCCAACCTTCCTTATCAGGATCATTCTTCTTCTGAGGTAATTGTACTTGTTGAACTTGGGTAACCACTTTCTTACAAGCAATACAAGAATGATTAAAAAGTCTTACAATGAGTACACATAGGTGGCTTCCATGGATACTCAACAGTCACTTCAAAAGCAAGAGCTCCATCCAAATACACAGGAATAGAACTAGGAAAATCACAGGAAGTATCAATCTCAACACATACACGAGCATAGCTCATTCTAGTTCTATTCAATGTCTGCCTATCAAGCATAATAGGAACACCCACACAGCTAGCAATACTACTCAATCCCTTTGCATTCCACATATATAGAGGAACCTTTCTAATGTTCATCCCGATAGGAATTGTACGTAGTTCCTCTAAGTCTTTCTCAAGGTCTCAACTCCAAGGTATGACAACTAATAATTTACTTGACATATAAAATGAACCCCTCTCTAAGACAACGATTCGATCTTCATCAGAAGCAAAATCAAAGACAAAAATGGAATCACCATGAGCAGTCATGTTAAACTCACCTTTAGGCTTCCATTCCCTCGTGACAACATATTTCACCGTCAATAACGATGATCTCTTACCCCACAAAAACACCCACCACCAGATCCTGACATTTCTTAATGTCATCAGAGAAATCTGCTAAGGAATGAGAGACAGCTTTCTTATCATTCACAATAGCAGGGTTCTTAAATCTCAACTCAGCCTCTTTGGGTTGAGCTTTCTTCACAGAGAAAAATCCAACCAGGTAATTGATCCAAACTTTGGTGAATTTTCAGAAAAAAAACGGATTAAGAAAAACCTTCGGTGTACCAGAGACACCACTTTCAGCACTAGAAATGAAACAAATAAACAATATGGATCTCCTTTAGGAACGAAACAAACAATGGGGATCTCCTTTAGGAATTACCCTCTGCATCTAGGGGTGTACATCGGGCCGGGCAGGCCAGCCCAAGCCCGATTATAGCAGAGGTCGGGCCTGATGGGCTTTTAGTCTTTACTACCCATTAAGTTTAACAGCCCAGGCCGGGCCGGGCAATAGCAAAAATTTAATGCCCATGGCCCGTCCATACCCGTGAAACAATACAGGCCAGGCCAGGTCGGGATGGGAAGGCCTCGGGCACAAAAAATAATTAAAAAATTTTAAAAGTATATAGGTTTGTCTTTTTCGCTTGATAAATGATGATATATTTGTAACACGTTCAAATGATTGTTCAAGCAATTCATAATCATTACTGTGAAATGTAATTCAAAATTTTCTCGAATCTCAATAAATTGTCCAAATTTGAAATTTAAGGTCTTGAGAATTCCATCACATTAGTAGAAAACTTTATTCCAGGCTATTGGCAATCAGGTAGGTCGGGTAACTAAACAGGCTACCGGACGGGCTAACAGGCCGGACTCCAATATTTGAACAAAAACCCGGATCCGCCCAATTATAATTATCGGGCAGGCCAGACAAGCCCATGACAGGCTGTCGGGCGCCCATGGGCTCTCCTTCGGACCCGGGCGGTACATGGCGGGCCGCGGACTTCCGGACATTCTGTACACCCCTATCTGCATCACTGAAACCGTTCAGCAGAAAGTCACCCAACGATGTCGACATACCGCCGTCAGAGGCAGAGAGAAGAGGAAACAATCACAAAAAACCTAAACCTAAAATCGCCAACAAATCCCACCACCTCGAAGCTTCTCTCTACTCACGTGACTTTTTTACTCTAGTTCATTAGTATCTGTTATTGGACGTCTACAGGTATTTTTATTTGGATTGTTTAATGAAGCGGATGTAGCAGCAAAAACTGTACAGACAACATTTTTTTTTGAAAAAGGCAAATTTCATTAAAAAGAGTAATCAGTCATAGAGGTATGACAAATTACAAGAGAAAAAAACAGCAGAAAGCTTAAGCTAACACTGCATCCCAATTACGGATGATTGTACTTAAAGTAAAATTCTTAAAAACCTTAGTACATCTACACCAGTTATAGATTGGGCATTTTACTGCGATGATTAACTGATTTACATTTCTTCTTCCGTTCAATATTGATCTACAGGCAGCATCAGCAGCGACAATATTGGTCAGATGACAAGTCAAGGTCCATGCTTTGGTTCAACTGTGCTAACAAGAACTTAGAACTGGTCCCCTAATCAGATAACAAACTCCCCTGTCAGTTTCATTTTCTGACTTTTTACACACCAATGATATGAAGCCGCCTGACCAACTTGCGCTTTAGTTTCCTGACTTCTCATTTGAGAGAATTTCTTAAGCATTTCTTTAGCTGTCTATATTGATCTTGTCCTATGTTAGCTACCTCTGTCTGTATACTTTGAATCAAAATTGCGAATCTCATCTAGGTTCTTCCTTCTCTCAATGGTGGGCCAGGACCAACCTCCTGCTTACCTACAAAATTGGTGAAATTCACTGCGTTCCTAAAAAATAAAATGCAACAACAAAAAAACAGTACTCGGAAAACAGATCAAGGCTAATGGACAGAGCTTGATTAACCAATTTAGAGTTCTTAATTTCACCAGGTGTAACAGTTCTAACATTCATCTTCCAGAACTAAACCATCAACTATTGATTCGATTTCAAGCGCACTCGGTAAAATAACACATGAAGATTCGACTGAGTATAACAACTAAGCCAACCCTTGGACTGAAGTGGATTTCCACATAACACCCGTAGTGATAGTGATACCAAATCCAACTCAACAGCATTCGATCCACCACTCCACATTATGTTATCTATCTAAGCAAGCTCGCATTATCTTATCTATCTAAGCAAGCTCGCATTATCTTCCACTGTTGTTGAAGGATCCACCAACGCATCCACAAATTAAATAACCAGAAACAGAGAAAGGCAAAAGCAGATCAAAAGCGAAAAAGAAAGTGGGTGTAAAGACAATGCTAATCAAGATATCAACAGGCTTTTAACTTAGTCACGCCAAAAATAATAAAGTAATATAATAAAAATAATAATAATTGGATGAATTTGTAAAATTCCATTGCACACCATCATCAAAGGAATATGCAACCAGCCAGATATACATGTAAACCTCGTTGTTTCCCCAATTACAATCATTCCGGAAAGAAAAGATTACAGTATAACACAGAAGACCAATCAACTGATCAAGTCAGAGCACATTAAAATTATGGCCCTAATGAAAATACACTTGCACTCTTCTTCTGCTTTCTCCCTAGACTTCATATGTTTTAAACAATAAAGAAAAGGAGGAATGTGCACCCAGAGACAAGGTCCAATACTAAAAACTATTTAAAACCAAAAGAGACAAGGAAAGAATTTGTTACAGACAACGGCTTTTGTTTCAAAGCTCTTTAATTACTTTCCCTTATCCTTACTATAAAACAAAATAGACAAATGAGTTAAAAAGGACCAATAATTAAAAGATTAGGAGATATCAGAGAAGTACCTAACCAGGATTAACATTTAAGTTCACCCCTAGATAGGTTTCTATTTCCGACTTCTCAGTTGACGAGCAATAAAATTTTATCAAAATGAATTTCCTATCCAACATTCCCTTCTTTGATCCTTCCAACATTCCCTTCTTTCTTACCAGCAATCCAAACAAATATAGTAATTATATCTACTTTTTTTGATTCCTCTCCATTTAGTAGTATCCTAATATCATCTCAGTAAAAAACTGAGAAATTTGACACTAAGCGACGAGCTGATCCAGCTGCATCTGCTCGAGCCAAGCTCCTAAAACTGTGTTGTCGACAGACTCGTTTTGCAAGTTAGAATTTGAACCCTCACCAGATGGTGCAGGGGGAGAAGAGGGTATCACTTTACCTTTGATTTCTGGTGGAGATTCTTTGACAAGTGAGTGAACCCATGATAGATCACGCTCCTCCACACCATTGTGCCCAGGCTCAAGTGAATTTGATCTTCGTAAATGACCCAATTCGTCTCCTTGAACTCCCCAATCTAGTTTCCCATTGGGGGATCCCCATTTTGTCCAAGATTTTACAGGAGATCCAACAACTGCAGATGAATTTGATCCAAGATCCCGAGCGCTTAAACTACGAAGTTGCTGCTGCTGCTGCTGAAGTTTCTCGCGCTGAGAAAACACAGATAGTCGAGCACTACCTGGTGAGATTGGTTCCATGTTATGAGGAGACATCCTCCCTGGAGAACCATAGGATGCTTGTAGCATGGAGTAATCGACATTTTTAGGAGAGAATGCATTTGTATTGATTGGTGATAACATGCTCTGCTGTTGCTGGAATTGACTAAGGACGGCAGATTTGTGAGAAGGGGAGAACACACTTGATGATGCAGCCTGGTCAGCGTACCTTGGAGATCTAGTAATTTCTGCCGAGAAGAGCTCTTCTAGGTTGGACGGTGTAAGAGTTTTTGTCCTGATGGGGATGTTTAACGAAGAGGAGCTTAGGCGTTGTTGCTGAGAAAAACAGGAAAGTTCACTCAAAAGCTGATGTTGCTCTTGCAACATGCTATACTCCTCAGAGGGAATATCTCTGGCATTGAGAGATGATCTCAAACGACTAGATTGAAGGTTGCTTCCAGGAAGATGCAGAGCTGGGACATTCGGCTGTGGCCATGCCAAGGATGAGTGAGAAATGCTGTTCCCTGATGGAGACATATGGGAAGCAAATGGTGAAGGCGACATTACTGAGGCTGAAGACGGAGATGCAGGATAGAGATTCATGGCAGCGGCCATGTCCATGGCTACAGCACTAGACCTTGGAGAAGGAACAACAGAGCCACTAGACATGTATAGTGGTCGAAGCTCCTCAGATATATGGGCAAAAAAGCAAACTCGGCGAGTACAACTTGTTCCATCTTTGCAAAGGCGTGTCCTGTACTGTGCAGGGTGAAGCCAGCACTCAAAAACTCCATGGGCATATTCACACAGATCCCCTCTCCTGCATGCACCCTTTCGAAAATCTGGACATGGCACACAGCTGTAATGAAACTTTCTCGGGTCTCTTCGCCTGGCATTTTCACCAGGATGAACAAATGGGCATTCAGTCCAGTCATGTGAATACGCTCTGGAACATGGCCGAATCTTGAAGGAAAACATTCGAAACTCATCACTTGAATAAATGCTGTTTCTGATATCAGGAAGAGATGGGTCAACTGGGTACTCTTTCTTCTCTGAATTTGCAGACATATGAAGATCATCGACATTCATAGTTAGAGAGCTAAGTAAATCTGAAACAGAAGATGGGGAGCCATTCTCAGGGGAGGACGGGTTGGAACGGATGCAGGTCGTAGAGATTTGAAGATTGCGTCCAGTAGCGGAAACCTCTGAACCTATGTCAGCAAGAAGGGTCTCTAAAGAAGCTTTTAAGTTGGGTAGTTTTGAAGAAACAACAATAACATCAGCAGCACGACAACCATTAGCATCAACCAAACTTGCATCAGCACCAGAAAGTAAAAGTAAATTCACGACTTCATCAGCATTAACAGATCCACCTGATGCAGCACAGTGAAGGGCAGTGCTCTTATCCGGGCCGCAAGAACGATTTACATCAGCCTCGGTAAGAGAGAGGATGAACTTAAGAACATCGACACTACCATAAGTTGCTGCAACCATTAACGGTGTTCTATGCTCAAGAACCATCTGCTTCGAACCTTTTTTACGTCCATACCAGAGACCAATTTGATTAACAGCAGAAGCATCACGTTCAACCAATTGTTTAAATTCATCAAGGTCATTATTGGCGGCAAGCTCGAGTAAACTAGAGTCTTCAGTTTCAGTCGTCAACTGGTTCATACTTCTGGTGGGTGATTTTGTTTCTTCCGAAGCAGTAGCTGATGAAGAAGATGATGAATTAGATTGTGTTGGTTCTGGACCAACACACATTCTTTGAATGAATGGACTTTACCTGATAAGAAATGACAATCATATGAAAACACAATCAAAATCATAGAAACAACCACATCCATATATAGAATAATAATCAGAAATGAGACACATGCCTCAGATAACAAAAATCATTACATGTAAATATGAACAACCAAAAGACAGAACATTAGTATTACTAGAATGAAGAAGGGGAAACATACATACACTTTAGAAAACTGGAAAGACGCCTAAAAAGCAAAAATAATCCAATTTCTAAAATAAACTGTAGTGTTTTACAGATTGAATAAATAAAAAGATGATCAAACAAATAGGTGTATTGTAGTGTAAGAAAACAAAAGGATCTCTGTACAACACAAAAAAGAAAAAACAAGTAAGGAAGTGATATCTTTAGTCAACAAGTATTCAACCACCACTGAATGACCTAAAGAAAATTACAGGACATTTTAGCCAAATTAGGAATAATAATGACCTAATTTTAGAAACAGTTATCTATCAAGTAATCACTGTTTTAGACATCAAGGAAACAAATGAATCTAATTTAAAACATAGAAATAAAAGAAATGAAATAGTAGAAAAAGGAAATGATAGATCTTAGGAGAATTCTTGGGTAAAGATAAACCCAGAACTCAAAAAACTAAACTTTCTGAACTAAATGATAAAAGAAATTACAGTTACACACTAAAAAGAGACTGAAGAAGATCATCATGTTCATTTTTTCCTAAGAATCCTCTATAGAGGGATTTGGTCAACTGGAAATAACACCATAAGAAGAAATAAGTATGATCATGAGAAATGATCACTTTACTAGTCTATTCACAATGATCAGTATTCACAGGAAAAAAATATTCAAACTTTCTAAAACTGAAACCAGGATTAGATTTTTTTACCTTAGCTTAGGTATCCAGATTTTGAAGAGAAAAATATGCCTAAAACACAGCGAAAATACCTCAATAGATCTATCTATAGTGCAGAAAGAATTCTTTGAGTAAATAGTCTAAAATGTTCTCAAATAAAACGCTGATTTACTGATGTGTCCCCTCGCCCTTGCTTTTGCCATTTTTTGACTGTATCTCCGGTTCGGAAACGCGAGACCTTCATTTGTCGGTCAAAACACGTGGAAAAAGTCCATTCCTCGTAAAAGGTGATCATATAGTAGACGTCAGACTATCATTAAAAAAACAAAATGGCAAACTGAAAAAAATATATATATCAAACTTTAGCCAAAATGAACCGGAAGGGGTTCCTGGTCCAGATGGTTTCCAACCGGGTTTCTTTAAGTAACCTGTTATAGGGACTGAAGGAATCATTAGGCTTAGTCATATGGGCTAGATATCTAGCTGTTAGATTGGCCATCCACGTCAGCATGGGCAACCTCCTAAATTCTATGGGATGGCTAATCTAGCAGCTAGATTAGCAGCGGGACCGAGTGCCGAACGGTTCGGCGTTTTAAATCTCAGCCGTTAGATCAGAAAATTTTCTCCCAACGCTGAACGGTTCAGCGTTAAGACCATTTTTTGAGCGTCGAACGGTTCAGCGTTTCAATCTCGCTGATAGTTGGACTGCGAGCACCTGGTAGGAGAGAAAACTATCAACTATCACTGTTAACTTTTTTTCCAATACTTATTTTTTGATTTGCAACACTTTTTGGCCAATCTATCACTCCAATCTAGCCCATAGCGGCTAGCCTTAGGGGGATTGAACCATGATAATAATGTCTATCTAGTTGGTTATGGGGTGTCCAAATGGTATTGTAAATTGTCTAGATTACCATCCCCACTTTTTAACCTAAATCAAAGCTAAATTGAAAATCTGTTTTCTTTCTTCTTCTTTCATCTTCTCTTCTCCATGAGCCAAAAGAGCTTAGCATTACTTCAATGATTGTAGTGATTATAATCAACCACATCCTCCAACAGTTGAAGAACAATAATTTTAAAGCTCTAATCCATCAGACAAATTAACGGGAATGACTTATATGAGGTATGTTTGAAAAAGTCACTTAGGGTTTTGTTTATTTTGTGTTCGATTTAGGTTAGAAATTTTTTGCAAATTAGTGTTGGTGATGAAAATTGAAGTTCAAAATTATTGTTCATGTGTGTTACGGTTGATTATAATTCAATTACCAACCGTAATTTTAGTTTTTGATGTGGTTACAGTTTGTAAATGATGAACTACGAATCGTAGACGAGAAAATCTAAGAAAGAATATCCAGTTACGATTTGTATTTGCAACCGTAACTCCACTTACGGTTGGTGTCGACACCACCATTACGAACCGTAAATTTTCCTGTATGTCTCACAGAAATTCTATGGCTAATACCTATTAACCGTAATTTAGTTACGGTTTGTAGTTTTACCACCATTACTAACCGTAGAATTTCCCTGAACTTTGTTCTCAAAAAGCATTCTACAGTTCAAAATTTTAGTTGATATACCAATCGTAAACTAGTTACGGTTGGTCTTGATACTCTATTTACAAATTGTATTTGGTTACAGTTGGAATGAAGGTTACGAATAAATCAACTGTAACTAAATTACGGTTCATATAGAGGAGACTAACACTGACCGTAACTGCTTTTAAGATTGGATTTTCCCCAAATTCAACCAGTTAGGTTGGTAGTTCATCAATTACGAACGGTAACTCACACTTACGGTTGGTTACGTGAAAAACACCAACCGCAAGTCTCTCTGAAAATCTAAAAGTTTTGATCTTTTTATGTATTTTAGATAATTTTGAGCAACAAAAAGCTAATTGGATCTAAGTTGGAGGTATACATGGTCATATAAAGATTCACCCATCTCAAATTTGTCACTTGAGTCACTCATTTTGGTTGAGTGAATCAAAACCTAGGGTTTCAAAAATATCACAAAAGTTTTTCTTTTTTTCTTTGATTTTTTTTTCCTTTGATTTTGTTTTAGAGTAAATATAATAGAAACTTGATTATCAACACTAAACTAGATTATCAACATTAAACTAGATTATTCACACTAAACTATGTAAGGGTTAATTAGTCATTAACAAATATTTTTTGATAAGGGACACTTGAAATTACCATGTAATGACCTTTTTTGTCATATTATATCAGCCCCTCTAATGATTTCTTCAGCCCCTATAACAGGTTACTTTTTTAAAGCTAATTAGGATATTCTGGGGCCTGACATTATTTCAACAATTCAAGAATTTCTCCGGTTTGGAGTTTTGAACCCGAATTTCAACTCCATATTCATAACTCTCGTACTAAAAATTGCAACATCTGAAACCCCAGCAAATTTCAGACCTATTAGCCCAAGTAACTCAATTTATAAATTAATTTTAAAGATCCTGGGAAATAGGCTAATAAAACCTCTCCTGAATAAGCTTATTTCTCCGAATCAATCCGCTTTTCTCCCAGAAAGACAAATAACATATAATGTAATTATAGCTCATGAGCTGATTCACTCGATGAAAATTTCGAAGGCTAGAAAAGGTTACTTTGCCTTAAGATTGGATCTTTCCAAAGATATTGACAGAGTGGAGTAGCCGTTTTTAAAACAAGCTCTTCAAACTTTCGAGTTTAATGATATCCGGGGAAATCTTATTATACAATGCATCTTTTTTTTTTCAATTCTCCTAAATGGTTCGACGGGCCCAAAATTCAATAGCTCTAGAGGTATCAGACAAGGTGATCCTGTCTCTCCTTATTTATTCCTCATTCGCATGGAAATCTTATCCAGGATCCTAAACAAAGCTATTTCTTCAGCCCCTATAACAAGTTACTTTTTTAAAGCTAATTAGGATATTCTGGGGCCTGACATTATTTCAACAATTCAAGAATTTTTCCAGTTTGGAGTTTTGAACCCGAATTTCAACTCCACATTCATAACTCTCGTACTAAAAATTGCAACATCTGAAACCCCAGCAAATTTCAGTCCTATTAGCCTAAGTAACTCAATTTATAAATTAATTTTAAAAATCCTGGCAAATATGCTAATAAAACCTCTCCTGAATAAGCTTATTTCTCCGAGTCAATCCGCTTTTTCTCCCAGAAAAAAAATAACATATAATGTAATTATTATAGCTCATGAGCTGATTCACTCGATGAAAATTCGAAGGCTAGAAAAGGTTACTTTGCCTTAAAATTGGATCTTTCCAAAGTTATTGACAGAGTGGAGTGGCCGTTTTTAAAACAAGCTCTTCAATCTTTCGGGTTTAATGATATCCGGGGAAATCTTATTATACAATGCATCTTTTTTTTTCAATTCTCCTAAATGGTTCGAAGGGCCCAAAATTTAATAGCTCTAGAGGTATCAGACAAGGTGATCATGTCTCTCCTTATTTATTCCTCATTCGCATGGAAATCTTATCCAGGATCCTAAACAAAGCTATTTCGAAAAGAAAAAAATATTAGGGACCTTAAAATCAATAAGGAAACTCCGAATATTTCTCGTATGTTTTTTGCCGATGATTGCTTCCTTTTCACTAGAGCTGATCTAAGAGAAGTTAGGATTATTGGATATTCTTTTTATATTTGGGAACATTACGGGTCAAATGGTGAATCTTCAAAGATCGTGAATTAATTTTAGTCCTAGGATTCATCCGAAACACGGAAAAATAATAGCAAGAATTATTAAAGTTCCGTTAATGACAAAGAAAGATAAATATCTTGGAAATCCCTTATTTTTTGATAAAAATAGAAAAGAAAATTTTGAACCTCTTCTCCAAAAATATTATTTTGCTCTACAAGGTTGGCAATCGAAACTCTTGTCTCAGGATGGACGTACTGTTTTTATTCAGTCAATTCTCCAACATTTCACAATCTATCAAATGCAGTGTATATCTCTCCCATAAACCACTCTAGACCAGTTAGATCGTATTCAATGGGAATTTTGGTGGAATAAAAATGGTTCAAAAGGCAAAGGGGGATGCATAAAAGCCTGGAGGAAAATATGCAAGCCCAAATCTAAAGTAGGACTAAGGATAAAAAAAATCCTCACAATTTTAATATAGCTCTTCTAACAAAATTAACAAGCAGATTGGTCTTAGAAAAGGATCAACTTTTGGCGAAATTGTTAGAAGCTAAATATTTCCCAAACTCTAACCCCTTTGATTCAACTAGATCCTCAAACTTATCCTGGATATGGACCAACATTCAAAAAGGACTAAATATTATAATGGATAATTTTTTTCTGGTAAGTTAAAGACGGGTCTACAAAAATTTAGGTAGACAAATGGGTCCCCAACTCAGATATAATTCAAAGGCCTAAAGATCTGGAAGAACCAATTCCACAAATGGTCCAAGATTTGATAAATGTTTAGGGTAATTGGGATTTTCCCAAAATTGACAATCTTTTTAGCCAAGAAACCAAGGAAAGTAATTTAGCAATTTCGACTCAAATGAAGGAAAAGACAAAATCAGATGGAGACACAATTCTTCCAGTCTATTCACAGTGAAAAACATTTACAATTTTCTAGAAGACCAAAAGGAGGATAATCTTGAATTTTTTGATTTCTCTTGGAAAAAGATTTGCAACCTACAGGTTATTCCATGAATCAGGTTGTTTATATGGAAGTTGGTCCAAAAGGCTTTCCCTACTTTAAATAGGCTAGATGCTCATAATCCTTACATCTCTACAGAATGTCAAATGTGTAGTCTACAAGCTCAAGAGCCAGAACACCATATGTTTCGACAATATGCCATTTTGCGAGAGCAATATGGTTCACGGCTTCCTTGGATTCGGTAAATGTCTCCAGCCAAATAAACTTTATAAGTGATTGGGTCAAAGATTGGATTTCTTCGAAGGACCTTGTGAATCTATTCAACAAAATCGCAACTATTCTTTGGTTTATTTGGAAATATATGTGCTCAGTAATATTCGAAAAATTAACCCACACCCAAAAATATTAATTGAGCAAATACGAAAATTTCTGCAATCAGTTCCCCCAAAGGACCAGTATCAGAACCATAATCCTCGAGAGAATATGATTGTTTTCAAATAGACCTCCTGGTCTTTAATTAACTCAGATTGGATAATTTTCATAGATGCTTCTTTCAAAGAAGATACTTTAGTAATGGGCTATGCCTTTATTTTTTTCTTAGTGGACCAAGAATTTTTCATGCATATAGCAGCTGGAGCAGACAAAGCTACCTCGGCCCTACATGCAGAAGCAAAAGTTTTACTTAAAGAAGGTAAATGGTTAACAAATAATATTTTATCCAATGTGACTATTTTTGCAGATTTCAAGCAGCTTGAAGATATAATAAACAAAACAGCCATAGAGATCTCTTGGAAAGCTGAGAATACAATTGAAGAAACAGTGAAGGTCCTGCAAATGGTTCCCCAAGCCCGGATACAGTATATCAACAGGAGACGTAACACAACAGCAGACTCTCTGACTAAAAAGGCGCGCATTCAAAAACTACAACATATGACGACGCATATAAATCAGAGAATTCAAAAGGCTAGTATTCAGTGTAATATTTTCAATAAGCAAGAAATTGCACAACTGTCGTACTACATTTCTTGATTATTAATATACTAACCTTTCCATTAAAAAAAAAGGATAGTCAAGACTATAGTGAATCACTTCTCTGGTTTATTCAAACAAGACCATGATGAAGAGATATACTTGATTCTTTTTGAGGCTCCTTCAAAGATGGATAGAGCCAGTAATGGCAACATCTCTATGACCTCAAATTCTGAAGAAATTTGGTCGATAATAAAAGGAAATGAACAGTCTTAAGTCTCCAGGTTCCGATGGTATTCCATCCCTGTTCTTCAAGAAGTATTGGGAGCTCACTGGGTAGGATGTCTCAAGAAATATCAAAGACTATTCTGACAATGTAACCATTCCTCCTGGGTTAAACCACATCAATATTTTGCTGATACCTAAGGTAAAATATCCCTCTAACCCGTATGAGTATCGCCCTATTGCCTTAACAAATGTAATGTATAAAGTACTCTTGTAAGTTTAGACATTATGAATCGATGTCTCTTCCTCTCTTTTTTAAATTGTCGTCTTTCTGTAATCAGGTCCTGCAAGTATGATGATCCTAGATCATAACAATCTTATGATCAAAGAATTTATCCTTTTCTGGATCATTAAAGCCCTCGGAATATAATTTTGAGGGAGATGATTGGAACTGCCGAGTACAGAGGTGGTCAACATCATCATTCTATTGACCAACTCCTTGTATTTTGTGTAATTCCACTCAGCTCTATTTCTCCAGAGCATAGGAAGATCGGTGTGCCAGATACTGAGGTTGTTGATAATGCTGATCAAGCAAGTACCTCTGATGATAATGGGGATTTCGGTTGTCATTTAGAAAATTTCACCAGCTTATTTTGAGAGTAGTCTGCTTGTTGGGCCTTCTGAAGTTCAGTTCATGGGCCCAACTATCCATGTTGGTTCTTATCCTCCACCTTTTCCTAACGTGAATCGGTCTTGTACAAGGGATCGAGCTGAAATGGAGGCTCAAAACCAAGACTTTCCAACCGAAAAGGATCCCAGATCTCCCTTTTGTCTTGGTTGACCCCAGGATTGATCCACAGATTTTTCCAAATTCATTTTGAATAGAAATACCCAACCTTGAGAATACCATCTTTAAGGGGAGTTTCCCTTTTGAAACTTTAGTAAGCGTCCCTCATGAAAATACTGGGGTACCAAAATACACCACCAATTTTTTCGTAGGCAATCTGTATGGACTAACTCAACACAACTACGAGAGTCAAAACTCAATCAAGAAAAGTGCATATGTAGAGTTATACCTCTCTCTCTCTCTTATTGTTAGAATGTTTACAGAACTGAATCTGTGAACCTAACTACAAAGAGAGTTCTTGGACGGTACCAAAGACCAATGTCCAAGGATCAATCAAGTCTTATCCAACAAACAAGGTTGGACCTATCAACTGTGATTGATCAACGCATAACCTGTGATATTTCAATTATAAAGATAAACAATATAATGCGAAAAACGAAATAACACAGATACCAGAAATTTTGTTAACGAGGAAACCGCAAATGCAAAAAAAAAAAAAAAACCTCCAGATTGAACACCAAACTATATTAAGCTGCTACAGACAATTGCCTACTACCAATTAACTTCAGTTTGGAATGTAGTTGAGCCCGACCTTAGTCTCCCACTGATTCAGGTACAGTCGTGCCCCTTACGCATCTTGCATCCTAGCAGGACTCTACACAATTGATTTCCTTAGACAGTCTCACGCCAATTAAGAGTCGCTTCAACTCAATTGAAGATTTTAAACCAAATCTTCCTCCCACATATTAAGCCTAGGATTGATTTCCTGATTTACGATCTAAATGGATGATGAGATCAAACGATAGATCCATGTGATGGAAATCGATAACAACTTGAAAAAAGTCTGGCTATCCTCAAACCCGGACTTATGAAACCCGAAGTGGAACCCAGATTATTATTCACCTCACAAGTATAAAATTTGCGGAATTAACAAAGTCTGAGACGAATAGAACTTTGATGATTATTAGCTATCTTGATCATTGGAGTAAGGCTCAACAAACAATCAAGATTAGGATACTTGATTTATCAAGATAAAAGATAACTAATCATGGTTTCACGAATCCCAGTGAAGTCTTTGTAGTCGTTAAACCCTAAAAGGGTTTCTGGAGAGGATGACTCTAGATACAACTAGGACACACCAAGAAGTAGTGTCGGGATTGAAAGATCCTAGTTGTCAAGAGTTACCCTTACATAGACTTCAACGCCTGGGTTGCTTTAGGTTTAAGCTAAGATAACTTTAAAACCAAGCAAACAATATCCAATGTTAGATGAAAGCTAAACCGTAATCGAACCATGTATAAAGTCTAGACAAAGCCAAACTTAACCTTATTAAGACTTTATATGTCCCTAAACCGTAAGAGATATTAGATCATTTTTAGGACATGCTGATTTTTAACGTCCATTCATTAAGGACTTTAGATTTATTTTTAGACCTCCTTGCAATTTTCTTGCAAAAGATGTTAAGTTTGTTTTTTGATGATGCATGTTTAGAGGCTTTCGACAAGCTTAAGACTTTGGTCACTACCGCTCCCAAAGTACAGACACCTAAATAGAACCCACCTTTTAAGATCATGTATGATGCTTCAGATTATGCTACTAGTAAAGGGGACGTGCGTTGCGCATGACGTTCGAGCTCACATTTCATGCATAAGTTGGTGTTTTTGTCGATGCATTCAAATAGTTCAACTTGGCAAATTAAGAACGTTAAAATCTGTGTACCAAAAACTTACCTGCAAAACCCCAAAACTCATCATTAGTCTAATACGGAGTATTATATATCCTAGTCTTCATCTACATTTCCCTCTCTGTCTTGTTATCGTCATTTTCGTCCCAGTCATTGCTCTCTTCACTGTTTTCTTCATTGTGTCATCTGCCCCATCCAGTGCGTAACCAAGCACTTCGCGATTCACCCCTGTGTGCTCATCCCAAAGATACTCATTGAATAAAATATCCAGGCTTATCTTTCTGGTTAATTGTCCATCTTTGCTCTTCTTCCTCCCTTGCCCTCATCGCTAGCCTTCTTTGAACTTTGTGTTCCATGTCAACTTGCTTCTGAGTCATTTGTTTCATTCTGTTTCTTTGGTATCCATCTTCGTCTATCTATCATGTATGTCCGTCATTTGCTATATTAATGATGAAATAAGAAATGTCAATGCACTTCATTCATTGAATAAAATATCCAGGCTTATCTTTCTGGTTAATTGTCCATCTTTGCTCTTCTTCCTCCCTTGCCCTCTTCACCAGACTTCTTTGAACTTTGTGTTCCATGTCAACTTGCTTCTGAGTCATTTGTTTCATTCTGTTTCTTTGATGTCCATCTTCGTCTATCTATCATGTCTGTCCGTCATTTGCTATATTAATGATGAAATAAGAAATGTCAATGCGCTTCATTCTATTCTAAAATTATCAAGTACACAATAGTGTCCATGTCTTCTCTAAAATAACACGGCGATATGAAGTAAAATCTATGTAAATGGAGTCTGTTTTGTATTATAATTTTAAGAAAATGATACTAAAATTTTACACGACGTATTGCATTACTGTACTTACAAATAATACGTCCAATGTCCTTGTGGTACTTACGAATACGATACACAGACCATAGAAAGTTAAGGACCTAGGTAAGCATGAAAAGAAAAATAAGGAAACCAGTTGAAGGAAATACAATCAAGTGTGGTTTTTTATAAATATAGAAGGTATGTGCAATTGCGGATAATGGCATTTTGTTGAGATATATAGATCTGCAAGGCAACCCTATCAATATCAGAATATCAGACGATCTTATGATAAGGTCCAATACTCGTTCATCATATTCCATAATATTAGTAAAAATGCATATAGGGGCTATATCCATGATTACCAGTATGTTGTTGTACCATAACGTACGTGCCCATGAAATATTCACTTAAAGTTGGAATATAAGCTTCATACGGCCATGCCTTAGATTGATTGGCCAAGGTGTATGCTAAACTCTTTTTAAAACTTGTTTTCCCACTATTTCATTACTAATGCAAAACAAAAAATGAACACGGCAATGGTTACCTTTGTACGATTAGTTTCTCGTTCAATGTTGGGTTCACCATTATTACCCATCGCCAATAAACAAGCGAGGCTACCAAATACAAACTTCACAGCTTATACGGTGTATGGAATGACTGTCTCAAAAGATAGAACTACGATTAGATATTACTCCAGCAAATCAAAAGAAACTAAAAAGTAATGATCATAATTGGGTTCCCTATCCTGAAATTGGCACCCACCAGGAAGAAAAGATTGCGCGATGAAAAATCCAGATTGAGTTAGTTGCTTCTCCATATATTGAAGGTGTTAGTATTGGAGGACTCAAGTAGGTTGCTTCCGATTCTGACAGAGAGAAAATGACTTGATTTCTCTGGCAGACCATCTAGAACCAATACACCAATAGAAATACCACTATATTAGGTAAAATCTCATTAAAGTTTAACAAAAGATAACTAAAACAGAGCACAAAGTAACTTACTTGGTATCCTAGAGAGTGATGCTTAAAATTTCATCTGTAGATATCTGTCAAATACGAAAACTGGCATAGTAGGCATATCGAATTTCATACATTGGTAATTTCATACATTTGCTTTTTGAACCCAAGTATATGTTCTACATTCTACAATAGAGAAGGTTAATTAATCCATACAACTTACTTCTTTGTCCAGGTCCTAAATCCATATACCCTGCAAAACGAAGTAAAGATCAAAGTTTAACTAAATATTATGATTCTTTAGTAGCATTTCTACAAACACCATAAGTGCATTACAGTCCATCTACTCGAGTAACAACTAATTTTTGGCAAAGAAAAAAATGATGCTGCAATTAGAAAGGCGGTTATTCTGTGAAGAAATCAATCAATTGGCATTTTCCGATAACTCCTAAACCATTTTAGAAAAGAAGGCCAATTAGTAATACCTCTAAAAGACGAATTACCATTCATGAGTTTGTAGAAAATATTTCAACAATCTGCATATACATGAAGAAAGAGCACCGCCATATTTTTATTTGAGAAAATGGAGAAAGAGAGAACATAATGAAAATCCTAATCCCATAAATAACCACATAGCCACTGATATGGCTCATAATTACCTTGTTGTGAATGTAGAAAATGAGATGTTAAAGAACATAGAAAAATCAAAACGCAACGCTCTCTTCCTACATTTATACATCTACAGAAACAACCAAAATTAAAATTAAAAACATGTATAAATCAAGATTCAAACATGATTTTAACTTCATTTGAAAACTTACCATGTTTGGAGTGAGATCGATTTGTAGCTACTGTCTCTTCTTCCTTTATAACTTTATGGAATTCCATATATATAATTCTTTTGTTTTTTCTGTTGTTCTTGTATCCGAGAAAGAGAGAGAGGGAGGAACTAAGACAAAGAGGATTTTGAATTTGAATTTGTTTTCAATACCGAGACTTAAAATTTGAATTTGGATTTCAATTTTTTTCTCGAAAGTCTAACCCGAAACCTAAAAACTGAATTTTAGTGTAAAGTGAATATTGACGAATTTATCCCCAAATTATTTTTTCTTTTGCCGGTTTATGAGGGTAGATTGTAGTAAAAAGACCTTATTTCACCTCTTGGCATTATAATAGTAAAGATTTGTGTTGTGTTCAGTCAGCGAGAAAAAAAATTACTTCGTGTGAGTTATTGTGCTAGCAAAATTCTTAATGATGCCAAAGTGAACTTTACCACCACATCGAAGGAACTTTTAGCCATTATTTTTGACCTAGAGAAATTTATACCATATCTCTTAGGTTCTAAGGTCATAAGCTTCATTGATCATGCTGCTTTGAAGTATCTTCCGTCCAAGAAGGGTTCTAAACCTATATTGATTAGATTGATCCTTTTGTTACAAAAAATTTCCTTAGATATTAGGGATGAAAATAGTGCAGAAAATGTAGTAGGAGACCACTTGTTTAGGCTTGTTGTGGATTCCCCTCCTGTGAGGGATATTTCCTGATGAACAATTTTTTTTTTGTTTTTCGATTACCTTAGCATGCGAATATAGTGATTTATATTGTTGCTGGTCGAATGCCTCAAAATTCGGGTAAACAAGATCGTTTTAGGTTTTTAGCTGAGGTTAAGCACTTCTTTTGGGACAACCCTTATCTGTTTAAGTATTGTCCAGATCGGATTATTAGGAGATGTGTACCTGAGAGTGACCAGTCAAGTGTTATTTATTAATTTTATAATGGTCATGCTTGTGGGGTTCACTTTAGTGCTAAGAATAATGTTGCTAAGATATTGCAGTGTGGATTCTACTGGCCTTCGTTGTTTAAAGACTCTCACAATTACAATTTTTTCTTTGAGCGCTGCCAGAAGTTAGGAACCGTGTCCCATAGAAATATGGTGCCTTTGAACCCTATTTTAGTAATTGGGGTCTTTGACGTGTGGAACATTGATTTTATGGGTCCTTTTCCTAATTCTTTTAGTTATCTTTCTATAATTGTCGTTGTAGACTATGTGTCTAAGTGGGTTGAGGCAGTTCTGTGTGAAAAAGCGGGGGTCTAACAACCAAACCCAATATTTTGCTTAGCAATCTGTATGGACTAACTCCAATATACTTTCAAGAGAATCAACTAGACAGACAGACTCAATCTTAAGAAAAGTACATCCAAGAGTTATGTCTCTATTTCTCAAATTACGCATTGAGTTTCTGGTAGTAGATCCATAATCAAAAACGTTTTTGTGGTTGTTCCAGAAGAAATGAAACAAAAGATACGGTTTCAATCTGCAATCAAACTAATAGGAATTTGTGAGCCCGGTTGAATATAAAAAATAACTTGGACGGTATCAAAAACCAATATCCAAGTGTCACTCAATATAATCAACAACCAAAGGTTGGATTCACAATTGATTGAACTTACGCACAACCTGTGATATTTCAATTATATAAACAAATATAATATGTAAAAGAAATAACACAGAGACTAGAAATTTTGTTAACGAGGAAACCGAAAATGCAGAAAAACCTCGGGACCTAGTCCAGATTTGAACACCACATTGTATTAAGCCGCTACAGACACTAGCCTACTCCAAGTTAACTTCTGACTGGAATGTAGTTGAGCCCTAATCAATCTCACACTGATCAAGGTACAGTGGCGTTCCTTACGCCTCTTGAACCACGCCGGATTCTGCGCACTTGATTCCCTTAGATGATCTCACCCACAACTAAGAGTTGCTACGACCCAAAGTCGAAGACTTGATAAACCAATATGTCTCACATATAAAAGTCTATTGAATATATAAATCTGTCTCACATAGATATACCTATGAGTTTTGTTCCGTCTTTTGATAAATCAAGGTGAACATGAACCAATTGATAAACCGGACTTGTATTCCCGAAGAACATCCTAGTAATATCAATCATCTCACAATAATATTAATCGTATGGTAGAGAAACAAGATATTGTGGAATCACAAACAATGAGATGAATATGTTTGTGACTACTTTTTATCATGCCTATCGAAGATTAAGTCTCGAGAAAATCTAAGAGAAGATAGTACTCAATACAAAAAACAACAAGATCAGAATACACAACTACAGAGAAAATAGTTGGGTTTGGCTTCACAATCCCAATGAAGTCTTCAAGTCGTTAACCTACTGGGTTTTGGAAAAACCTAAGGTTAAACGAGAATCGACTCTAGTCGCACCTAATATCACATAGAAGGTGTAGGGATTAGGTTTCCCAGTTGCTAGAGTTCTACCTTTATAGTCTTCAAATCAAGGTTTGCAATGTTACTTTGGTAACAAAGCATTCAATATTCATCGTTAGCTGAAAACCTGATTAGACTCAAGCTAATATCTTTCAACCGTCATATCGAACTTAGCTTGTTACACTCAAATGAAAAGTGACTTCATTTAGATATGATTAACCGTACCTAAATGTGTACAACTTGTTGGCTCAACAATAGTTAACCGAAGTTAGCCATATGAACACTTTCATATCAACCATATTCATCTTAACTATAAACAGTTCAAATGACTCAAATGAAACTAGTTCTCGAGTTGTTCAATTGTTTATATTCTCATAGAAGTATACAAGACACAATTGAAGCAAAATCGATCTTGATTCACTTGAATCAATTCATGAAAATTATAGTCACGTTTTGAAAAAGATTGCATTTCTTATTATATAAATGTATTAGTTCATGAACAAACCGATTTTAGAACATAACCTACTCAAGTATGCAAACGGGTACGCATACCTAAGTGGACGAACTAAGTTTGGGTTCACCAGTATGCGGACGGATACGCATACCTTCCAAACTCAGTTGAATTTCCGGAACTTGAAAATCACGCCAGTACGCATACCGGTGTGCATACGCATACGAGTATGCATACTATGGTTTCCGGATTTGGAATAACTTGCAACAATTAGCACACAAGTACGCATACTGTGATATATCCAATTATGGTTAATTGTTTTAAACTCCCATTTCAATCATTGAAACATTCTTAGAAGACAACAATAGATGTCTCACAAAAACTATTAGCTTCAAAGCAATTTTCAAGTGATCGAATGATCAATACGAAACATTCCGAGTCTACATCAAATGACTGTCTCACTCAAATCATGTAAGATGTTACAAGGCAATTTTCACTTGATCATCTTTTGACTTTCGTTAAGAATATAAGATGAACTTGGTTAAAGCAAAAGCTTACCAACACATATTTTGAGAAATATGTAAGCGAGTTAAACTCAGCTCGAAATATCAAATGTGTATAATCGAAGTTTATATAGCTATACGACTTTTGTCTCAAATAGTAGATAGAATAGATAGACTTTTGAGTGATAGATGAGTTCAAGTCTCCACATACTTTTTGTTGATGAAGTTCCACAAGCTCCCCTTAGTAGTTCTTCGTCTTCAATCGATGAACGCCATGAAGTCTAATGCTCAACTACACTTTTTATCCTAATCCTAGACTTAGCTATAAGTAGAATAGAAATCAAGACTTATAGTTTTGGCAACTAAACTTGACAAACAAGCTTGAGATAGCAACCTTGCGAGTTCGACCGAGCAGTGCTCTAACATTCTCCCCCTTTGTCAATTTTAGTGACAAAACTATCAATACATATGGATTACAAAATAAATAAACTTTGTAGCTTCTCACCAAATGCTTGATTTCCTTGGTTCTTCAACATTAATCGTAATTTTTGTCACTTCCAAGTACTCTAGTGATTCTGAACGTGTTCAACTCAACATCATAGTTGTTGGAGATCCGTAGCTATAACAATGAGAAAACAGTAGCTCTCAATCATTGTTATACAGTGTCATAGTATTATTACACAGTATCAAAGTCCAATTGTATAACAACTTTGAAAACAATACTATGGTGATATGTACCACTCCCCCTTATTCAATACTTCATCTCACAATGAAAACCACTCCCCCTTACATAATGATCTGTAAACCATATGTATTTGTAGTATGAACTACACATTAATTCTCCCCCTTTTTGTCAATATAAATTGGCAAACGTACGAAAACTATTGGGATCATAATGAATTCTCATAGAGATACTTCATGACTAAAAGAGAACATATCAACTTTGTTTTGATGATTTCACATAGTCGAAACTTAGTGTATTCATCAAGGAGTTTATAAATATACAAGAAAACTCCTACAATATTCCACAGCCACACTCCCCACAAAGATTTGGAAATTAAGCACAAGTTCAATTAAGAACTCTCCCCCCATAAAATGTCATTCCCGAAAGAACAACAAGGGCGACCTTACTTTTGCAAGAAAACTAGGATTTCTTTGGACATTAACAAATTACATGAGACATGATTTGTATCCAGAAGACTCAATTAAATTAACCATAAGAGAACCTATGATTAATTTAATCGCAAATGCTCAACATAAGAGAACTTACGGAGTCGCACGGTACTTTCACATAGAAATGGATCAGGGAAAGACCAATATTGCGGAATATTAAAGATTCATTCTATTTTTCATCAATATTTGCATAAATACATATAATAGATTAATCTTTGCAATCAAAAGTTCATCCTATCTTTCATCAATATTTGCATAATGACATAATAGGCTTAACTTTTGACAGATATGGGACAATCATAGTTCACGGACGCAAACACACATATCCCATAACAATTTTTGCAATATATAAAACCAATAAAGATTAATACTACAAAATCATCTTCCAAATAAATTTTAGAATTTAAATAAATAAATCTAAAAACATTGCAAGATGAAAAACGTTGGCTATAACTATGTGTATTCACAATAGTTGTTATTCCAAACCCTAGTTATCCTTCTCAAAACACAAGAATAAATTCTCATAAGAAGTTTCCTAGACATTGAGACCTTATAAAAATTCTTTATCGTCCCCGAACTCCTTGTCGTCAATAGCCACTGGAACATAAGGTTCATGAAGATAGGAGTCAATTCCAACAAACCTTCTTGACTGATGTCGAACCATGGCCTTCTGAATTTCAAGAGTCCTAAAAACAGTAGCCTTTATTTGCAGTATATCCTTTCTTGTTTCCTTCAAGTCTTCAAGAACACCAGAAAACTTCTGAAGATTTGAAGGGACAGCCCTTGGTTTCCTCACATTCCTCTTTTTTCTTTTCAAGAAAGAGGATACCGGAGATATGTCTTTTCCCTTCATGATTTGAAGGGACGGCTTAACAATAATATTAACCTCTTTTTCATCAGAAGACATGATGCTTGGAGTCTCCATACAAGTATGAGATTGTGAGAGAAATTCATAAATCAAGCTCAATAAGCACCCTTGTGATATAAAGAGTTTTTTAGAGAAGGAAAAAGGAATGTAGGGTTACGGAACCTTTATACAGCTAAAAGGATTCACATACGCACAAACCCTAAAGAAGGCAGAATTATCAATTTTAACCCTTTTTTTAATAATAAAATAGGGAAACCATTTTCAATATCAATTAGATATGAAAAAGTATTCCAACAGAAGAAAAAACAAAACTAAAAGAAGAAAAAACAAAACTAAAAGAAGAAAAAACAAACAAAAAAAAATCTACAGCCTGAAGTGTGCAAACTCTTGTCTCTTTTGAACTAGGCACATGAGACGAGATACACCAACCAACACAATTAAGTTGTGCTGGGGTGAACAATGATCTGTCCACCATAACCTTCTTGAACGGAATTCTTAAAACCCTGTTTAACAGACTATTTAGACCGTATTCTTTTCTCTAGAGGTTTACTCTTATCTTTGGAAATTAACTTCTTTGGAGAAGAGATAAGTTTACATACCTTGGACGATTTCTGAACAAGTTTGAGCTTGTTTGCTAATCGATTTTCTCTGTTGAAGTTTATTGACATATCCTATCTTATGTTTGTACTTGAAACAAATGGAGAGTTCATGACCCTTGATAGTACAATAAGAAAATGTTAATATAGAGGATGGTTCAGACGCCATAGTTGTGCAAGCTGCTAGAAAAACGGTAGAACCTGAAAAATTAGAAATAGAATTTCCAGTAGACAAAGAGAAATACATTTTGTCCTCCAAAGTGGTTGAAGTTTCCCCTGGAATAATATCGAGGTTGATGTACGTATTGCTACAATTATCAAAATCAATATTTTCACAGAGGAGTGCAACACTTGATTTTTCGTCTTCATTAGAATCATAGTGATCAGATATTTCATCAAGAGTTGTAGCAAGACCTTTGTTTCCAGTATATTTTCTACGATTCGGACACTCATTTGCAAAATGACCAAACCCTTTACACTTGAGGCACTGTGGCATATCCTCGTCATCAGTATCGTCAATATCCTATTTTTAGGAGGAACACGATTTTGAGGTTTAACTGATGACCTAGGTTTATCTCTAGTAAACCGTTTACTTCTCTTCAAAAGAAGATATCTAAACTGTCTTGTGATCAGAGAGACTGACTTGTCAAGATCTCCATCTGATGAATCAGTCTCAGTAGGATTATCTTCAGAGATGCCAACACTTTTACTTTTATCAAGTAATCTAGTGTTCTTTTGTGCTTTGAAAGCAATATCTTTTCCAGATTTGGATACATGCTCATGATTAAAGATCTTTAACTTCCCAACAAGAGTATTTCTGGAAAGAGTTTCAAGGCTATTTACTTCAACGATGGCATGTTTCATAGACTCGTATCTAGATGGCAATGATCTGAGAATTTTTATTACAATGTCCTTTCAGGAATAATCTTACCCAATGCAAAAGATGCATTAACAATTTCAGACACTTTGTAATTAAACTCATCAAATGAATCTTCATCTTCCATACGAAGGTTTTCCCAATCAGAATTTAGGTTTTTAAGCCTGGCTTCTTTTTCACAGGTACTCCCTTCAAATACGGTTTCCAAGATATCCCACACATCTTTCGACCAAGTGCACGTAGACACATGGTGCTGAAGATCTGGGGTAATGGCATGGATAATTGCATTCAATAATTCATAATATTGCTTTGCGACAAGAATCTCGATAGCATCATAATTACCGATATCCTTTGGAGCAGTTACATCGCCTTCTGTAACAACCAGAGGATTATATCCATTAACAACATACATCCATGATTGAAAATCACGAGCTTGAAGAAAGGCACACATAGAAATTTTCTACCATAAGCAATTCAAGCCATCGAAGACTGGTGGTACGTTTATATAGAGATAGCCCTTCTGTCCATAGAGTCAGATCTCTATAAACACAGACTTATAAGGTCTTAACCGTATTTGCCTGCTCTGATACCAATTGAAAAAGAGGGGGTCTAACAACCACACCCAACATTTTTCTTAGAAATCTGTATGGACTAACTCCAATATACTTTCAAGAGAATCAACTAGACAGTCAAACTCAATCTTAAGAAAAGTACATCCAAGAGTTATATCTGTATTTCTCAATTCAATCTGCAATCAAACAAATAGGAATTTGCAAGCCCGATTGAATATAAGAAATAACTTGGATGGTATCAAAACTAATATCCAAGTGTTAATCAATATAATCAACAACCAAAGGTTGGATTCACAGTTGATTGAACTTACGCACAACCTGTGATATTTCAATTATATAAACAAATATAATGCAGAAAATAAATAACACAGACACCAGATATTTTGTTAACGAGGAAACCGCAAATGTTGAAAAACCCCGGGACCAAGTCCAGATTTGAACACCACACTGTATTAAGCCGCTACAGACACTAGCATACTCCAAGTTAACTTTGGACTGGAATATAGTTGAGCTCTAACCAATCTCACATTGATCAAGGTACAGTCGCGTTCCTTACTCCTCTAAAACCACACCTGATTCTTCGCACTTGATTCCCTTATCTGATCTCACCCACAACTAAGAGTTTCTACGACCCAAAGTCGAAGACTTGATAAACCAATATGTCTCACACAGAAAAGTCTATTGTATAGATAAATCTGTCTTCCACAGATATACCTATGAGTTTTGTTCCGTCTTTTGATAAATCAAGGTGAACAAGAACCAATTGATAAACCAGACTTATATTCCCGAAGAACAGCCTAGTAATATCAATCACGTCACACTAATCTTAACCGTACGGAAGCGAAATAAGATATTGTGGAATCACAAAAGATGAGACGAAGATGTTTGTGACTACTTTTTATCATGCCTATCGAAGATTAAATCTCGAGCAAATCTTAGAGAAGATAGTACTCAATACGATAGAAAACAACAAAATCAGAACACGCAACTACAGAGAAAATAGTTGGGCCTGGCTTCACAATCCCAATGAAGTCTTCAAGTCGTTAATCTACTGGGTTTTGGAAAAACCTAAGGTTAAAGGAGAATCGACTCGAGTTGTAACTAGTATCACAGAGGAGGTGTGGGGATTAGGTTTCCCAGTTGCTAGAGTTCTACCTTATATAATATTCAAATCAGGTTTTGCAATAAATGTTACCTTGGTAACAAAGCATTCAATATTCACTATTAGATGAAAACCTGATTAGACTCAAGCTAATATCTTTCAATCGTTTGATCGAACTTAGTTTGTTACACACAAATGAAAAGTGACTTCATTTAGATATGAGTAATCGTACCTAAACGTGTACACCTTGTTGGCTCAACAATAGTTAACCGAAGTTATCCATATGAACACTTTCATATCAACCATATTCATCTTAACCATAACTAGTTCAAATGACTCAAATGAAACTAGTTATAGAGTTGTTCAATTGTTTATATTCTCATAGAAGTATACAAGACACAATTGAAGCAAAATCGATTTTGATTCACTCGAATCAATTCATGAACATTATAGCCACGATTTTCAAAAGATTGCATTCCTTATTATATAAATGTATTAGTTCATGAACAAACCGATTTTAGAACATAACCTACTCAAGTATGCAAACGGGTATGCATACCTTAGTGGTCGGACTAAGTTTGGGTTCGCCAGTATGCGAACGAGTACGCATACCTTCCAAACTCAGTTGAATTTCCGGAATTTGAAACTCACGCCAGTACACATACCGTTATGCATACTAAGTTCCCGGACTTTCATTAACCAACCAGTACGCATACAGGTATGCATACTATGGTTCCCGGACTTAGAATAACTTGCAACAGTTAGCACACAAGTACGCATACTATATATGCAATATCCAATCATGGTTAATTGTTCTAAACTCTCATTTCAATCGTTGAAACATGCTTAGAAGACGAAAATAGTTGTCTCACACAAACTATTAGCTTCAAAGCAATTTTCAAGTGATCGAATGATCAATACGAAACATTCCAAGTCTACATCAAATGACTGTCTTACACAAATCATGTAAGATGTTACAAGGAGATTTTCACATGATCATCTTTTGACTTTCGTCAAGGATATAAGATGAACTTGGTTAAAGCAAAAGCTTACCAACACATATTTCGAGAAATATGTAAGCGAGTTAAACTCAGCTCGAAATATCAAACGTGTATAATCGAAGTCTCTATAGCTATACGATTTTTGTCTCAAATAGGAGATAGAGTAGATATACTTTTGAGTGATAGATGAGTTCAAGTCTCAATATACATTTTGTTGATGAAGTTCCACAAGCTTCCCCTTAGTAGTTCTCTGTCTTCAATCGATGAACGCCGTGAAGTCTAGTGCTCAACTACACTTTCGATCATAATTAGAGACTTATCTATAAGTAGACTAGAAATCATGACTTAAAGTTTTGGCAACTAAACTTGACAAACAAGCTTGAGATAGCAACGCTTGCGAGTTCGACCGAGCAGTGCTCTAATACTTTGTAACCAATGACTACAAGTTGCGATCCAGTTTTTGAAAGTGTTGATGGTGGTTTTTAGTTCAGGGCTAAAAATGTAAAACCCTATGTTTAATGCGCCGTCTGTAAAAAGACTGAGCCATTTAAAAGTAATGAGTGCCCGGTCTTCTCTACTCATACATGTATTGAGCAACTCAGTATATTTATTCAGAATGGTGCATGTAGCAACAATCCCAAACATTCTGTAAACTCTCGCCTACATTACTCATTAGTGTATGGTTTATTTATATTTTCCTATGCTATATTCCCCATATGAACCCTTAGTATTGGTATGACATGACAATTAGTGTTCACTCGCAGCTGAGTAGCACGAATTTACCGAAGTATCAAAATTAAGGTCTGCATGAAAATGCTCAATGAGAAGACAAGCTATCTGCTCTCTGAGAATAAAAAAATTTTGTGTCAACATATATAATTTATTAAATTTGTTCAATTTTGTGATAACTCACAAGATTCAAGTTTTCGGCCTAATTAATGTGCAAACATTAGGTCTTTTGCGCCTTGTGCAAATATTTCGAACCCTATTGGTCGAGGCCAAACCTAGATAAACTGGGAACTAATCCGCCATGGAGCTAGTAGGAGCAAAGTCCTACCAAAAAATGAGAAATAAAGAAGAACTGTGGCAAATAGGAGCGACAACAAAAGAGGTGCGGCCACACCACATAACTGGTCGGTCCGCTCCAATAGGCACCGCCAGTGGCCGCTGGCCACGCTCCATGTTTCCCTTGCCAATCTCTTTTTATATCGACCAATCAGGTCGCTCTAAATGTGTCACACGCATTTAGAATGAATCCGACCCCACATTGCTTGCCGGCCCTCTTTCCCATCGACCAATCAGGTCGCTCTAAATGCGCCACACGCATTTAGAATGAGGTCGGCCCCACATTGCTTTCCCGCCCTCTTTCCCATCGACCAATCAGATAGCTCTAAATGCGCCACACACATTTGGAATGAGGTCGGCCCCATGTTGCTTGCCGGCCCCTCTTTTTTCCATCGACCAATCAGATAGCTCAAAACCCGCCACACACACTTTTAATAAAGTTGGAAGTTGGTTGGTCGATGCGCGTAATTCCATTAGGAACCTAATCTAGACGGACCAAGCCAGTTTCTAAAAAATCACGGCCGCACGGATTGGCCACTTGATTTATTAAGCTTAGCCGCTCCTAACGCTCCCAAATAGGCATCACCATGCCACCGCAAGCAACGTGCCTACACCGCTGCTCCAAATCGCGCCTAGTGATTGTCGCAGGCTCCAAGACGATTGGCTAGCCAACCTACCAAATCGCTCCAGCGTGCCAATTGGCAGGCCATGCCATTCCGCGGCAGCAACATGCCATAACAGCACAGCTGCGTGCTAACCCACTTTTCGTTCATGTCCAACGCCATAACAAATTCCAATTAGGGTATTCTGATCAGAATACGATTCTTGTTCTAGTGGCATTAGTCGAAACCCTAATTCCTAGTCGTGGCCTAAATTATGCCGCTTCGGCCTTACAACATGCCACAAGCCATGTGGGACCTAGAAAACCCTAAAAATGATGTCATGCTATGGCCACCCATGGCATCCTTGCGCCTATGGTCGTTCCCACATTATGGCCCTTCCATAATTCCTTTGACGCGGCCATGTCAGCGTGTCGCGGCCACATGCCACACGTGCTAATTAGGTTTTTGGCATGCCAAACCCTAATTTGGATAGGGCCGCTACGATAACCATGCCAAATAATGCCACCCAGGGCATTAAGTTTGATACGGCAACTAGAGCCAATATTGTTGAGCCATATTTGGACCTAACACCAATATGCCAAGATATAGTGGTCGCGGCTACGCCAGACGCTATTCGCGCCACTATGCCACTGGCATGCGCCAATCGCGCCACTATGCCATTACCAGGTGCCAACGGGATGTGGCCATAATCAACGACCACCTTCTCTCATAAATTGCAATCTCGGCCGTCCAGCTTCGCCACGGAATTAACGGGCCTATGGTAAGTCTTAGGTGACCAACCAAGACTAACCTAACAGCGTCATACGCCAGTTTCCTGCAGCAAGTCTCATGACTTGACTTGCCACACATGATTATCCGCCACCTAGATGACTTACGATTAATCAGAATAACCAGGTCTTGCACACAAGACCCACTCAGCAATCTGTTGCACATTTTCCACGAAAATACTCGAGACATCGAACATGTCACAAACTGGGGGATGCTCATCAGGGTATTGATCTGGCGGTTTACAGCGTGCGGCGTGCAACACGCCCATTATAAGAAAGTGTCAGGAAAGTGGATAGTTAGTGGCGGCAAGAAGTAGTGGGTGTAAACTAAACTGTTTCCCCTCATAGTAGGGACGTGGTTTCTAGCATTTACACATTACCCCACTTCTCCATCACTAAACCACTCCCACTTCTTATGAGATCAGGGTGCGTTCAATTATGACTTGTATAAATAGGTTTCTGCCTATTTCGACCAACCAAGAGAGTTTAAGTTAACAACACAAGTATCCAGAAAAATACCAAGAAAAGATAGCTTACATTCCGCAAGCCAGTTCCATATTCTGATACAAATCATAAAATAGCCACACCTTCAGAGTTAAACATTCTGATCTCAACACCTTATTCGCTTCCCTCCCTAAGATCAACCCTTCCCCTTCACTTTGTGAACGAATCAAGACTGGAACAACCATTTCTTGGTTTATGCGAGGATTGTACAGATTGATCTCTCGAATCTAAAGTACTCTCGTGCAGTGCGTTTGTTAAGGGTTTAGATTCGTTTCTCGGTGGAACACCCAAATTTACCAAAACAAGTAGAATCAGTTTTTACCTATAAACAGAAAGATAACATACTTACATGTTTTGGTACACCGCGAGCTATAATTAGTGATGGAGGCCCACACTTTTGTGATAGACCATTTGCGCGTTCAATGGAACAATACAATATTACTCACAAAGTACCTATCCCATCATCCACAAAGTGGCGGTCAGGTAGAGGTATTCAATAGGGAAATTAAACATATTCTAGAGAAAACAATGAATCCTAATAAGAAAGATTGGTCTTCGAGGCTTACTGATGCCTTATGGGATTACCTACCGCGTTTAAAACCCCCCCATTGGAAATCACTTTATCACCTAGTATGTGGCAAGTCATGTCACCTTCATGTTGAATTAGACCATAGGGCCTATTAGACTGTAAAGCAGGTTAATTTTCGCTTGATAAGGCAACAGAAATCTCCAGCTCAATGAGATGGAAGAGATTCGTAGAGATGCAAACAATAGTGCTAAGGAGTATAAGAAAAAAATGAAACTTGTGCATGATAGAAATATTTTACAAAAGTCATTTTCTCCAGGTCAAAAAGTTCTTATGTATGATACTCATTTGCATCTATTTTCAGGGAAGTTACGCTCTCGGTGGAACGTTCCTTCTGTGGTCCTCACTATTTTTCCATGACGTTGTTGATATCGAGATACTGAATGGTACGTAGTAGTTCCTCAGAAGTTCACGGTCAGATACTGAAGCCCTTTTTAGAGCCTTTTCCTGCATGTGATGTTGAGGAGGTCCTCCGGAGGATCCTGTTTACCTTGGTTGACCATCAAGGAGGTTTGTTGTACATTACTAGTTTTTTTATAGGTTTTTGTTATTCATATTTTTAGGTTATTATTTTCTTTCTTGTTCCCATTGAAGGATTGATACGCTTCATCGATGTAGTATCTTTCTAGCTTCTCTCTTTATTTATTCCTCTTGTTACCTATATTTTCTTTTATTGTTTTTTATTAGAAACATTAAGGACAAAGTTAGATTTATGTTTGGGTTAAGGGAGAAACATTTAGTATTTATTTGCAATAACGAAACTCCAAAATTTAGAAACTTGTACCAATTCAGGATAACACTAATGATAGACGCATTTATGTGTCTAATTTGTCCTCAATGTTTCGTATTGTTAGTACTCGTTTTCGTCCTTATTATGGTGTTTTGTGTGTTTGTAGGTATTTTTTGGAAATAAATATTTTTGGAAATTTCGACTCGAAAAGTTGCCCGGGGCACCCTTGGAGGACACGTGTTATTCGGACTCTCACCTTTGGTTAAGGGGCACCTTCTTTGCTTTTCGCACCCCAACTGTTGGATAAGGGACAACCCTTTCTTCTTCGTTTAAATTTGTTTTGGTGGGAAATTTTCATTCTCAAACTGTGGATTTTTCGATCGGAATTTGGAAGGGTTAGAGGTTAACTCAATCGCTGAAACTTCATGGGTAGACGTGATATGACAATAGAAAGCTGGTATGGGTGTTCGTTTGAATCAAATTTGGCTAGATAATCGTGTGGAAGAAAATAGGGCAGTCCGTGCATGGGAGAGTTATTTCACGAGATTGCATGAGTTTAAACGATTTCTCAGCATGTTTTGTTGACTCGAGCAACAGTTTGGAGCGTTTCAGAGGTAAATAAGGTAGATTCAACAGCATCAGACGTGTAGGAGAAGGATTTTTGGAAAGAAAATATTCCGAGAATATTACCCTTCACTGCCGAATAAAGAGAGATTACTGTGAGTTATTACGCAGGATTTTCTTCGCCTGTTGAGTATAAATATCATCCTGGGGTAGCAGAGAAGTGGGGAGAGAGTTTTGGGAGGATTTAGAACATCACAGAGGCGAGAAATTAAAGTTGCAGAGAGTCACCATTTCTGCTGCTTCATAGCTGAAGAACACGAAGAACAGACCAACAAAGATAGTCGTTTCTCTACAGTAATAACGACTCACAGTCGTGGGTCGTACATCAGAGGCAGACTTATTTGCTACAACGTTTGCGACACAGAGGCGTGGGTCTTAGAGAAACAGTAACACATATAACTGTTACAAACCCGGTTTTCATTATATTTCTCCCTTTTCATCATTTGTAAACCATTTTTGAGCAATAATAATGAATTTCGAGCGTGTTTCCAACATGATGATGTGCTAATTCTCTCACAACCAAGGCAATGAGGAAGCTATTTACGCATGAATAATTTGGTAACTATTACATTTTCTCTAATATTTAATTATAATTCACTCAATCACTGCTTTTGCAGAGTTTTAAATTGTTTGCATAATTTTCCTAATCAGTTGTGATTCAATTAAATAGGTTATGCTTTGTTTAGATAATCTATGCTTAAGGGATACAATTGATGTTTGAGAATTTGCTTGATTATTAGTGAATTAAGATATAAAGGACTTAAAAGATAATTAGACTTTTGGATTATTTACCATCATTAATTATGTGTAATAGTGGAATCAGTGTCTTGGTTATTTTCTCATATCTTGAAGTCAATTTTGTAATAAGTTTTCTTTACTTTTAAGTTTTATAAGTCTAAAAATCCATTGCTTTCACAAGCCTCAACGAACCTTTTTACTACAACTCAATTGAAAAACCCATCAATTTTTGGCGCCGCCGACGCGGGCTTGTCTTTAGGCTAGAGTTTTTAGATTTTTTAGGTTTTTATTTGTTTTTATTTTATTTGTTCTTCTTTACGTTTTTGGGTTTTTGTCTTTTCCTTACAAATTTTGGAATTGGGAGCGAAAGAAAATTTTGCCAAAGCTTTGGTGAATACTTAAAGACTTGGAGTAAAAGACAAAGCAAAATGAGCGAAAGAAGATTTTTTTTTTTTGTTTTTATTAAAAAAGAGAGAAAAAAAAGAGAGAGATTTTATTTTTTATTTTATTTTAATTTTTTTTTTAGACTTTCCTTTTCTTTTGGACTTTGGACTTGGACATTTTTTTATTTTTAAACCCTACGGAAGGGTAGTATTAAATATTAAACTGTTTGCATAGAAGGACGGTGATTACGATATCACCTCGGCCCCTCGGGTTCGTACACGACATTGGAGTTGTGGCACGAGTCGACTTCAGCGGTTCATCCCCTGTCTGGAACGGGAGGTAAGTTTGTCGAAACACTCGCGAATCCCCTGTCAGCGAGTTACTGTATTCCTTCGTTTGCATATATGCTGAGGACTTGAAAACAGCTGCTTTAATTTCCTAGTAAAGGGAAAGGACTGGCTTTACAAGATAAGGGTTCGGATTTCATCACCGTTCTCTTCTTGCCCGCCTTAGGAAAACAAAACCAAACGCGAACCTAAACCTAAAATTTGGAATAGAACGAGACCTATAGGGTAACAAGCTTAATAGGAAAGTCGTTCGAAAAATATTGGTTACTATTTTGAGCATACTTCGAAGTTCATGATGGTTTTTGTGAGTTGAATGTGTGACTGCGCCGCCTTGGAATGCGGTGAGGCCTTGGGTATCAAAGCTCTACGCAGCTTCCCTCGCCTCTATTCAACTTACTTTGACTCGGATTGATTCCATAGGGGTTTGCTCAAACTGTAACGAATTCCCATTCGAAGGATTAGAAGCTGGTCTAGAAACAATATAAGTGGAGCCATCATGCTTTTTGTTTGCTAGAAATCAGTAGGTTTGCTGTAGTGGAGTCAGCCTTGTTTGTGTTTGCATAGAACTTCCCTTCCTTTTAGGACTTTTCTTTTTCTTTTCTTTTTCTAGTGTATGCCCGGGGTTATCAGAGAGCGGGCTTGGAAAAGAAACACTCTAGGTCGTTTGATTAGTAATAAACCTAGTAGTTCTTCTTGTGAAGGCGGGGAGCTCGAAGACTCTTTTTTTGGGAGCCCCGTTTTTGGAAACTTCAGTTTTGAAAATCTGTCTCTTCGTGAGGAAGGTACCCCTAGTACTTCAGCTGTGCCAGCGATGGCAACTTTGAAAGATTACATGTTCCCAACTAGGACCAACCGAGCTTCGTGCATTAAATTGCCAGCCACTACGGCTAATTTCGAGATAAAACCTAGTATTCTTCAGATGATCCCTATATTCTTAGGAAAGGATGATGAGAACCCTTATTTTCATATTAGGGACTTTGAGGAAATTGTGGGACAATTAGAATAAAAGACCTTACTGATGAAGTTTTGAAACTTAAGATGTTTCCCTTTTCCTTGAGAGATAAAGCCAAGACCTGGATGAACAACCTTCCATCTGAATGCATTGAAACATGGCAAGAACTTATTGCTGCTTTCTATATGAAGTTCTACCCTAAGCATAAAACTGCAGCTGTTAGGAAGAAAATTAGTTCCAGTACGCAACAAGAGGGAGAATCTCTTTATAGGTTTTTAGAGATATTCAATGATCTCCTATCGCAGTGTCCTCACCATGGATTTGATAAGATGAAACTCGTAGAGATTATTTATGATGGTTTAGACTATTCGACCAAAGCCATGTTCGAGTCTATGTGTGCTGGTGAGTTCACTAGTAAAAGTGTTGATGATGCCTTTACCTTCTTAGGAACTATCGCTGAAAAATCCCAACAATGGGAGTCTTGTGTTGAACCTCCTAAAAGACTCTTGGTCAATAGAAGTAGCACCAATATGGTAGATACAAGCTTTGGGTCATATGCTAAGTTTGTTGCTTTGTCTAGAAGGTTAGAAGCTTTGGAATTGAATCAGTCTAAACATAGGTATCTTGTTGAACCTAATGAGAGGATTAGAGCCTCTCAAGTCTCTAGTTGTGGAGTAGAACCCAATAACTCGTTTTGGGAAGGTCAGGTTAGTGAAGAACAAGCCCATGCTGTCTATAACAACGCTAGGTTTGAAAACCTTCAGAAGATTGACCCATAATCAGAGACCTATAACCCTGGTTGGAGAAACCATCCTAATTTCTCTTGGTCTAAGGGCCAGAATCAAGGTCAGTATAGTAATGCTCAGGTTCCCCCAGGTTTTGGCTACACTAAGAATCCTTCAGCTCCGACACAGTTTCAGAACCCTTCAGATAAAAAGATTATGAGTTTAGAAGAGTCTCTTGCTTTGTTAACTCGTAACACTGTGCAGTTTCAGCAATCTGTTGCTCAAGGTTTAGAAGAAAATAAGAGAATAGGTCAGGCTAACTCTCAGGCTATTTCCGAGTTGAAAAACCAGGTTAGTCAGATAAATGAGTCTTTAAGAGAAAGAGGTAAGTTTCCTAGTCAGACTCAACCCAACCCTAGAGGAATTAATGAAATAGGTGAAAGACCATCCGATCATGTGAATGCTATTAAAACCCTTAGGAGTGGTAGAGTGATAGACAACAAGGTTGCCATGCCTGATAGTAAACATACTGCAGTTCACCCTTCTGAACCAGAAACTGAGGAGACTGATAGAGTCTCTAAAGAGACCAATGAGGGTCATATTGAGCCCGGATTTGCTCCTAGAGCCCCATTCCCACAACTACTAGTTCCAACAAAGAGGGAGTCCACCTTTAATTATATATTGGAGGTTTTTAAGCAGGTAACCATCAACCTTCCATTGTTGGATGCGATTAAGCAGATTCCCGCTTATGCTAAGTTTCTTAAGGACTTGTGTACACGAAAGCGTAAGCTTAGTGTCCAAAAGAAAGCCTTCCTAGCTAGTCACGTGAGTTCCATTATTCAGAATACCACTACTCCTAAGTATAAAGACCCAGGGTCCCCTACCATTTCTTGCGAAATAGGTAAATACCTTGTTGAGAAAGCTTTGCTTGACTTAGGAGCCAATGTGAATTTACTTTCATACCATGTGTACCTCAAGCTAGGACTTGGTGATATGAAACCTACCCAGATGACACTTCAATTAGCTGATAGGTCCGTTAAAATTCCTCGTGGTGTGATCGAGGATGTTATTATTGAGGTCGACAAGTTTATTTATCCAGTGGATTTTGTTATCCTAGATACCCAACCTGTCCCTGACCCAGAGAACCAGATACCAGTGATTTTAGGTCGCCCATTTTTAGCAACATCCAATGCGATCATTAATTGTCTAACTGGTATTATGAACTTGTTTTTTGGTAATATGACTATTGAGCTGAACGTCTTTCATATTAGTAAGCTACCCTCTGAACTAGATGACTCGAGAATAGAAGAGGTAAACATGATAGGAACATTAGTAGAGGAGTCATTACCAAACACTTTGTTAGAAGATCCATTAGAGAAATGCCTAGCTCACTTTGGGATTGATTTCGATGATGATAATGTTAATGAGGTGAATGCTTTGTTAGATTCAACCCCTTTGTTAGACACTAGTAACGGATGGAAACCTAAGTTCGAACCACTACCAGTTTCTAAGTCTACCCTAGTTCCTTCGTTAGAAGAGCCTCCTAAGTTGGACCTAAAACCATTGCCAGATACCCTGAAGTAGTGTTTTTAGGCCCGTCTGAAACTTTACCTGTGATTGTTGCTTCCGACTTGGATAGTGATCAGGAAAGTAGGCTAGTGTAGTGAACGTACTTCAAAACAACAAAGAAGCTTTAGGGTGGACCATAGCAGACATTAAGGGTATAAGTCCTACGTTTGTATGCATCAGATCTATTTAGAGGAAGATACCAAACCTTCTAGGGAGATGCAACGAAGACTAAACCCTAATATGAAAGAAGTAGTTCGAACCGAGGTTCTTAAGCTGTTAGATGCAGGCATTATCTACCCCATTTCAGACAGTAAGTGGGTCAGCCCCGTTCAGGTTGTTCCCAAGAAATCCGGTATTACTGTAGTCCAGAATGATAACAATGAGTTAATCCCGACCGAGTGACCACGGGTTGGCGTGTTTGTATTGACTATAGGAAATTGAACAAGGTCACTAGGAAGGACCACTTTCCCCTTCCCTTTATCGACCAAATGCTAGAGAGATTAGCTGGACATAGTCATTACTTTTTCTAGATGGCTACTCAGGCTACAATCAGATCGTTATTCCCCAGAAGACCAAGAAAAAACTACTTTTACTTGTCCCTTTGGTACCTTTGCGTATAGACGCATGCCTTTCGGGCTATGTAACGCCCCTGCGACTTTTCAGCGTTGCATGATGAGCATATTTTCCGATATGGTAGAAAAGTTTTTAGAGGTCTTTATGGATGATTTTTCAGTGTTTGGTTCGTCTTTCGATGAGTGCTTGCATCATTTGTCATTAGTGTTGACTAGGTGTAAGGAAAAGAATCTAGTGCTTAATTGGGAGAAATGTCATTTCATGGTTCGATCAGGAATTGTCTTAGGGCATATCGTATCTTCTAAGGGTATAGAGGTAGATAAAGCCAAAGTTGACCTTATCAAGACTTTACAGGTCCCAAAAACCGTAAGAGATATTAGGTCATTCTTAGGGCATGCAGGTTTTTATCGTCGATTCATTAAGGATTTTAGCTTGATTTCTAGACCTCTTTGCAACTTGCTTGCAAAAGATGTTAAGTTTGTCTTTGATGATGCTTGTTTAGAGGCTTTTGAGAAGCTTAAGACTTTACTCACTACCGCCCCCATAGTCCAGGCACCCAACTGGAACTTACCCTTTGAGATCATGTGTGATGCTTCAGATTATGCTATTGGTGTTGTGCTAGGTCAGCGAGAAAACAAATTACTTCATGTGATTTACTATGCTAGCAAAACTCTGAATGATGCCCAGTTGAACTATACCACTACCGAGAAGGAACTGTTAGCCATTGTGTTTGCCTTAGACAAGTTTAGACCCTATCTCTTAGGTTCTAAGATCGTCATATATACTGATCATGCTGCTTTGAAATATCTTTTGTCTAAGAAGGATACGAAACCTAGATTGATTAGGTGGATACTTTTGTTGCAAGAGTTTTCTCCAGACATTAGAGAAAAAGGGTGCCGAAAATGTAGTAGCAGACCACTTGTCTAGGCTAGTTGTTGATTCCCCTGATGATTCCCTTCCTATAAGGGATAGTTTTCCTGATGAACAACTTTTCTTTGTTACCCAAGCACCTTGGTATGCGAATATAGTGAATTATCTTGTTACTGGTCGAATGCCCCAACATTGGGGTAAACAAGATCGTTCTAGGTTTTTAGCCGAGGTTAAGCACTTCTTTTGGGATGATCCTTATTTGTTTAAGTATTGTCCAGACCAGATTATTAGGAGATGTATACCTGAGAGTGACCAGTCCAGTATTATTTCCTTTTGTCATGATCATGCTTGTGGAGGTCACTTTAGTGCTAAGAAGACTGCTGCTAAGATATTGCAGTGTGGATTCTATTGGCCTTCGTTGTTTAAAGACTCCCATAGTTACTGTGTTACTTGTGAGCGTTGCCAGAAATTAGGAACCATTTCCCGTAGGAACATGATGCCCTTGAACCCTATTTTAGTTGTTGAGGTCTTTGATGTGTGGGTATTGACTTTATGGGTCCGTTTCCTAATTCTTTTGGTAACCTATACATCCTTGTCGCCGTAGACTATGTCTCTAAGTGGATTGAGGCGGTTGCGTGTAAAACCAATGACCATAGGGTTGTGATTGAGTTCTTGAAAAATAATATACTTACACGTTTTGGTACACCGCGAGCTATAATTAGTGATGGAGGGTCGCACTTTTGTAATGGACCTTTTAGGCTTCTGATGAAGAAATATGGTATTACACATAAGGTAGCTACCCCGTATCATCCGCAGACTAGTGGTCAGGTAGAGGTTTCCAATAGGGAGATAAAACGTATATTAGAGAAAACAGTTAATCCTAATCGGAAAGACTGGTCGTCTAGGCTTACTGATGCCTTATGGGCTTACCGTACTGCGTTTAAGACCCCCATTGGAATGTCGCCTTATCGGCTTGTGTATGGCAAGGCATGTCATTTACCTGTTGAGTTAGAACATAGAGCTTATTGGGCTGTTAAGCAACTAAATTTTTCACTTGACAAGGCAGGAGCCCATAGGAAACTCCCTCAATGAGTTGGACGAGATTCGTATAGATGCTTACGATAGTGCGAAGGAGTATAAGAACAAAATGAAACTTGTGCATGATAGAAATATTTTACGGAAGTCATTTTCTCCAGGTCAAAAAGTTCTTCTGTATGATACCCGTTTACATCTTTTCCCTGGGAAGTTACGTTCTCGGTGGACGGGTCCTTTTATTGTTCGCACTGTCTTTCCTCATGGAGCTGTTGAAATTGAGACACCGGATGGTAGTAGTTCTTCGAAGGTTAACGGTCAGAGATTGAAACCCTTTTTAGAGCCCTTTCCTACAGGTGATGTTGAGGAGGTCCCTCTGGAGGACCCTGTTTACCCTTGATTGACCATCGAGGAAGTTGTATTGTATATTAGTTTTTGATTTTCTTCACCCAGGTACTATCTTTCCAACTTCTCCTCGTGTTATTTTACTTTTGGTATTGCTCTTTCATTAGAAACATTGAGCACAATGTTAGATTTAAGTTTGGGGGTGGGGAAGAACTTTTTAGTTGCACTTTTGAAACTTCTAGCGTCACATGGTATCCGGTTAGCTAAGTTTACATACTGTTTCTCACCGAAAAGATAGAAATTGGAATGCTAGGGATAACAACCTTTTGAGACATTAGAGAAAAAGACATTGAGATCCTTGAAATTCAGGAGAGAACTTGTTCCTTTTAGAGGGTAACCGTGATGGACCTAACCATACATGATGGAAAGGCAAGTAGGTCATGAAATGCCAGAAAGACAAAGCAACCTCACAATGTAGTCTTAGTTACTGGATTGCGATTCTCTCTCAGTAGAAACTTATCATCATCAACAAGCGGAGCGACATCAAAATCTATGAAGAAAGTTGAAGACGTTTTAGGTTTAGAAGCAACAATAGAAAGAATAATTCAAAAATCGAAGTTGAAGTTATAAGAGCAAATGATATAAGTTGTTAGAATTCATGATACCAAGACATCACAAGTTGCGAAGATCCAAGTTTAGACCGAAGAAGACGTTGTTTCTACTGAGCACTATGAGAGAGTCGAAGAAAGATACATTTGGTTGCTTTGTTAGTCCGCTTTCAATCTGGCACAAGATATTTCTAGCACTGGTTTAACTCATCACACGTAATTAGTCCAGCTGTGTATCAGATGTCCCTCTCATCTTTATCTCTCTCCTAATCTTATCCAGCTGTAAAGCAGCGGACACATCTTACAATGTTTATCTAGCTGTGTAGAAGATATCTCTTTATCTAGCAGTGTTGCGGATGTGTCTCCCCTTTTCTTCAGTCAACTTTAGAGATGACACCTTTAATTTCTCTGGCATTCTAGTTACTTGGAGATAAGTTGAGAATATGTATGTCCTAATAGCTCTTTGGATACTTGTGACCAATTAGAAGTAATGGTTTTGTGGGTACACCTCTGGTAAACCCTCCCGAGATTAACTCGGTTTTATTTTTTATTAGTTTTGCTCGAGGACTAGCAAATAATAAGTTTGGGGGTATTTGATAGACGCATTTATGTGTCTAATTTTTCCTCAATGTTTCGAATTGTTAGTACTCGTTTTCGTCCTTATTATGGTGTTTTATGTGTTTGTAGGTATTTTTTGGAAATAAATATTTTTGGAAATTTCGGCTCGAAAAGTTGCCCGGGGCACCCTTGGAGGACACGTGTTATTCGGACTCTCACCGTTGGTTAAGGGGCACCTCAATTACTAAGGGGAACCTTCTTTGCTTTTCGCACCCAAGCTGTTGGATAAGGGACAACCCTTTCTTCTTCGTTTAAATTTGTTTTCGCGGGAAATTTTCATTCTCAAACTGTGGATTTTTCAATCGGTATTTTGGAAGGGTTAGAGGTTAACTCAATCGCTGAAACTTCATGGGTAGACGTGATATGACAATAGAAAACTGGTATGGGTGTTCGGTTGAATCAAATTTGGCTAGATAATCGTGTGGAAGAAAATAGGGAAGTCCGTGCATGGGAGAGTTATTTCACGAGATTGCATGAGTTTGAACGATTTCTCAGCATGTTTTGTTGACTCGAGCAACAGTTTGGAGCGTGTCAGAGGTAAATAAGGTAGATTCAACAGCAGCAGACGTGTATGAGAAGGATATTTGGAAAGAAAATATTCCGAGAATATTACCCTTCACTGCCGAGTAAAGAGAGATTACTTTGAGTTATTACGCAGGATTTTCTTCGCCTGTTGAGTATAAATATCATCCTGGGGTAGCAGAGAAGCGGGGAAAGAGTTTTGGGAGGATTTAGAACATCATAGAGGCGAGAAATTGAAGTTGCAGAGAGTAACCATTTCTGCTGCTGCATAGCTGAAGAACACGAAGAACAGACCAACAAAGATAGTCGTTTTTCTACAGTAATAACGACTCACAGCCGTGGGTCGTACATCAGAGGCAGACTTATTTGCTACAACGTTTGCGACACAGAGGCGTGGGTCTTAGAGAAACAGTAACACATATAACTGTTACAAACCCGGTTTTCATTATATTTCTCCCTTTTCATCATTTGCAAACCATTTTTGAGCAATAATAATGAATTTCGAGCGTGTTTCCAACATGATGATGTGCTAATTCTCTCACAACCAAGGCAATGAGAAAGCTGTTTACGCATGAATAATTTGGTAACTATTACATTTTCTCTAATATTTAATTATAATTCACTCAATCACTGCTTTTGCAGAGTTTTAAATTATTTGCATAATTTTCCTAATCAGTTGTGATTCAATTAGATAGGTTATGCTTTGTTTAGATAATCTATGCTTAAGGGATACAATTGATGTTTGGGAATTTGCTTGATTATTAGTGAATTAAGATATAAAGGACTTAAAAGATAATTAGAGTTTGGAATTATTTACCATCATTAATTCATGTGTAATTGTGGAATCAGTGTCTTGGTTATTTTCTCATATCTTGAAGTCAATTTTGTAATAAGTTTTCTTTACTTTTAAGTTTTATAAGTCTAAAAATCCATTGCTTTCACAAGCCTCAACGAACTTTTTTACTACAACTCAATTGAAAAACCCATCAACTAACCAATCTAAGTGGACTGGAAACCTATTGGTTGTAAGAGTTGAAATACCCAGCTAAATGGTCTATTAGTAAAATGACAAGGATCAGGTGTTACAAATAACATGATAGTTGTCATCATATCTCGAAGTTGTCACCATATCACCTTCTGTTTTTACTTTTGCAAATTTATGTGTTTTTGTAAGTAATTTGGTGGGGTACTAGTATCACCTTGTTGTCGCTGCTGGGATGAAGTATATTGTATGAGATCAAGCCCCATTTTCGTATTTTAGTTATTTATACCGCTAAAAAGAAAATAGGGTATCGACATTTGGATAACAATTTGTGTGTTCTCCCTGTCTCCGTCTCATAAGCAAGAATGGAGTGCAGAACCCATAGGAACTATCATGCAATCTGCTGAAAGAGAGCGTGCGCTTGGATTCAAAGGGTCTAATCATGTTGTCAATTCTTTCATAAAAAAAAACCTATTATTCAATAAATAAATCAACCACTGGGGACCTTGTATATACCAACTGAGTTGATACTATAATTAGGATTCAAATAGTGGGTGCGTATTTCAATCCATTAGGATTCATCTTGGAATTAACGTTCATACATATATTCAGGGAAACACCGTTTACCTTAGTCAACATTTACACACCTTTATCTCCATATTCATATTATTAATCTATTCATGTGATTATTGTTTGTTGGATTCCGAGTATTGTGGCCTATTGTACGACTATCTAAGTAGAGCTTTATTTTCTTATATATGATTTTTAGTACGCTTGAGTGCAAACTCGTGTACATTAATTGGATTCAAAATTGGGTAATTCCTCCCATCACTAATGAGTAAGCAAGCCATCTAAGGAGATTGTTTAGTGTCATTCCTAGATTCTTTATAGGTATCAAGGGTTTGAAGTAAAGGTTTTGTGGTACACCTCTTGTAAATCCTCCCGAGACAATACTCGGCCACTAGGGCCACCTAGGGGTTCAAAGGGATTCTTTATAGGTATCGCGATGCCTGCGACAGTGAGTTAGTATTTTATTTTCTGAGATTATATTTGCTCGAGTACTATCATATAATAAGTTTGGGGGTACTTGATAGACACATTATTGTATCTGATTTGTCTCAATTTTATATTTTATTAGTGCTCATTTTTGTACTTATTATGGTATCTTATGTATTTTATTAGTGCTCATTTTTGTACTTATTATGGTATTTTATGTGTGCTTAGGTGTTTTTCAGGAGGAAACATTTTTGGAAAGACCGTCTCGAAGAATACCTAAAAGCACCAGAAAATTTACTGAAGGAACCACAACTTTGGACAAGTCCCCACCCCCGCACACACAGAGCTAAAGGCACCCCACACAATGGATTAAAGCACTCACCTTATTCACGGGTTAAATAAGTTTTTGCGGGACATGATTATTCTCACCTACGAATTCTTCAGAGATAATTTTGGACGAGATTTTCGTGGTGATTCTCTTAACTTAGGTTATAGATTCGTATTCCGATAAAACAAGGTGGGTAATTGGATTACTCACGTAAAAAGAAGAAGATTTACATATATTCCACGATAAAACAGGTAAGGAGTGTTTCTCGGGTATTTAGTTTATTTCTGGAAATTACGTGAGGATCGAGAGAAGATATACTCTCTAGGATATATATATTCTATTGATTAACAGAGATTTTACAGCTCATTCACGCGTAGAGAAGAGAACAAAAAGAAAATATCCCTGTGATATGGCAGAAGGAGTAAAGAGGAGATCTTTGCATTTACTCGAGATATTTTGAGGTCGTGTGGTGTATAAATAGGTTGTTAGAGTCACAAAGGATTACACAGAGAGTTTGGGGAAGAGTTGAGAGCTAGTTACGAAGAAATAAAGAGTTGCATAGAAAGTTTTCTGCCACTGCTGAAGAACATCAAGAAAACACTGCTAAGAACAGTCGTTTTCCAATAGTGATTATAACAGTTTTACTTGCAAGATTTATTTTCAGACTGCGACATTTAAGTTGTAACGATGAGTCTGTAACACCTATAAAACGTTGCAAACTCGTTGTTTTCATTATTTTCTCTCATTTAAATCTTTGCTAACATTTTTTAACCGTGAATAAATATTTTGCGAGGTTGTTTACCATAATGAGCTAATTTTCACGTAACCAAGGAAATAGAAGAGAGCCCATTAAGTATACATAGTCTGTCTGATATTAGTGAATTGAGATTTAACCAGAGAGTAAAATATATCCCAGAGAGTAAGCATATAGATTTTACAGCTCATTGACCTTGACGGGTAATTATTTTATTTCCTATAGCTTTAATACTTATTCGCTTAATCATTGTTTCTGCAGATTTTTAATTCAATTGCATGATTTAATTTCCTAATTATTTGTCATTCAACTTAATAGGTTATACTTTGTTCAATCAATTGAAAATTTATGCTTAACGGGTACAAACAATATTTGAGAGTCTGTCTGATTATTAGTGAAATGAGATTTAAAAGGACTTAAAAGGTGGCTAGATTTTTGGAATCTTTATAGTATCATTCATTAGTAGTAGTGGAATCTATAGTCTTTGTTGTTGTCAAAATCTTGATATCACTTTCAATTGAGGTTTTTTTAATTTTAGTATTAAAAAATAAGTTTAAAATCGATCTTCACATGTCTTGAGCGAATCCTTTTTACCACTTCTACAAAACCCGTCATTAAACTACAACAATCCCTACCGAAACCAAAAAAATATGATTTAAAAAATCCCAACTGACTTTGTCAAAGCTTTCGACATGCCAATTTTAACTCCAAGTCCCCCATTCTTATTTTTCATCTTTTTAAGGAATTGCTCCATGTGATATCACTATATCGTGTATATTTGTTTCGAGGGAATATATGCAGACTGATATGGTGATATCATTCTTTATAAATGTGTTTTAAGTCTGTTAGCCAACATGTTGGAGAGAATTTTATATGTAGTATTACTTAAACTTATGGTCTAAAGTCATTATTTGACCATGGCGACATGGGAACTAAACACATAATTATAAGATATTATTTTGGTTTAATTATATCAGATTTATTTGTAAAATAGGCTAGGGTTATGAGGGTAATTTGCATATTCATTTTTATGAACCTGGAACCAAGAGTAAGACCCATAATTTTAGGGTCATATGAATGATTAACTCTCACGCTAAAGTCAGTAAGTTAGTCCAAGATTCTTTGTAAAAAAAATTAAAAAAAATCTCTCTCTTCTAAAAACTCTCAATGACAAATCTCTCCGTCTAAAAAAAAAATTCTTGCTCAGGTCTGCTCCTTCCGGAGCAGATCTGAGCAAGACAACTTCAACTCATCTTTAATCACTTCTTCTTCTTCTTCTTCTGTGACCTGATTACAACTTATTTCTTAAGTTTCGGTTCTGACTCTGAGTTATTCAAATTAAACCCAATTTTTTTTTTCTTATTTCTTCTTTGATCTAGGATATTAGATGAGTATTAGTTTCTTTCTTAGTGCATTGACTCGGGGATCTTTATATCAACTGTTTTTACAATCAGTTTGGTGAACAAGCAACAAGCTTTTTACCAAAGACGCCAGCAACAACGTTTACTTCAAGGACACCAACAAATCATTACAGAAGACCAATGATGAAATCTCTGACTGTTCAGTGCCTGGTTTGTTTCTGTTGTTTGTTGTCTGTTTGAACTACTAAAAACTGCAGGAAATCATGTAACAAGTCCTGTAACCTTTTCCGATTTCAACTCGGGTTATTTTTATCAATATAATTAAAGTTTTTCGGAGTAAAAAAAACAAAAAAACAACACGTAAGCTTGTCCAAGAAACTGACTAAAAGAACACGCAGATCCAAGGTATTTCAAACAAGAACACAGTGCATAGCTGTTAGCTAAAGATGAAACTACAACTGAACATGGAATATATCTAATTACATACTCTAATAAGCTCCATATTTCCCAAGTATGGAGACTAAACTCAGCAACGCTCCATATTTCCCAAGTATGGAGACTAAGCTTAGCAACAAATTGTATGAAACCAAATACATTCAACTTATCTTGGCTGCAACCGCGACCCAAACCATATCACCCATCCACCTTCAACAAAACCTGCTAAAGTATAATGATGATCTCCTTGAGGAGGATCTGGTACTGGAGCAGATACATCGACAACAGTCTCAATCATTACCTTTTTCTCACCAGGTTGTACCCTTCTCCCGTTGCACATTTCACCTTCCTTTCCAATCACTGTGTACCCGGTTGCAACTGTCTTGCCTTCCCTATTCAACAGATTGACATTTTGTTTTCCGACACCTCTATAACTACGATTAACATTGTCACGCACCTCTGCATCAATGGTTGGAGTAGCTTCTTGTGCAGTCACCTCTGCGTCAAAGGTAGGAGTATTTTCTTGGGCAGTAGGGGGACGGCTTAAAATTTCAGCTACAATCTGTCACACAATAAGTGGAACATTCAATCTAAGCTCATGAGAGGTTATGTCTGAAGGTAATAACAAAAACTGCAGGCACACCTTAACCAATCCTTCTACACGACTTGAAAGGTTGGCAACCATGGCAGCAATAGGAGCGTCGCATTTGCTAGCTTCACTTTCCATGATAGAGGTTGCTAGGCATGCTTGTACAGCACGCTTCTTAGACACACAGGAGGAATAAGCACGTAAATGTGCTCTACTGCCATCTGGCCCAAAGACCTCGGCTACTGCATCTGAATCAAAACTCAGCTGCTTGCCAGATCCTCCTCCATTCAAGCGTTTCCTCTTTTCATTAGCAGCCTTAACTTGTTCCTACAGTAGATGCATAGGTAACATTAGCTGAAAGAATAAACTAAGAGTCCAACGGTCATTTAATTAACACTCACATATTTTTCAAGTGCGGAAGGATGGACAGTCCCATCACTCTTTTCATGGCCCTTCATCCAAACATCTGGGCGCCCATCAAGAACTATTCCTTCCTCTTTTTCCTGTGCATGCATTTTTTATCTGGTTGTAAGATAACATCACACATATAGGTTCTTAACTTCAAATCAAAATAATGTGATCTTAAGCACGTACAAGGATATAACATTTGTTCACATAGGAACGCCTCCCAAGAGTATGGCGAATCGTGCTTTTCTTAATGTTCTCTACATTCTTTGCACGTTTCTCCTTAGCAACTTCTTCAAATTCATTTGCGACAAAAGCTTTCCAAACATCAAGCTTAAAACCAATTGGACACTTTGCTACAACCTCTTCCTGGTTAGTTGCGTCTTTTATATACTGTTTACGTAAGTCATATTTGTATCTTCTGTACTTTGCCGGGAAGCTTTTCTCGAGGTAGGGGCGGACATACTGGGAAGGAGCATTGAACTCATATTCCATCTAACACAAAGGGGATTAGTTGTTAAAAGACAATATTTTTCGTAAAGTACTTTTATACAGAAACTGCTTCTTTACTTTCGTATATTCAAAAAAAAAAATTATTAAAAAGGAAAAGGTACAAACCAGCAAGGCATTCCAAACATCATCCTTGAATGTTTCCGGGACGAGCCTCCAATCTGTATAATTTATTGGACAATGATGTCGAACAAGTTCTCCTATACGAGTGGATAGTTTCTCTGCATGTTCCCCCACAGGTCGTCCAGCAACATCAACAGTGATGAAAACTTTTGGGTTTCTACTAATTCTTGCATTAATCTGCAATATCGGAGAGGCTGGAATTTCTGACGAACCAGTACTATTTTGATCTGTTTCCATTCTGTACAATAAAAATCGGAATTGTTAGACAAGGCAAATAGCAATTTATCCAAGACGATTATTTTGTAGGGTAAAGGTTCCTCACTGGCTAATTGCTTATACCTATCAGGAACAAACGGTTCTTCATAAGTCGTTCGCATCTGATTGGTATCATCTATATGAACATCACCATCTGATCCCCCTTCACGCACTTCAAATGGTTCTTCATAAGTTGTTCGCGTCTGATTGGTATCATCTTTATGAACAGCACCATCTGCCCCCCCTTCACGCACTACAATTGCAGCATCAATGAAGCTCTCCATGCCAGGCCCTGCATCCTCTGTGTTTTGTTCATAGTGGTTTTCTTCTTGCGATGGATCTTCCCCTGAATAATCACTACTATCACTCGTGGACTTCTCACCATGAAGAGCCCATATACGATAAGATTTGTCGATACCCTTCTCAAGCAAATGTTGTCTAACTACGGCAATCCTGAGATTTTTCTTATTTCGGCAACGAGCACATGGGCAAGCACACGTTTTGTTTGAAGAACCATCTGTTGTTGCAAACTGTATAAAATACTTAACCCCATCCCGATAAACTTTACTGAATATATCAGTTTCGTCCATCCAGTCTTTCTCAATTATCTGTGTCATTCTACAATAAAACAACATATCGATGAATATGCATTAGAAAAAAACCAAACACCAAATTTCAAGGTAATCTACATGATAAGATCGTATTCTATCCCAGGCTCAGCCGTAAACTCTATATCTTTAGTTTGTTGCTCTCCATCCTTACAAGTGCACTCTAAGAGGCCGAGTATTAGAGCAGTCAGGTATCGATCTACAGTTAAAAGGCAATACCCCAAGGTCTGCTGCCTGATAAAGACTTAGCCTATTTGATGATACTTTTCCTTTTAAAGTGATGCACATACCACATAATAAAACTAGCAAGGAATCAAGTATTTGACGAGGTTAAAAATCCTGCCACATGAGTCTATGGATGAACCCTAACCATTCAAGCAAACCTCAATTAATAAATTTAATCATGTAACCATGAAATCCTAGAATAGTTACATCCAGGTGTCTGTACGTGTGATATCACCATATATCTAGTCTATAAGCTTCATCCATTCATATAGGTTAATGTCTTTGTAGATTTGTGCGGACTTTAGAAATGACTTGCGTCAGTTTTCCAGTGATTGTGGTATACACATCAACTTGACTAATCCAATTTGCTTGTGATTTGAAAAACCTTTTTTATTTACTCAATAGAAATGAAATTGGGGTACAAGTTTGAACTTATAAATTTTCAATGAGGGTAATCCACATGTTAAGAGAATATGTCACCAGAAAAGAATGCACTCAGTCAATTCCAAGTAGCCTTATAGCGGAGCAACTAGATCAGCAGGGTCCTTTTGTGGTTGAGTTTGTATGCACACTGTTGTCTAAGTTACAAATCCTAACAAGCAAACAAATACATATAAACTTAACCGCATCAGAGTTCGAAGGTAAACCTTAGAATATTTGGCAACCTAAAACAGTTGATCTTCCTTATAGAATCACCTAAAAGGCCTGCAACAACATAAAATGTTTCGCATTACTAACTAAGCTACCGCAAATAACTTCAATCATAACTATCTAATATGCAAAGTATATTTCAGTAACATGATTTTAAATTGTTTTGAGTACTTAATTAATTTAGGGCTTCTTCTTCCCAAAACAAATATGAACTTCAAAACCCTAATTTTTCCTATTTCTTTGATTTAAAGAGAATAATGGGATAACGAATTGAAAAATATACATCGAGAGAAAAAAATATGAATGAAATTACCTTTTGAAGAAGTGATTACAGAAGGAACACTTGACAGCAACCAGGAAAAGGCGCCGGACTGAAACGCATAAAGGAACGGATGAGAGCGATTTTTGTAGAAGATAGATCTAGAACGGTATTGGTTATGGGCCGACTTCTTCTCACTCTTATCGAACTGGTCATAGATGCGTGCTGACCATGCACCGTACCGTAAGAAAACAATTTTGCGACATTTATCTACGCTTTCTAACCTGAGTTGTTGTTTTTTTTGAACAAAGGAACAAATATATTACACAGAAGAGTTTGTTACGTCATTTTGCAAGTAAGGAATTAACACAGCAGGTGGGTTAGACCACCATTCCCCACAAAGATGATGTTTTCTAGCGGCCTTAGCTAGAACATCAACAACCTTATTACAATCCCTATAGACAAACACACAAGACCACACAACATTAATATTACATATATGAACACATTTCTTGAGCAAAGGCATACTCTGCCAGGGAGGAAGGGAAGACTGATTGTTAACATAAGAACTGATGTTCACATTATCAGCTTCAAACACAACAACAGAAAAACCATTAGAAGTCGCCATTTCCATAGCCTCCAATAAAGCCCATGCTTCTGCCTGGTGAATATCAATAGCTCTTCTTATCATTGATTTTCCATCCATATATTGTCCTGCATCATTGCGAATTATTATGCCAATATAAGCCATTAATGAAAGAGGACTGTAAGAAGCATCTATATTGATTTTCAACACATTCAACGGAGGAGGCTTCCAAGTATCATTCACAACAGATTTAACAATAGTAGGAATACTCGATGGAACATGAAGATGGTGTTTTGCAATATAAAATCTAATTTGATGAATGACAGTGATATGATTAGGAGAAAGGCTAGAAAATATTACTCTGTATCTATGTTTCCAAATAAAATGCATAATGCAAACTATAATATGTATGACATGAGGGGTACTATGGATATTTATCTGAGAGTCTAGAGACTGCCAAGTCTGAACCCAAGACAGAAGAGAACCAAACTGCACAATGGAACTGCCCTGTTGAGGAAAAAAATGTCTCCAAATAGCCTGAGTGAAGGGACAATGAAGAAACAGGTGATCAATATCTTCAGAATGAGCTGAGTTGCATAGAACATAATGTTGATCAACAGAATTCATGTGCGTAAACAATCTTGCTTTAACTGGCAGAGCATCATGAAGACCTTTCCACAAAAAAATCTGATATTTATACGTCATTTTAACCTTCCATAATTTTAACCAGAACTGCGGAGACAGATTGAGAGTTATGCTACTTATATCAGCTTGTTGACACAACATTTTGTAACAAGAAGAAGTTGTGAAAACACCTGAAGCAGTGTAAGGCCAAATCAATAAATCTTCTTGATCCAACTGGATGGGAATAGTAAGAATTAAATCTACTTGTGCTGAAGTAAACAATTGGCGAAGAAGAGAAATATCCGAGTTACCAGTTTGAGAGTTAATCAGTTGAGAAACCCATTGATAATCTGAAAGATGGAGTTCATCCCAATCGTTAAGAGCTGTTGACAAAGTTGGAATCCAATTTGAAGTCCAAATATTAATATTAGTAACGCTGCCCACTTGCCATTTTGCAAACCTGAGAATAATCTGGAGACCTTGACAAATACTTTGCCATACCCAGCTTGCATTAGCAGAATCTGGAGGTGGAAAGAACTGCAAATCATTATGAGGAAAATATTTACCTTTCAAAAGTCTACCCCACAAAGAAGTGTTCATGTCTGCTTCAAGAAATTTATCACCAGATTGCTGCATAAAATATTCTTTCTGAATGGCCAACCAAGTATGCAAACTGTTAGTAAGATACTGAGTACGAGGATGAGTAGCAGGTAGGTTGTTATCATAACACAGTTGAAGTTCAGAATTAATTTGATGCAGATTTGCTTCAATGTTGCCAAAGTGTAATTTTTTCCAGCGTTGAAGCTCAGATCTGGTATACTTGAGCTTACTAGAAAATTGATACAAAGGCGAACCCATAAATTGATGATGCCAACTCTGGTTGATAGTAGTTTTGCAAGAAGGAACTTGGAACCAACATTTGTATAATTTAAAAGGAGACTGCTTATTGAAGGATGGAATGGTATGTAACATAATTGGACTATGATCAGATGCAATAGGTACTAAATGATGTAGATATGATGCGGTGTAATTATTAATCCACAGATTGTTGACTAAAGCTCTATCAAGTCTAACATAGACATGATCATCCTCTTGTTTATGATTAGACCAAGTTGTATCTGAAACAGAGTAACCCAAATCAACTAACCCAAGCTGTTGAACAAAATTTCTAACATGTCTAGCATGGTGAGGCCAATTAACAACTATGAGTTTCATAATCATGCATAGTAAAATTCAAATATCCAATCAACACCCAAGGAATGTTAACATAACTACTCATTTCTAACAGATAATTCCATTGATTAGTATTATCTAAAGCATCATGAGCACCATACATGAAGGTGATTAAGAAATCTGGGTGATTATCATGAGTATGAATTATTGCTTGAATAGTGTGTCCATAATTTTTAAATCAACACCATATTTCCATGCAATTGCAATTCCTCCAGAAATACCAATAGAAGGATGAAACCAGAAATGAGGATATCTAGTGTGAGTAAGGTACAAATTCATATTATCCGACTTAGCTCTAGTTTCCGAAAGGAAAAAAATATCAGGGTCATGTTGGGTCAAGCAGTATTTGAGATAATTTCTAGTATGAGGATTATCAATACCTTGACAATTCCAAGAAACTATTTTCATGATGAAATTAATGAAAAAATGCAAAGGAAAAGGTAAAATGGGAAAATAAAAAACTAGAGCAAAAAGGAAAACAATTATAAAAATAAAACCAAAGATCAAGATGAAGACATGTTGCCAAGCGTCATTGTGATTCTGAGCTTCTAAAGCATGTGCAGCAGCAATGTCCCAAATATTATCTCCATGAATGGCCGAAAAAGAAGTTATGTGACGATTATCGATATCCTCTTGCCGAGCAATATGAGAAGTCATAGCAGAGTCTTGATTATCATTATTAGTAACCAAAGCAGTGGTGTTTCTAGCTCTCTTTTTGTGATCTGAAGTACTAGAAACCTCACTGGCTAAAGTAGAACCATGCCTTGAACTGGAATGTCTCGAGCTAGAAGACGGTCTTGAAACAGCTGGAGAAGCAGTAGAGGAAGAAGCAATATCAGAATCCGTAGACGAGAATAGAGAAATACGCATACCATCATAAGGACGAGGATCTTTTTGAACCACGGGATGTCTCAACCTACTTCTTCTCTGAGAGCCATATTGTGAAAACATTTGAGCTTCTTCTTGCAAGTTCCTATATTGGGGATAAATTGGCTCAGCAAAGCCAAAACCTCTGACCATCTCTTCCATTTCAATTCTCCTTTTAGTCATGTCAGCACAAGGATTGGCTTCATGATCTGAAACTTTATAATTAGGACATAGACGATAAGGCTGCTTCTCATAGAAAAAACCCACCCATCTAGTAACTTCAACAACATTAGCGAAGGTTATTAGACTAAAAATTGAAGGAATTTAACATATATACCCTCAATTAAATGAGTTGTAACATCAATTAGGACTAAAGTGCGATATCTAAATGAAGTTGGTGGATTAATACCATTAGGTTCTACATCTCTTACTTCTCCTACAATACTTCCAAAAAGTCTAAGAACATCAGCATAAGTAAATTCAGGGAGTAGATACTTATATTCAAGTCAAAAGGGAGATACTGGAAAATCCAGCAGATTAAAATCCATAGTTAGATTCCAGTCCTTCAAGACAATCAAATACCTATCAAAATTCCAGGCTCCACCAAACAAAATAGCATTTTTTATCATCAGCAGAGGTGAATTTAATTGAGAATATATTAGGATCCAGAGTTCTAACTTGAACATACCATTGTTTATTACGTCGCAGATGTGGCCAAATAAATTTTGCAGCCCGCTCAGTATCTTGCCATGACATAATTCCTGGAGCATAGAGTTTACCAACTAAACTAAAGCTCCAATCTCTTATACCAGTGAAAATAGCATTATCAGAATGTGAAATAACCCTCATACGAATTGGCTCATCATCAATAGAATTATTCTCCATTTTTTGAGTTATCTGATTTAAGCTATTTTTATCCATAACAACTATAAATAGAAAACTTGAATTAAGAGGGTTGTGGAGATGATCAGAAGGTATAAAAGAGTTTATATAGGAGAAAAAAGAAAGAGGTGTCAAGTGAAAGTAAAGTTTTAGGCATGAGGTGTTGATGAAATAGATAAGAATGAATAAAAAGCTAATTACCCAGAGGATATGTCTGAAGCATAGGAACTCATATGGATACTGCAACTAACGATAAACCCAATTAAGAAAAGAATCAATACCCATATTGTGAGACACATTGAGAACCAGAAACCGATGCACCACTACAATAAAAAGAAGCCAACTGTAATCATGCCAACTTTGAAGATGTCAACTTGAACCATGCTAATTGATGTAATAGGACATAGTTACAATACCGATGCTTGACAACAAGGGAATTAGAGAACTTGATCTGCCATAAACAGAAAGATTAGAGGGAAAAAACAGAGCCAATTCAACCTAAAAAAAGAAAACTGCAATTAGGGTTAAAAAGAGGAAAAGTGATAATAAAGATGAAAACGATTGATTGAAAGCGGAAGATTCAGACAAAAGGGAAATCACAAAATGATAAGAAGAGCCTTAATTGATGCAATAAATACAAATGAAAACAGAAAATCAATGAAACATTTGTTTGACTAAATTGACTTTCCGTTTGACTTTTCGGTTGACCTTATCGCCAAAGCCGAGCACATCCTTATACTCGCCTTCTAACCTTAGTTAATACACAAACACCCAAAAAAAAAACTCTAAAACGGTTCCTCCTCTTACATCGGGTGGGAACGACCTTCCCAAGATTATTTTTTTTCTGGAAATCACATTTCAGTTCATTCAAACCAAAATGGTGATTATAAGATTTCTTATAAGATTATCAAAAACACCAAAATACAAGACAATCAAAACCCAAATAACACCAATTACAAATATATCGCGAAGAGAAAGAGCCAAAAACCGTAGAGATATCAATTTTTGTACCAGCAGTATAATGATGGTGTGAACCGGAATCAACTCCGACCATTTAAGATAATTATCTTCTTCAATGAGAGATGCTCCAAATAAAAATGAGTAACATGCCCAAAATCTTGTAGATTCAATCGAATCCGGATGCTCTAAATCCCTCTTGTTGAAGATGAATCCAAAGCGAATCCGAGTAGAATCATTGATGTTCTTGATGAGTCGAGAGTAGCAAGACAAGAATCATTGATGTTCTTGATGTCCTTGCTGGAGATTTGATGGAATCGCTATTAGAGCGAAGAAAAAATCGTCCTAACGACGAAGAAAATGTCGCCCAATTAGCGAAGAAATGTGTCCACATAAACAAAAAACAACAAAAACAAAACCTAAAACTATAAATTTGACTACTTTTATTCATGAAAACTACAAGAAGCCTTGCTCATTTTAACCCAAAAGAACTTGATCTGAGCAAGAAGAAGAAAGAAGTTGTAGAGTTGTTTTTCTTTTTTTTAGAGAGAAAAAAAGAGAGAAGAATTTTTTATTTTTTTGAAGCAGAATTCTACTTAGGCCTTCCCAAGATTATTAGAGCATCTCCAATGCAAGGCGTTAAGATCTTAAAATAGCATGGCACGTAGGATTGAAGATGTTTTCCACTTAATCTTCATTTCCAACGTAAGGGTCAAGGTCATCAAAAAGGAGGACATGGCTTAATGGTGGTAAAGGAGAAAGTATAAATAAGACTTTCTTCGTTACTTTGAGTCATAAGTCCACGTCATGGTTTGTCTCTAAATATAAAAAAAAAAAGTGTTAAATAAGACCCTGTGGAATGGAGATGAAATTCAGGTAGAATGTCGTATATTTATTTATTTTTGTCATGTAATAAATCACCCACAACCAAAAAGTATAAATAAAACCTCCACATAGGATGACCTTGATCCCGAGCATTGGAAATGCTCTTATGAACTCATTTTTGGGTAACTTTTGGGTGGGTTGGGTCCCATCCTTGCTAAATGGAAGAGCCATGATTTTGCATGTATCATTTCAGGATTAGAGTTACCTAACATTTTTTAATTCTTGTTGTTAAGACATCTGAAGGAGTTAGTTTACATAAATTTTTACAGCGGTGAAACAACTTTCGGCGGTGAATTATATTAAGGGAGTCACGTGCGTAGGTAAAATTTGTTCTAAGCGCAGGATATTGAGGAAACTTATTAACTATGGTAGTTTATTTGGTAGTGGGTATCCATTTATGTAGTGATTTAAGTATGAGAGTATTCAAAACTGGACTACATCCTGAGGTTTATAATTATGTGTTTGTGTTAAAATTTATAATTATAAAAATTAGAAATGTGTGTTGTTACTTTATTTTCGTATTATAATTTATTTAAAATTATAAAAATTACACTTATTATTAATCATATCGTGATTGATTTACAATTCGTTGTGAACCGAATTTGGATTCAAGGTAACCGTTTTCACTGTATAGTTTGTATATGGGCTCAAGTGCCTTAGCTCAATAATTCTACCCAGTATGCCCTTGGGTAAAAAAATGTGGAAGAATGATTGAGGCTCAGTCAGCAATTATCCTTCCACAACAAACACCAGGTACATATTCAAACCTGGTTAAAGTTCCTTAAAAAGAGGGAGAATCAGTTACTGAGAAGACCAAGTACATATTCAAACCTGTAAGTTGCAAATCCCAAAAAAAAAATGAGGAATCATTTACTAAGGATATTGGGTACATATTCAAACGCTGGAGGTTAGAAATCCCTAGAAAAAGAGGAAGTCAAAGAAGACCAGGTATAACCTGAAAGTTAGAGATCCTAAAAATAAAAAGTAAATTGGTTTGGACCAGGATGAACCTGAAAAGCATTTGGTCCAGATACATAGTTAAAATGTATCCAGGCAAATATTGAACTGGATATAATTCTTCCCCAACCTATAAATAGAGGTGGAATTTCAGCAAGAAAGGTATACGTTTTAATTCTTCTCTCTCCATAAAAACCTTCTTAGAGCTCTTACTCATTAAGGCAGCGAAGAATAAGGAGCTCTTGCAGGTACCCCCACTCTCATCTACGAATAATTATTGAAGAGCCAAAGTTGATAAGGAGTTAATTCACCAGATAGTTGGAATTTCCTCATCTACCAAGAACGTATCACGAGGAATACCACTAAGTCATCTAATGGCTACAATTCCATCTACGTATCCAAATCTCGAGGATTGTTGTAGAAACATTTTTGCTACAACATCATTTGGTGCCCACCATGGGGCAGAGAATGAGTCATCAAAAAAAATCAAGATCCATGGCTGCATCACAAGCAAGTTGAAGTGATGGGAATGTCAAAATGGATTCTAGAGTACGAGGAGTTCAGAGTGATGTTGATAACCCTGTTTGAGAAGGAGTTGAAACATCACTTGAAACAACGACATCAGGATGTCCGTCAGGAGTACTCATTTCCCGGGGATAAGTAAGGAAATCGTTGGGTACGCACTACAACTCCTCCTTTGAAAAAAATCAAGGGTACCATTCTAAAAATATCATCAAGAAATCTGGATCAACATCAAACAAACATGTTCTTGCGTGCAAACTCGCTTTACCACAATAGGCTTTTGTTTAGCCTCGCATGTTGAACAAGTGGATAGGACCGGAGCGACGCCTGTAAATCTAACTCTGCACGAAAGATTGCAAGAGTTGGAGAAGGAAAACAGACTACTGGAGGCCTCATCGGTTAAGAGACCGCAGAGGGATAATACCCAGCATTCTGAAAGTACCACTCCACACTAATATCACTCCCAGCATTCTGAAAGTAGGCACAACACATGCCGAATAGACACTATAGGAGACACGGATTGTATAAAATACAAGATACCAAAGAAGATAATATTTCAAGGGAAGATAGATGATCGAATGTTCGCTAATAAATCCATCGGATTGTCGAGAAATCGGAACGACAACCAGGTCCTAACCACAGGAAAAGCAACAGGCGCGATCAGGACGAATAACCCGACGAATGACATCAGAATGAACATCATACGAAAAAGAAACATAAAAATAAAGATCGTTGTTTCCTCGGTTTCTCCTGTAAATAAGAGCCAATAACCTCAGATAGCTTACATGGGAGTAATTTCCAATGTATTCCACCATGGATCCAGTCTTCAAGTGATAAATAAAAGAAATAGATGTATGCACCACACAAGTATAAGGATGGAAGTTGTCAATGTGACACGCCTAGCGACATGAATATCGGTTGCATTATAATCAGCATATTCATGCTCTTTTCACCTATTATCGCAAATATTCATCGCTCAAGTTGTATACTCGTAGGAAATCAGCGAAAAACATCTCTAACGTATCACTAGGCCAATTTTAGCGTTACTTGCTCTTCCCACAACTGAGCTTTCCTAGAAGCACCCTTGGTCCATCAATCAAACTCAAGACTTCCCAAACGATGTAACTCATAGACCCAGCATTCCTCGTTGATCCAACTAGTGATCCAGCTCGCAGATCCAATCAACGACATGCTCTTTTTGATCGATCCAAGTTCAAACTTGCATGAGTTTAAAACAATTGGAATTGCAGCCATTGGAATTTTACTTACAATAGTCGAACAACTAGAGGCATTTGGGGAAGCACTATACCTGATAGATAAGCTAGCAGGAGGGAGGTTGTATTGAGCGAGGAGCAGCAAAATAATGCCCAAAACTTGGAACTCCAACAACTTGGATTAATATTTGAAAATTTACTACGAGATACATATTTCCAATGTTGGATCCATTCGCGACTCATTAGGTAAGCCTAAACGATTGCTTGACACTGGTAGTACCCATAGTTTTCTGGATTGTGAATTAGCTGAGTATTTAAATATTTTTATACGACCTACTGCTAGCTTACTTGTTACTGTTTTCAATGGTGACAAGACAGTCAGTTAATGTTCATGTGTTGTTTTACAGTGGAGCATGCAAGGATATGTTTTTTCTGGTGATCTTAGACTATTACCTTTAGGTGGCTGTCACATGGGTTTGGGTGCTGATTGGTTGAGACATCTTGGAGATGTCTTATTCAATGTTTTCCAAATTAATTATTACCTTCAAGCACAATGGAAGGAAGATTACTATAGTTGGATATAAACGAAAGACTTATTTCATGATGATGAATGGCGATGCTGCAGTGGACTATTTCAAGAAATACTCTTATGGAGTTGTGGGTCATCTATATTATACTTCTGCTGACATTCATGAGGTTACCTCTTACCTTCTTCATTCTTATTCTGATATGTTGAATACTCCATCGACCTTACTACCTCACATATCATTGAATCATATTATATCTCTTAAACCAATGCATATAAATGCCCTTATATCCAAAAATCTGTTGTTGAAAAATTAGTGCAGGAAATGTAAGAAAAAAGCGGAAAAAAAATATATAAAACAAAACTAATAAAATACTTATAATCTTGCTAAAAGATGAATAAAAGTTAAAATAACCGGGTACCCAAATGATTTTACCCGTTTGGACCCGTTAAGATTTGGGTCCAGTGGGTATTTACCCGTCGGTTCCTAAGTTGTTAATGGGTCCAACTTTAGGAACCGGAACCTGTAGAACATGGATACTCATCGACAACCCTACCTTTCAGCATAGCCAAACCAAAGAAAAACTGTTTATGGCTCTGAAAAGGACTAAAACTCATACAAGAAGAAGTTGTGTGGACGATAGAAAATGGAGAGGAAATACAATTATGGACTCACAACTGGATCCTCAGATACCTTTAACCACATTCATGGAAATGACATAAATCCAACAATTGCCAATACTTTGAGCAAAGTCAGCAATATGTTGCAGGAAGATACTAGTAGGGCGTTTGGATGTATACTCAGAAGTTACTTTTTGACTTCTGGAAGTCAAAAAGTCAAAATTCAGTTTGTCAATAATTTTTTATAATGACTTCTAGAAGCAGAAACACCAACTTTTTGTGAAGAAAAATAATTTTGCTTCTGACTTCTACTTCTGGAGAAGCAGAATGGTGCTTTCTTACAACAAGTTCTACTCCCCCAAAATAGTCCAAAACATCCTTAGTATTGATCTTCAACAAAATTCCCGCAACCAGACACCTTAATATGGTCGATAACTTAAAAAGGAAATCTCAAGGTTAAGTCGGTGTACATGTATTTGATTAAAGGTCCGTCGAACAATAATGCCCAATCACCTCCATTTTTGTATGGAGGAAAATTTGTTCTTTGGGTATCTTTTCACGTATACGAGTCTTTGGGTGGAAATGGTGTAATGGTATTCCACCAGTGAGCAGTACTTTAGGTTTATGGGTAGTGATACTCGGTAGTGATACTCGGTAGTGACAATAAACAACACCTGCACCATGTATTCTCTTTTAAAATGCCCATCTAACAAAATGACACGATTTGGTATGAAATGCATAATAGACATTGTTGTAGCAAAAATGTTCCTACAACACTCCTCGAGATTTGTACATAAATGATATAATCTTGAACGTTGGATGGCGTAAGATTAATACCTGATGGATGACTTGTAGATCGTTGAGATGATCCACAACTTTTCCTCGTAATACATTCTTGATGATGGAAAAATTTTTACTGAGCTCTTCAATGCTCTTGGCTTTCTAATACTCTTGATGAAATGAAGAAAAGGAGGGGGTACCTGCAAAGACAATCTGATGCCTCAATGAGTAAGAGCTGTAAGCAGGTTTTTATGGAGAGAGAAGGATTAGAAATGTGTACCTTTGCTGTTGAAATCCCTCCTCTATTTATAGGTAATAGAGGGTATGCCTCCAGTCAATTACCTGTCTGCATTCATTTTGATGACGTATCTGGATCAAATGTCGTCCAGGTTCATCATCCGAGTTATGTATCTAGACATTTAGAAATGTATTTGGCCCAATAATTAATCTTTATCCATTCCCACCTTTCAGGGTGACCAGGTCAATAATGTACTTGGACCAAATATATATCTAGATTAATTCTAACTTTTTGGATTGAACAGATTCATCCCTTTCAAGATACAATGAATGTAGTCACCTTTAATAAAGGCTAACAGACTTAATTCTTAACCTTTTATGGGCTTAGGCTTCAACCCATGATCCAATATTTTTGTTTAAGGATAATGGGTCGAAGATCCTGTTAAGCCCATTTTATATTTATATGGTCCAAACAGACATCATCGATTGTTACTGTTAAAAGTTGAATAAAAACATGGATTAACAACAACCAATGGAATATATATGAAGATAAATGTCTAAGTCCACATAAGATACACATTGATTTTCCATAAAACTCCTTCTCCAACCCCAATTTCTTAAATCAATGTGAAGATGACATGGCTTAATTTTTGTTAGATATTGTCAAGGTGAATGTCAAGTTTTAGACATTCATCTTGACAATGTTAAGCTATCCTAGTAAGTTTTTACTTAACTAAAATTAATTCCAATATATTAAATAACCATTTTTAGTTCTAATAAAATCTTAAAATTACTAAAATAAAATTTACATTTGATTAAAAAAAATCACAACTAACACCATTGGTGATGAATTATTTTTTCCCCCTAAATTTAAGTTAACATTGGAATAAGGATGTCTTGTTTGTGATTCCACCTAAAAAACACACACAACACCAATGGAGAAGCTCTAAATGGAACCATGTGTATGCTCTTACAGCTTGATATATACAGAAAGTTAGGTGCCTTAAGTGTTTCGAAAACAACCGACAGTCCCCTGCAACTACTGTCACTTTTATCAATAGTCACCTCAAAACTTGCAATTACTTCCCAACAGAACAGATCTTCACCCCAACAGGAACCCAAACACAAATCAACTTGCTCAAACACATATCAGGACCGCTCAACATAATTAAACTAACAATGATATGCTATAGCATGTGGCATGCCAAGTTAACTATTGACGTGGTCATTCTTATAACAAATTTGAGGAGAAGACTGCAAGGGACAAGGGGCTTTCCATTGCGAAATGAGCAACAACGAAAAGAAGAGGATTTGCAACATTAAGATCCAAGACAAGAAGATAATGAAGAAGGTGGAATTGAAACGAAAGTTTCCACGAAGTACAACGAACTCTGTGCTCATAGAAGAAAACGTTATTCCCCGGATTATAATATCACACAAAATCTCTATTGTAATCCTATGAATGATGAAGATCTAAAAATAACTACAACAGAACCATCTGCTGAAAAATCTTATATGGTAATTCAGATTAACATAGCTATTTCTATGTCAAATCCCATAACAACCTCTGGAATTGGTCTAACTTTAACTAATTTTGCTGGAGAAAATGAAGGAAAATGAAGCTATGTTGATTGCACTACAAGAGAAGATCTAGAAGAAAAAGGAGTCGAGGCTGTGTTCAGATGGGCAACCCAATGGAGTGGATTCAACATTATTTTCCAAAGCGATTCAGAAGCTATTCTTAGGCAACTTATAGGAATGTACTCGAGAGCTCGACAAAAAAGATACTCTATTAGCGAAGATTTTGGGGTCCATCCTAGGACCTGCATAAATTTTAAGAAGGATTTTTTGGGGACCATGGGTTTTTTGAGGGGACCATGATTTTATTAGGCCAACTTCCCTATACTTATAAGGGGTGTCCTAAAGATAGAAAAATACACATTTACCCTTTAGTCTAATTTAAATTAATACTAACCTAATAACTCTATAAATCTAATCATATATATATATATTTCTAATCTAAATGAATCATTAATCAAAATCAAAAACAAAAATACCGGAAATTTTTAGTTTTTGAAAAAAACTCTTCTCTTCTTCTTCTCTCTTTCCTTGAAGTCCCTTGTTCAATTGAAAAAGCCATCACTTTTAATTCGTTTTTGATTGAGAAAATTGAGTAGCAATCATCAAAATATGGTTTAAATGGAAGTTACAGTGGCATGTTTGGTTAGGAATTGTTAAAAAAAAAACTAGTTCGCTAATCGAACATTCTGAAACCAAGAACACGAAGAACATTTCGGTTATCACGAATTTATTTTTTCGTAACCGAACTCCAAGTTCGGTTGGTTCGGAAAGAAATAATTTTAACCGAACTCCTCTTTGAAAACCAATATATTGTGTTCGGTTGGTTAGGCTAATTGGAAAATTTTGTCCTTTAACCGAACATTTGTATTAGAACAACAAATGCTGAGTTCGGCTGGATCGCAAAAAATAAAATAATTGCTAACCGACCCGTTCTCTTAAAATCAATATGTTGAGTTCGGTTGGTTCGCAAAAAAAATTTGCTAACCGAACTCTACTATGCAAACACATATGTTGAGTTCGGTTTATTTGAGAAGTTTTTCTCCTAACCGAACTTCACTCTGATATTGAGTTCGCTTTAGTCGAAAATTAATGTTGGAAACCGAACATTACTCTGTATGCTCTAGAATAAAAGTTTACCTGCTCCGGAACCTGTTAGCCGAACCCATCAAAACCTCCATTAAAATGGAGTTCGGCTACCTGCGTCTTAGGGAAAAGTAGCCGAAACTACATTTCCAAATAAGTTCGGCTACCTGTTCTTCAGATCTTATAGCCGAACTTGTTTGACTTAAACCAATTCAAGCTATAAAATTTCTTATTTTCAGAAAATTTTGGCCACAAGCAACAAAAAACTAAATTTGAAGTATGCTTGGGTGGCTTGAAGGTTCGGATTCAAAAAAAAAAAAATTGAGTTTTTCCAACTCTTATAATCTCCTTCTCCTTCCCTTTCAATAACTTAATTTTAAGAAAAATAATATTGATTTTATCTTACACTAATTACCAACTAACCGAGTTTAATTACACTAACTAATTATTACACAAACTTAATTAGAAAGGGTAATTTTGGTATTAACATAAATATTTGGATAAGGGGTGTCTTCACTATACTTCGAAATGTCTTATTAAAAAGAAAATCACGGTCCCCTCAAAAAAATCATGGTCCTAAAAAATCGTTTAGTTTTAAAGCAACTGGTTTTGTTCTAAGAAATAGATATGTCATTACAGAGACAGCCCACATTTCATCTTTTTGAAACCAGAATGCTGTTAACAAGCATTGACATGATGAAAATCTAAACTTTCAGTTTGCTAGGAGTACTGTAATAAACACTAATCTCTACCTCACCAGAGTTATGAGAACCCTTAATATATGAGTGAGGTTTATACCTCTTTTTCGAGAAAAAAGTATAGAAGAAAATGATAATTTATTTTGTTAATTTAGATAATTACACTTTAGCTTGGATGCCAAAACTGCTTCCTATTACTCTGCTTGATTGTAATACAAACAATGCTACTCAGATTTTTTACACCGAGCAACTAGTATCTCTATTAATCCTTTATTTCGAGAGATAAAAAAGATATTTAAATTACATTAATATCATCAATAAAAATTAAAATCAAAACAGGACAAAATAACCAGAATTACGGATTCATGTCATTACGGAAATGTCTACATAAGCTTGTTGAAGAGACTGATTTAGAACAAGTAGATCCTGGGAATTTCAAACACGAACGCAGTGTATAGCTGTTAGCTAAAGATGAAACTACAACTGAACATGGAATATATCTAATTACATACTCTCTAACAAGCTCCATATTTCCAAAGTATGGCGACTAAACTTAGCAACAATAAATTGTATAAAACCAAATACATTCAACTTATCTAGGCCGCAACCGTGACTCAAACCATATCACACATCCACCATCAACAAAACCTTGTAAAGTGTAGTGATAACCTCCTTGAGGAGGATCTGGTACTGGAGCAAACACATCTACAACAGTCTCAATTCTTACCATTTTCTCACCCGGTTGAACCTTTCTCCCATGGCACATTTCACCTTCCTTCCCAACCACTGTGTACCCAGTTGCGACTATCTTGCCTTCCCTATTCAATAGATTGACATTTTGTTTTCCAATACCTCTATAACAATAATTAACATTGTCACGCACCTCTGCATCAAAGGTTGGAGTAGTTTCTTCGGCAGCCACCTCTGCATCAAAGGTTGGAAGAGTTTCTTCAGCAGACACCTCTGCATCAAAGGTTGGAGTAGTTTCTTGGGCAGTTGGTGGACGGCTTAATATTTCAGCTACAATCTGCCGTAATAAGAGGAATATTTAATCTAAGCTCATCAGAGGTTATGTAAGAAGTAAACAATGGAAATGCAGGTTCACCTTAAACAATCCTTCTACACGACTTGAAAGATTGGCAACCATGGCCGCGATTGGAGCATCAACTTTGCTAACTTCACTTTCCATGAGAGAGGTTGCTAGGCATGCTTGTAGAGCACGCTTTTTAGACACACAGGAGGAATAAGCACGCAAATGTGAATTGCTGCCGTCTGGCCCAAAGACCTCGGCTACTGCATCTGAATCAAAATTCAGCTGCTTGCCAGATCCTCCTTCATCCAAGCGTTTCCTCTTCTCATTAGCTGCCTTAAGTTGTTCCTACAATAGATGCATTTGTAACATTAGCTGAAAGAATAAACTAAGAGTCCAATGGTCATTTAGTTCTTTAACACTCACATATTTTTCAACAGCGGAAGGATGGACAGTTCCATCACTCTTTTCATGGCCCTTCATCCAAACATCTGGACGCCCATCAAGAACTATCCCTTCCTCTTTTTCCTGTGCATGCATTTATTTTTATTGGTTAGAAGATAACATCACACATATGGGTTCTTAATGTCAAATCAAAAATGTGGTATTAAGCACATACAAGGATATAACATTTGTTCACATAGGAACGCCGCCCAAGAGTATGGCGAATTGTGCTTTTCTTTTTGCTCTCCACATTCTTCGCACGTTTCTCCTTAGCAACTTCTTCAAATTCATTTGCGACAAAAGCTTTCCAAACATCAAGCTTACAACCAATTGGACACTTTGCTACTACCTCTTCCTGGTTAGTAGCGTCTTTTATGTACTGTTTACGTAAGTCATATTTGTATCTTCTGTAAAAAGCCGGGAAGCTTTTCTCGAGGTAGGGGCGGACAAAC